>NC_044554.1:90973376-91276293 GCF_007565055.1 Rhinopithecus roxellana
TCAAAATAGTACACTGATTCACTCAAATAATGGCTTCCAGGTTCAATTTGTCGCAGCCAGAGTGCCGGAGGTTTAGAAAACTCAGTCCTGTCTGTATGGTAAAAATAGATGACAGATGCCCTCAAAGTCAGGGGAGATATCTTCATTTCATAACAATTCAGGAATCTAAGTCCAAGAAGCACCTTTAGGATTTTAAAGTTGCTAGAAGCTTTGTAACTCTCCCTGGATATTTGAGTTTCTCATCTCCTGTTACTTGATTAACCAAAAATATGAAAATCTCAAAGGCAGATCCCAGGGAGATAGAATCTGCCCTACAGAGAAGTTCTAAGTGGAGAGAGTGGATGGGGGCATCCCTGGGATACTGAGAAACTGGCTGACCTTTGGTACACAGCAAGAGAGCAGCAATCAAATTCCCACCTGTGATCGCCTTGATAACAGTTATGTTTTCACCTCCGTATCTCCTGGGCTCGCCTGAATTGGTGGTATATGGTGTAGGGAGGAGGACCCAAGAATTAAGGGATTCAGGGTGTGTATGTCTGAGGGCTGGGCGGGTCAAGTAATAAAGAGTATGAAAGAAACAAAGACAAGGAGGGTAATAAAGTGATCAATGTTGTCTACTTAATACTGCTTTTGTTTGGGCCATTGATGCTAGACTGCCATTTACTCCTCACACAACCTGCCCCCCTGTTTCTCTAGGTAATACCTCAGGTCAAGAACACCAGGTCATGAATCAAAGACCTTCTGTTTTTAAGCACACCCGATATCTGAAAGATGGAAAACAGTGGCTGCCCTTCTGGTGGCAATCCATGAGCAGATGGGGACAGTAATTTTTAAAACAAGATAAATAAGATGCCTCTGAAGAACATTGTGTTTAGTTAGCTACTGCTAACAAAATGCCACCCAATAAGTTTATCCCAAGACTCAATAGCACAAAAGACCAATCATTTATCCTTATGGACCTGTGTATTGGCCAAGGGTCAGCCAATTGGTCAAGGCTGAGTTCAGTGGCTCTGCAGAGCTTGGTTGGTCCTGCTTCCATGTCTGGTGTCTGCTGACTCTAGCTGGGCTGTCCTGGATGATTTCACTCTGCTCCATGTGTCTTCATCCTCCTCTTAAAACCAGGGGGTAGCCAAGCATGTTTTTCTCGTGGTAATGATACAGGCACAGGGGAATGTACAGAAAAACCATCTCTTAATGCCAGAGCCGGAAGCTAGCACATTGTGACTTCCACTTTGGTCTATGGGCCAAAGCAAGTCACTTGGCCAAACACAGGGTCAAGAGGGGCAGAAATACATTATGCTCCTACAGTGGGAGAAACTGCAAAGTTGTAAGTCAGGAAATGTGCATATAGGCCTATAGGCAGTGCATGAAGAATTGGCAAATAGTGTCCCTAACACAAATATACACCATGAGTTATCAATTAAGTTAAATACATGTAAGATAATTTAGATAAGATACCATTAGGTTCTGACGCTAATTTTTTTATTGTTATTTTTTATTTTCTTAGAGATCTTATTATGTTATCCAGGCTGGTCTCAAACTCCTGGGCTCAAGCAATCCTTCTACCTTGGCCTCTCAAAGTCCTGCAATTACAGATGTGAGCCACTGTGCCTGGCCTGATGTTAATTTATAATGCTTTCCTGTGAATAAACTCTTAAAACACTTTAGTCAATGTATCCCAATCTGACTGGTGTTGTTCAGAATTCTTTTGCTCCTCTGCTGTATAGACTCTTCTAATTCTTTCCTGTGTTCCTCATGCTTCCAAAGCTATACTTGTCTGCCTTGAATGTTGTTAATCAATTAAAATTCTCAGACTCTGTAACTGCAATTATTCTGCCACTTTAAAGATACCCTGTCTTTAAAGTAGCTGTGAAAGAGCCTCCAGTTCATTCTGCAGAATACGCATCAGTTATATATTTACGTGACCGAGATGTTATTTCTCTCCTCGAATATTCTGTGTAATTTTAGTTGCCACATATTGAGAACCTTCTAATGGAAGAATCTACACTAACTCCTTTGTATCTCTTTGTCATCTCCTTTAAACTTTACAACAACACTGTAGTATTCATTCAGTAATCCCCATTATGTAAACAAAACTGAACTCAGGAAGATTGAATACATTGCTTAAGGATGAAATGGTAATAAGATCAGAATTCATACAGTTTGGTTTGGCTACGAAGCCAATGGTTTTTCTACTATATTCCACGTATCTTTTTTTTTTTTTTTTATCATCTCCCCTCCTCTTACCCATATACTTGAGTTTTTAAATTTTTCTCTGAGATGTAGTAAAGAATGTTTGGGTAGCAAGTGTTAGTGCCATCTCTTTTTATTCTCTTGAGAGCCTGTGAGTGTGGCAAGGCACATGTTACTATTATCCTCTATAAAGCTGCAGGGACTAATACTTTGAAGTGAAGAGATTTACAGGGACTGGGATGCAGACTCAGTATATTTTTCTCCTCTCTTATTTAAATTACTATGTTTAATCATGGTAATCGAAGGTGTGAGAGTCTACAATTTTGCTGCTGGAACTAACCAGTGAACTTGGACCTAAAGGACTATATTTATACAGTTCTGGAAGAGGTTGGGAATAAAAATAGCATGGGTGTTCTTCACATTGCAATAACATAGAAATAAGATGGCAGAGGATAGTTACTATTCAGCCATACATTCCACTAGGTTCTAAAGTGCTGGGTTTATAAAAGGATTTTTGAATAACTTGGGACTCTTGTTACTATTGGTTGTTTACCTAACTTCTCGGACAATTTAAGTTAAAGGATAACCCAAAAAGAAGTCAAACTAATTTCAATTTATCTAAATAAACTTGAAGAAAGCAAATTGAAATTTCTTCCCTTCCATTGTCCTCACTTTCCAATGAACATGTTTCACTGTAAAGATATGGTCCAAAAAAAATCATGTTTATTTTTCTTCATGTTGTTTTCATATGCCATTTGTGTAGCAAGCACTGTTACGCCATGGCAGTTACTTTGATGTGTGGAAACAGGATGCAAGCTGTTATGTTCTTTGCAATGGCTTCCCATTCATCTGTGTCTCAAGCATTAGGTATTTCAAAAAACTCTATGAGTTCTGATTTGGGTTAGTTTTATCTTCATGAAAGTTAGAAAATGGCATTTCTTTTCTGGGTATTATTTGTCTTTATCCTGAATTCTGCAAAACATGTTATAGTAAGAATTGTTGGCTATTAATGTATGTTAGTGGTTTTAAAGTGTTTTATTTATTATTAACAAGAATTGTTGGCTATTGATATATGTTAGTGGTTTTAAAGTTTTTATTTATTATTTATCTTATTTTATTGTTTTTTAGAGACAGAGTCTCACTCTGTTGCCCAGGCTGGAGTGCAGTGGCATGATCATAGCGCACTGCAGCCTTGAACTCCTTAGGCTCAAGCACTTCTCCTGCCTCAGCCTCCTGAGTATCTGGGACTATAGATGTGAGCCACCACATGTGTCCAATTCTTGTTTAAAATTTATTTCTGTAGAGACAGGATCTCACTATGTTGCCCAGGTCAGTCTGGAACTCCTGGCCTTAGGCAGTCCTCCCACCTCGGTCTCCCAAAGTGCAGGGATTACAGATGTGAACCACTGTGCCCAGTCTATTTTCTCCTTCAAATAGTGGGTTTTTTTTTTCCTCCTTAAAAAGAAAACCCCGTTAGATGAGGAGGAAAAGAAAAGGAAACAAATGATATTTATGGAGTGGTTGTTCAGCATCCAATCTTATGCTGGGTGCTTTACATAGTTTATTGCAATGTTAGTTCCATATTACAGATGAAGAAACAATGGCATTTTGATATTGCAAACTGCATAGATCTCTAATTTAGCTTTTTTGGTTATCAGGCTTTGGTGGGTTCAAAATTTGATAGGAAATTTTGTTTGTTTCCTTGCATATGAAAACATAGTTCTTCTACCAGATCCCTAAAAGTCTGTGGCCAGCAGGTATTAGCGTCAAGAGGTGAGTATTAGTTTAAATACTGACCTCTGTTATGTTAACAAAATGGTGGCAGCATTTGTAGGTCGCCAATGCACACATTCCACTACCTAAAACAAGAGAATTTGCCTTTGTCCACGCTTCCTGAAACGAGTCCTGAAATTCATTCTGATTAAACCACCATAAGCCTTATGTGCAGCCTGAACTAGTAATTGTGACTGGGGTCAAGCGGGGGTGAAATGCACTGCTCCATTTAACATAGCCCAAGTCAAGAATCCCATCCTTGGAGCTGAGACAGAGTCAACTTTTCAGAATGACGTGGATCTTGAAATGGAAGTGGTAGGCTTTGAGGAAGGCAGACAGACATGGAAGTCTGGGAGCCAGGCAAACCCAGCTGTCCACAACATCATTTATTCTTTCAAAGATGCATCTAGAGAGCAATCTTGCTAAGAACAGTGGGAGAAACTGACATGAATTAGACATAGTTCCTGTCCAGGCTGCCTATAATTTGTTATGAAGAGGGAGGAGCTAAATTAATAACTATAATCAAAACCTGAAATGCTGTGACATAAAAGTGGCAACTACCTATTAAGAAACCAGAGTATTGCAAAGTATATTTTCTGTCAGCTTATATGATTCCTTCTTAAGAATTTCTATTTCTGAATAAAGTTTCAACTATACTTGTTTACTTATATCTCTTTTGCTCTAAAAGAAGACGCAAAGTACCTGAGCTTTCAGCTAAGCTTTCAACTCAAATTCTGTTTCTAAATATTAAAGGGAGGGTTTTCCTTTACACACTGGAGATGGATAAAGTGCCTGCCAAGGGCTGAGGGTATTGTGAGCATTTAAAAGGGCTCAGCTCTATGTAAGGTCCTCAGGAAGATAGGTGAGAGGTCCTTCATCTAAGAGCCTCAAATTTCAATGATGGATAGGATCAAAAGAGAACCAAGCCATGTCCAAACCATGGGTGCCTCTGAGGACAGATAGGCCTTGCTAATTATGTGTGTCTTCTACTAAGGTGAAAATTTGCTTCTTTTCCTAAATACATAATAGACACTAGGAGGGAATGTGGTTCAGAAAATATGCATGAGGGCTTGCAAGAAGAACAAAAAGCTGTTTTCAGACCTACAAAAGGGAAAGCTAAGCTTCTACATTTAAAGTAGGTGGCCTGTGACCTAAAACTGAACCAATAAAAGAGAATTGCAAGTATATTTCTTATTGAAATCTCCCTTCCCCTCAAAGTTTAAGAGGATTGAGGACATCTCTGAAAAAGGAGGAGTAGATAGTCAAAGTCTAGGTGGAGGCTGTGTATTTGCTAATTGATACATTTCAGACCATAATGGAGAAGACCACTTGGTTCATTAACAAACGTTTCAACATCAGTGCCTACCTTTTTGGCTTACGCTATCCATCCCTGACATTTTCTGCCCCCTCTTTCTTCCCTCACCTCCTTGTTGTGTGCTGAATCCTTCCTATCTTCAAGTGTCACTCCAAAACCAGCTTCCTGAATGAAGCCTTCACAGATTTCCCCTTCTCCCAGTTTGGCTTGTTCTCCCACAACAGTGCCCTGATGCACTATCTTATTTTACCTTCATGAATTTCTACAACATGCATCTGTCTCCTTCACTAAATTATAAGCTCCTTGAGGGCAGGACTGCTCTTCTTTTACTTTGTGTCCCTCCTTCATTACTGAACAATCCTTATACATCTCTTGGGCAAACACATATATCTTAAATATGATTGTTTACATTGCTCATAAATATAATTGTTAAATATAATTGTGTGATAAATGTACCGGGAAGGGGATCTTCTGGTCTAATAGCCTTGCAAAGTATTCCTTCTTCTCTCTGGGCTGAAATAAGTCAATTATATTGAAAGTTAGAATTGTTAAAAAGTTTATAACTAGTAAGGGTGATTAGAAGCCCTAAATTCAGCAAATGTTCAGCAAAGTATTTAGTGTTTACTAGGTATCTAGTATCATGCTAGTGATGAACTAAATAGTCACTCTTACCACCCTCATGGAGACTATAGTGAGGAAAATGGTCAATTCATATGCAAATTACCACACAGATTTACAGTTAGACATTGTATAAATGCTATAAAGAAATTAAGCAGTTCCAGTGCTTTGGGAGGCTGATGTGAGAGGATCACTTGAGGCCAGGCGTTCAAGGCCACCTGGGCAATATAACAGGTCTCCATCTGTACAAAAACTACAAAATTAGCAGGCATGGTGGCGTGTGCCTGTAGTCCTAGCTACTCAAGCTACTTGAGAGGCTGTGACAGGAAGACTGCTTGATCCTAGGAGTTCGAGGCTACAGTGAACTATGATTGAACCACTGCACTCCAGCCTGGGAAACAGAGTGAGACTCTGTTTCTAAAAAAGGAAGGAAGGAAGGAAAGATGGAAGGAAGAAAGGATTGATTCAAGAAAAAAAGGTTTAGAGAAAATGTGGGTTAGAAAGTCATTTCTGCTGATGAGCTTGATTTAAGATAAATTGAGCTACCCTCATTCATGGAGATGTATGAAAAAGCCACTGGTTGGCAAAGGAAACAACATTTGTCCTGAGCATAAATGAGAGATAAATTGGTACTAGAACCCTGTCTACATCCACTTAACAATTGCACTTCTGAGATCACAAGGGTGATAGAGCCTATGTAGAGCTCCCTGGCTCACTGAACCTTAACCAAGGGCTTCTGTTAAGCTTTGAATGCACACCAGCGAATAGAACTGAAGATGCAGTATCTTAAGCAGGGCTCACATTTGTAATACATTTGTATTTTAGGCTTCCCTGGTAAGTTGTGTGTGTGTGTGTGTGTGTGTGTGTGTGTGTGTGTGTTGGAGGATGGGGGATAGGGTTGGAGGGCATTATGGAGGCAAGAAGAACAAGCTTTCTTGCCTGTGCGTGAAGAGTTTCACCAGACGATTTCAACTTTCTCCTGTGACCTGGGAAAGCTGTGATGTGGAGGATGGCCAATTTATACTTCAAAATGTCCACACAGTTCTGGTTGGTTCTGCCATGTCAGAATCAAAGGTTGGGCCCAGAAAGAAATGCCTTTGGCTGCTTGGTAACCGGCACTATCACAAGACAGTTGCATTGATTGAGTCTAAGGTGGAAGTCTGTGTGAGCTATGAGAGGTGGTAAGATATGACTGCAAAAGCCAGGACTTTGCCAAATCATACACTCTCAAGATAAGTCATCTTGTCTGACCATCAGATTCAGTGATGAATTTTTGTATCTTGCAAGTTTTCAATTTGGCAAGAAGTTTCCTGATAATGCTTGGATATCTGCATCTCTTCTTCCTTCAGCCAGCATTGATGGTTAGTAACTTCTTTATAGCACTTATACAATGTCTAACTGTAAATCTATTTGTTTATTTGCATATGAATTGACCATCTTCCTCACTAGACTATAGTCTCCATGAGGGTGGTGAGAGTGACTATTTAGTTCATCTCTAGCATGATGCTAGATACCTAGTAAACACTAAATACTTTGCTGAACATTTGCTGAATTTAGGGCTTCTAATCACCCTTACTAGTTATAAACTTTTTAACTTCTTCTAATTAACAGATGGGTCCTCTCCCATCTTATATGGAGGATCAAAATGATTCTAGCAACTTAGTTGCTTTCCTCAAAAATATTGACACTCACCTTTGCCACACACGTCTGTGAATTATGAGTCATTGTCATAAGGGACTAAACTGTCTAACCTTAGAGTTCGCCTTGGCCATATTTAGAATGTACAGTTCATAGGCAGCTGAGTAGAAAACCAGAAAAAGGGGGCTGAGAATTAGACGAAAAACTGAGGAAATGAGTGAAATTAGTGATTCTCCACCTGGTCAGGAATTTTTTTTTGAAAAACATTCCTTCAAATCCTATGAGATACAGCAGGGAATGAGCTTATTGGAAGAGATTAGGGAATGAGAGTGTGAGGCGGAGCTTGAATCCTTTCAGAGATCCCATTAGAAATAAGGCAAGGATCGGGGAGCCAGGGCAGCCCTTGGAAACAGGGAGCAGCAGGAATAATGGGGAAAGCAGCCCCCAGAGAGTGTCGGGGTCAGGCTGGAACCAGCCTCTGAAGGGGTGACTAGTCTTGGAGGGTCACTGGTCAAAGAGGAACATCTAAACTACTGCCAGGGCCACGACATGAATGAAAAGGGTTCCAGAGTGTGGGGAGATTGTTGGGGTTCAGGAAGGCTTGGGACTCAACAGGGCCTGGGAGGTGAATCAGGAGTTGGGCAGAAGGCAGGCAGAGAAAAGGTATGCTGTGACTCAAGCCTGGCACTTCCAAAAGAGGGCCTGCCCCCGGCACTCATCCCGGGTTCGCAGGGCACAGGGCAGCAGGCACTTAGAGATACCAGACCCTGATGCCCACTGATGCCTTTCCCTGGCCCACCTTGGGCTAGGCCTTCCTGGTGCTGAGCATGTGAGTTGAGCGCACCATAACAGTCTCTGAGTATAGTTTCCAATCTCAACAAAAGCAGAGAGTTAAGGACTTAGAGTTCAAAAAGGAAAAGAAATTAAGAAAACGGTTCAGAACCCTCTCTGGGATAAATTAAATTTGGGGAATTAAATTTTTAGTGCAATTTTGTTTTGTTCTTACATTGCAATCTGATGAACTGCTTTTCAAACATTTATTGGCTTTAGAGAACTCGAGTAGGCCTGTTTTAATTACTTCTCCAAGTCCTCTTCCAGTATTCTAATTAATTACTTTTCCATACCCTGATAATTGGTCATAGAGACACAAACAATACATTTGAAAAACAAGGACCGATTGTCTAGGGGAATCCACAGCTCCAAAGGAGAGCAGGGATGGAGCAGCGAAGAAATGTCACTTTTTCTCTTTTTTTGTAGGAAAGGGACTTCTATGTTGCTGTGACCCTGTGATGTGCTGCAGAACTTTTGGGCTTCCGAGTCAAACAGCCGGGGGCTCCAGTTTCAGGGCTATCATTTGTTGGTTCAGTGAACCTGGAAAGCTGCTTAATTTTTCTGAGTTTCATTTCTTCAACTAATATTTGGAATAAAAGTACCCATGTCCTAGATTTCTTGGGAGGATTATAAGTAGCATATAAGAAATTTCCATCTTAGTGCCAGGAACTGAGGAGGCACTCAGGACCTGGTGGCAAAAGTTATCAATACATTATACTATAATAGATGTGCCCATTATTGGTGAAAAGGCATAAACCTAGAGGTACCTGAGACTAAAGACAGAATAAGGGTGAGCTTGGACAGACTGGCCTGGTTAATGTCTCAGTAGCTTTGATTTAAGAAAGGTCTTCTCTGAACGGATTTCACTTTGGTGGTGTGGTGTTTTCCATCCATAGATGTTGATTACTTCTATAGATGAAATCCCCTTTATAAACATGCCCAACATGTCCTAAAACTATTTTCCATTCCTGGTTCTCCCTAGATTTTCTGTTGGCATGGCAGCCGAACTTGTTGGCAGATTATATTGGGCTCCAAGACAAAGGTCGACAATATCTCCATGTCTCTCTTTGGGTGTGAAGTGGAGACACAATTTTTAGAACTTCTGGGAGAGTCTTCTCTCACTGTCGGCCTAGACTGTTGAGGCCTGAAAGTATGGTGTCTGTCTCAGGGGGCAATGCGTTGCTTGAAGGATGAATTTTTTCTGCAGCCTTTTTTGTCTTGTTCATTTCAGAATTTTGCCTACAAGTGTACTTCACCTACAGTGAATAAAGATTGATGGTTCATTGAAGTCATCTGGATAACATATTGGAAAACTTCTTGACAGGAATAGTTTAAGTTAGAAAACAGAAATAAACTTTTGACTTTAAGGAAATATTTCATGTCTGTCAACATAAAGCAACTTGGCAGTATCAGTCTATATCCACAAATACTTTCATGTCATATGACCACTTTTTTATTGGACACCACCTTTTGGGAAAATCTAAAATACGTAAAACACTAAATCCACAAAAATGATTATCCCAGAGTTATTTATAACATTAATAATTTAGAAACATGCCATCATTGAAAATTTGGTTAAATCACTTTGGAGACATCCACTTGATGAGATGTTATGCTGTCATATAAAAGTGCACAGAAACAGGTCAGGCATGGTGGCTTGCATATGCAGTTCCAGCTACTTGGGAGGTTGAGGCAGGAAGATGACTTGAGGCCGGGAGGTTGAGGCAGGAAGATGACTTGAGGCCAGGAGCTTGAGGCCAGGAGCCTGAGCACTATAGTGAGGTTCCCTCTCTAAAAAAAATAAAAAAGCCAAGCGCAGTGGCTCATGCCTGTAATCCCAGCAGTCTAGGAGGCCGAAGAGGGTAGATTGCTTGAGGTCAGGAGTTCAAGACTAGCCTGGCCAACATAGTGAAACCCTATCTCTCCTAAAAATACAAAAATTAGCCGGGCGTGGTGGCAGATCCACCCACCTCGGCCTCCCAAAGTGCCTGGATTAGAGGCGTGAGCCACTGTGCCCAGCCTAAGAGTCCAGAAATGCCTAATTTTTCTTTACTGACTTTTAGTTGCCTCTTTTTTTATTGATATAAAACAATCCCAGAAACACTGAGAAAATAAAAAGAAATAAAACCCTAGAAGTTACTAGGAAGAAAAAAAAAAGTGAATGGCATGGAAGATGAGCAAGTCAGATAGTGAAATGCCTGAAGTGCACATGGTGAGGGAGGGAAGAAACTATGATACTGGGTGAAGCACAGAGTGAATCCCGCGAAATGATGATGTGAAAAGCAGCCTCCTTTAGTGATGTCCTGTTCTTGCTCTATCACATTTTAGTGCTTCATGGTCCATAAGGAGGCTTGGAGGCAAGAAAGTTACCAGCATTGTTGAATACCACGTTTTTCCTGTCTGAAGGCCTCGTCCCTTACATGTCCTTATAGACATGTTTCTCTGTCTTTTGAGGTTGGGTGGATTAAGTAGGCCAGATGGTGTGTCGAACGTGACAAGAAGGCCATGGTAGCACTGGACACTCAGGAATTCCAGGAACATAGTCCCCCAAATTTAACAATTTCAGAGAATAAAGCACAGTCCCTGGACAATGAAAGATTTCTTTGAAGCAAAATTTCTGGTCAGGAGATGGACATTCAAGAAGATCAGAATTCATAGCTCATTTCAATATCTGCAGACCTATCGATCTATGCAAGGCTCTCGCTGGGAATGGAAAGAACTTACTGACAGTTCCTTATTTTGGAGAACACGGGTGGCAGCAGGGGCACCCTGAGTGCCTTGCGGAGCAGTGTGGTTCACTCTACACAGACACAAAGCCGCTGAGTTTCAGTTCCCACTTCCCTTGTAGGTAACCAGAACTTGCATCCTCACCTGTTAGAGAGTCAGCAGCCATGGTGAACTCCTCAAGTGAGGAGAGAATGGATAGCTCAAATCCAGAAGCCTGTTCTTTGGTGGAAAATGATGTATTTGATGAGTAAGGCTGCACATCTAATTTTACTTGAAACTGCCTAAAAAATGTATCTTTTTTTTTTTTTTTTTTTTTTTTTTTGCTATTAAACAAACCATAGAAAACCCGAGAGAGTCCTTTCAAACTTCAGAAATAGGATGTACAGAGGAGGAGGACTGTGAGAAGAGTTTGAATATGGACAAAGCAGGGGGCAATTTTCATATTTTACTTAGGCCTATAATCTTCTCCAGTGGATTTCTTCAGAGTGGATATTTCTCTTTTGTTGTTTCCCACACTGCTTCAGATATTTTCAGACAGATTTTTTGGTTTTGTTTTTTTAGCTATACTGAGCTGGTCCTTAATGTGGGAGCTGCCATCCCAGAATCTTTTTTCAATATATTTTGGATGAACGGCTGCTTGAGTTTCCCTGAGTGAGTGATTAAAGTGACTGCTCCTATTTGTTTTCTGCAAACACAACAAACTATAATTCGTTCTAAGGAGAGCTCAAAGGCAGGGAAGCCATTTGTCTGCTGACAACCTTTTCTCAGAACAACCCGTGATGCCTCTTCTAGCTGGGGCTGGACATCTATCCTGGCTCCCAACTGGTGTCCTTGAGGTGGGGCCTATGGGGCTGGACTTAAAGCATAGTTCTGTTGATTAGAAGCTGCCATCTGTCTCGCTGGGCCTCTGGAGTCTGCCTGTAGTAGTGCTGTGTCACGGGAATAGTCCCAGACTGAGACACAGAACCTGGAATTTAGCCAGTGACAAGCCTTGCTAGCTTTTGAAGGTCCCTGTGTGGGCCTCGATGTCATCCTCAGTTTAATGAGTGCACTGGATGCTATAATCTCTAGGTTTCATTCTGACACTAAGAATTCGTGATTTTTGTCTTCCGATTCCTGGTCCAAGGGTTCCTTCTGTCCTGGAGATGGAGACACCATGGCCATTCTCATGGATCTTTTCTTCTTGGAAGCAGGGATGAATATAAAGAATAACAAAGAAAAAATGAGATGACAGTGATCAGTGCTATGAAGCACATGGCTTGGGTAGGGCTGGTTCCTTGTATTGAGTGGTCAAGAATCAAGAAGCTGAATCTGCAGTCCCATTTGTTCAATGGGCAGCAGAAAGAAGTGAAGCCAGGGATGGAGTGGGGAGCGAGGAGGAATGAGCGGCCACATCAGAGGGACTAGACCTGTGATCTTGAGCCGGGTGAGGCACCCAGAGCTCCTGGTTCCTGGCACGGCATCCACCTAGCCCTCTAACCAGGGGAGCTTCCTACTCTGCCCTCGATATGAGTGAATGAAGGAAGTCACTGGCAGCATTGATTCTCTGTCAATATTTCTCCCACTCCTCCCTCATCACCAAGGCTCAGTTCATATGCAATTTCTTTCTCTCTGTTTTTGCACAATGGCTTTACTGAAATATAATTCACCAACTATAAAAGTCATTTTTTTCAAAGGACAACTTTATGGCTGGTGAACCACAATTCAGTGGTTTTTAGTACAGTCACAGAGTGATAGACAAAATTTCTCCTTTTTGTAGGTGGAAGAAGGAACAAATTATAAATTGTGTGAATTCAGATGTCTGGACTTTTCATTCTTTTATCTTAAAATATGTCTATTTACCATGTTTGCTTTTTTTTTTTTTTCCTTCTTGCCTCTGTTACTGCTATTGCTGTGTTCTGTTTTTTCCTTCTCAAAATTTGCAAGCCATACATGTAACTTTGGTTCACTAATTGATTGCTCTTAAGTTTTCGTCAAGAAGTCACATTCGGCCGGGTGAGGTGGCTCAAGCCTGTAATCCCAGCACTTTGGGAGGCCGAGGCGGGCGGATCACGAGGTCAGGAGATCGAGACCATCCTGGCTAACCCGGTGAAACCCCGTCTCTACTAAAAAATACAAAAAACTAGCCGGGCGAGGTTGGGGGCGCCTGTAGTCCCAGCTACTCGGGAGGCTGAGGCAGGAGAATGGCGTGAACCCGGGAGGCGGAGCTTGCAGTGAGCTGAGATCCGGCCACTGCACTCCAGCCCAGGCGACAGAGCGAGACTCCGTCTCAAAAAAAAAAAAAAAAAAAAAAAGAAGTTACATTCATTTTTTTTTGTTTGTTTGTTTCTCTACACTTAAACAGTACCTTTAACCTCCTCTCCACCAAGAAATATTAAGATATTCACATACAATTTCTCTCTTTTATTTCCCTCACTTCCACCTTGTGTAAACCAATGGGTATTTTAATTTGGTATGATCATGAGCATTGTAGGTTTAAAATGTATTTCACTGCATTTTGGCTGTAGGAAGTGAGACCAAAGACAGAGAGCGGGGAGGAGGGATCACATTCTATAAAGTCTTCCACACCATTTCCAAATCTTGATTTGACTCTGAGAAAGGTGAGAAGCCGTTGGAGGATTGAGATAAGAAGAATGACATCTTCTAACTTACATTCTGAAAGATTACTTAGGTTACTGAGTTGGGAATAGGGGAGATAGGAGTAAAAAATGACTTGCTGTAATAATCTCTTTAAGAGTTAATGTGGCTGAATCCCAGTTGTTGCAATGTAGGCAATGAAGAGTTGACCAACTGTATGTTTATTTTATGTAATTTTTCATAATTTTTAAATTAAGAAATAACTTTACACAAAACATTTACAGTGTTGTAAGAATGATATAAAGAGCTCCAATATAACCTTCACCCAGATTCCCCGATTGTAATCTTTTCCACATTGGTTTTTCCCTTTTTGTATATACATGTTGTAATTTTTTTGAACCTATTTGAGAATAAATTGAAAGCATGCTGCGTTTATCCATATGGTATGCAGTGATATTTTATAAGAACAGGATATTCTCTTATACAACCACATACAATGGTCAAGATCAGGAAAATAACAGATGATGTTGGAACTTCTATTAAGTTTTGTTCTAGGTGTTTTTTAGCTTTTCTTTTAAATCTTCCATCTCTTGACCTTTTTTGGTTCTATCTGCAGGAATCTTCTTAACCTTCTTACAAGCTCATTGATTGTGTGGTTTGGTACATTTTAATTAAAATAACAACTCTGAGTCTTACTTCACACCATTCTCTCCTCGCTGAGCACATTTAAAGTTACTTTTTTCCACTTTGCCTTCTTAGCAAACCAACCCATCTGTTAGTTCTTTTGTCTGGGAAATTTGGTATCCATCTAATGTGGCATTAGCTCTCCTAAAATGTCCAGTGACTCATCCTTGCTTTTTTATTGTTGAATGTGGATGAAGGTACCTGAAGCATGTACTTTTCTCTTCCGAGCCCAGACTCTTCAATTTTTGTTTAATTTGGGGGCAAGCTGTCCTAGGTGGGTGTCATCTTGCTCCAATCCTTATAATATTTTAACTTGAATAACCCTTCTCCAACCCTCCATTCTGTTGCCAAAACAAGCTTTCAAAACTGAAATATTAAGATGTCATTCAGTATTCTACAATTCCCTGCATCCCTCATAATTTTCAGAATAAAATGGAAAATCCTTAGAGTGGCAACATGCCGTATATATGGAAACCCTCATCTACAGATTCTCACTCACATTCTCCTCATGTGTCAGATGTTCCAGGCACATCAAACTATTGGTAATTCCCAGAATGTGCATCCAAGCCTTTGCCCAGAATCTTCTCTTTCCCTGGAGTGCTTTATTTCCTCCTGTCTACGTCTAGAACTTCAATGCATCCTTCAAGATCCAGTAACTGCTATGTATCTGTACCCAAGCGTCTTTTACTTTATTTTGATGCCTTCATCCTCCAGTACCCCTTAAATAACTACTGCTCTTTCTGAATTCTTGCAGCATTTTTCATGTATCTGTAGGTGTTTCTGTAAATAATTGATGTGCCGCTTTCTCTCCTACCAAACAGAAAGAGATTTAAATGCGGGGACGTGTTTTATTCATTTCAGAATATTTGCTACCTACCGTACAATAGACACTTAGAGTGATATCATTTGTTTAATAAATGAAGTGAGAAATCCCAAAGTAGGTTATACTTGCTTGCCTGTTTTAAAATGGTAGAGGGAGGGGTTCTGGTGACTAAGGTCTACACACTAATGAGCATTTGGATTATTTAATGTCATTTTGCAGGGTTCTACAAATTGTATAAGACTCATTTTGTAGGCTGGTCTCTGATGTTGGCTCTACCATAGGTTTCTTATGAAACAGCCTCTAAAACCACTTCCGTATCTCACTTCTGACATTGACGTAGTCCTCAGGCCATGGACAATGACTGCTGAGACCCAAGCAAGGTTGTGGGCAAAGCTTTGGGAAGGGGGTTGGTAAGATACAAGGGAATAGCCACCAGCCAGGCCTCAGGCAGACCTGAGGAGCTCTCTTGTGTGTGGGATGAGATCAGACCAGAATCATAAGAGAATCATGCAGGCAGGATGGGAGAATCCTGGTGCACCAGAATAGGGGAGAGGCTTGTTTAGAGCTACAAATACCAGCAAGACCTGGCCCGCTATGTCAGGTCAGCTAACATGTCAGTTTCCACAGCTCCCATAGACAATGGGATGCCAGGGAAAGTTTTTAAAAAGAAAAATGAAATCATTGATGATGTAATTTGGACTTCAGTCTAGTGGTTTAGCTGTACATTTGGGGCATAGAGAAACAAGAAACAAGCTGGGGGTATGAAAGAGAACATTCCAAGAACGATAGGTAAGTCTGAGTCACAGGACGAGGCAGAAGGAAGGGGGTTAGAAAGGAGGTGTCCCTTGAAATAGAAGCTGAGGCCAGTTTGCAAAGGGCTTACATGTCATGGTAGGAACTCAGAATTTATTCTTTTCTCTAACAGGAACCAAAGAGGATTTTAAGCAGAGACATGATAAAGGGCAGGGGAAAATCAGAGTTTGAGGCCAGACTTCATGATGACCTTCCAAGATCAATTGCAGAGGTAAAGAGGGGATCCCCATGTGGGACAAGGAGGTCCACAGTCAGCCAGAGAGGCAGTCCTGCCCCCTGAGAGAGCTGGCTCTGGGTTTGCAGTTTATTTCTGGGATCCTGATGTCAGTTGTTGGTCTAGATCCAAATGTGGCCATATCCAAAAAATGTTTAATCCAGTCAAGGCACTTGTTCACCATTATTTCACCCATTCAGTTAACAACTTGTGACCACTATTAAAAAACTATATGCTAGTTTTGAAAGAAATTCAAAGTTAAAAACAAGTGCACAAATGAATAAAATAATTAAAATAGAGAAATTAATAAGACAACAAAGGAAGGACTGAGAGGCACCTGTAAAGCATTTTGAGAAAGCAGCTGAGAATGTCCTGGGGGCCTGAAGGGCTTGAAAGAAAATGTAGCCCGTGTTTATACCTCAAAGATGTGCAAGACTGTGTGAGTGGGGGTAATATTTTGGGAAGAGAAAGCGCAATGAAGATATATAGGTGAAATATCTAAGTAGCATCAACAAATAACTGTTGTTAATGTTATTTAAAAAAAAATTCCCTGGTTTCTTGTATTTGGAATGGATTGTCTCCGTGGAAGCAGAAACTACCTCTCTCTTACCTTCTTTCAGGTTTTCCTGGATCAGCTGCACTCCTTAGCAAAAGTATATTGGACAATCAACTGAGAGAGTAACTGAGACATTTGAATCATTTCTAGGTATAAAGAAAGACTGAAGCCCAGGAAAATATTACGGTCAGTTCAATGCCTAAGTATAACACCAGCATCACTGGCTGGGACCCTCAGAGCCTACTCTCCTATTTTCCCTTCTTCTTCTCTTCTTTCTTTTTCTTATTCCTTTTCTTTGTTTTTCCCCCTTCTTTCTCTTTTCTCTGTTCCTCCCTCACTTTCTTGATCTCTCAAAGTCTTTCTTTCATGAATTCATTGCATCGTGACAGAAGTACTTGACACATACCATGTCCCAAATTCTGAGCAGGGTACATGATATATTTTTCTACAAAATTAAGTGTGAGGTGGATCTTTAAATAATAACAACAGGTGTGTCTCAAACAGTCTATCCCGGACACTTTGGAAGCTTCCGTTGTTTTCTCTTCAAAGTGCCTGTGTCCCAAAGCTCAGGACAAATTTCAAAACCTGAACCTGAATATCAAGAAATCTAAACATGTATCATCTAAAGCTGGCATCCAGGAAAACAGAGCTTTTCATTTGATCAGAGACTGCATAGGTCTTACCTGCAAGTGTTTGTTTTAACCACACTTGGCAGGTTCTGCATATAACACACGTCAAAGCCATCAGTTGCACTTGTTGTGACTGTGGGTGCTGGCTTGCTTGTTCCAGGGTCCCAGGGCCCGGCCATGGCCGTGGTGTTTGTCTCTCAGGCTTGTCTGTCTCATGCTTGGCAGGCTCACTGCTTCACGGCTCACTGTGTCTCTCAGACCTTCTCTTGGCTTTCCCACAGTCTTGGGGACTGTTCTAAATAGCAAGCTAATATTCTGAAGTGAGGCATTGGAAGCATTTCTGAGCAGCATTTATTCTTTTTGTATGTGTTCAATTTTTAGCAATGAAGACATTTCCTTTCAAGGTTATTAAGCTTTGAACTTTCCATTTTCTGAAAAGGCTCAAAATTGCCTTCATTCTTTGTGGGCATCCAACTCTAACAGACACGTAAATTAATAGACTAGGAAATATTTAACAGTCTAAGTTCAAACAAATATATTTACTTTGATTGAACTGATGTTGCTATTAATTGCCATTGAAGTAAACCACTGTAAAAAGAAATATGCCTTGGAGGATAAATGTGACACTGCTAAAATTAAAACTCAAATGAGAATAATCTGCAGATTTTAATGTTTCAAATTCGATTTGGAGAATACAGTTCTTTAATGTAATACTGATAAAATCATGTTATTGATCCTGCATACCCATCTCTTCTCAGGGATTAGAGAACAGGCCATTAGGAATAGGTAGCAATCCCCCATGCACCTGCATAGGTGGGGAGGTGATTGTCCAGCTCTGCTGATCGGGAACTGGATGTAGTCATGGCTGCAAGCAAGTTATGCACATGGAGAATAAGGTGTCTCTCTGAAAGAAATGTAAAGAGAAAATTTTAGGTCAACTAATTACAAATTCCCATCAATCCCTAGAATAGTATCCCATATGCAAAGGAATACTCTGTCGCCCAGGCTGGAGTGCAATGGCGAGATCTCGGCTCACTGCAAGCTCCGCCTCCCGGGTTCATGCCATTCTTCTGCCTCAGCCTCCCAAGTAGCTGGGACTACAGGCGCCCACCACTACACCCGGCTAATTTTTTTTTTTTTTTGTATTTTTAGTAGAGACGGGCTTTCACCAAATTAGCCAGGATGGTCTCGATCTCCTGACCTCGGGATCCACCCGCCTCGGTCTCCCAAAGTGCAGAGATTACAGGCGCAAAGGAATACTTCTTATACAAATATATAATCTTTTTGCCCCACTAGGAAAAAATTGTGCCCCAATTGCTTTCTGGCCTTTCTTACTATCTGTGAATCTTGAAAGAGTTTATTGCTTCATGGTCTTCCTCCATTTGGCCCCATCCTAGTTCTTGCTCGGCTTTTAGATGCTGGGGAGCTATCTTGGGAGCAGGGTGCTCATTACATGAGATGAAGTGGTCCTCGAGGGGACAATAAGGGAGTAAGTGCCTTGTAGAAAGAAGCAAAGTAAAGAGGAAGAGAGGTTTATTGTTTGTTTGTTTTTTATTATTTATTTATTTTATTTATTTTATTTTTATTATACTTTAAGTT
The DNA here is from genome assembly GCF_007565055.1 of Rhinopithecus roxellana. Taxonomy (NCBI): domain Eukaryota; kingdom Metazoa; phylum Chordata; class Mammalia; order Primates; family Cercopithecidae; genus Rhinopithecus; species Rhinopithecus roxellana. The sequence continues at coordinate 90,992,367 of NC_044554.1, forward strand.
CTAGGGTACATGTGCACAACGTGCAGGAAGAACTTTCTAACTTCTTTTCTTTCTGTCTTTTTTTTTTTGTAAGATGGAGTCTCTGTCACCCAGGCCGGAGTGCAGTGGCGTGATCTCGGCTCACTGCAACCTCTTTCTCTTTTTGTTATTAGGTTGTTGCAAAAGCATTCAAAGCAATGGCAAAAACCGCAATTACTTTTACAACAACCTATTACCTAGGCTAAAGTCAGAGCCCCGCACCTTGAGTGATGAGTTGCGAGAGTCTGCCCCCAGCAGGCAGATTGAGACAGTGCATGGTTTAGCCGAATGAATATTTTAGCTATAGTCCATGGGACGGAATGGAGATGTTGCAATCTAATGCAGATCATCTGAAAGTCTTGTGCAATATCCTGATTAAGTGTGGACAGAGCGCAATAAAAAAGGAATTTGGAAGTTGGAAACATGCTGGGTTCAGGCAGACATAAAAGGCAGCATCTGGAAAACCTATCAGGACTCAATTTCAGGACAAGTGATCATAGGTAGGTGGGATCATGGAACTTGACCTCAAGGTTACAATACAGGAACAATAAATAGGTTATGAAGATACTGAGCAGGTAAACAGCACCACCAAAGAGTCTCAGTAATAGATTTGTAACAAAGGAGCAGAGCAGAACTCTTTATGAGAGCTAGATGGTCATAAGGAGAGGGTTGGCACAGCAGTGGTTCATGCAGAATCTCCTGAGATGCAAATAAACCTTTTCTGATTGGGAGAAGGTTAATCCAAAACTTGAGGTAGAGATGTAGTCACAGGAAAGTAGCAAGAATATATGGGGGAGCTGAGACATGAAGAGACATTTCCTAGAAGGGAAAATCAGGCTTTAAAGTCAGGCAGATGGGTTTGCCTGGGAAACAATCAAGAGAGCTGAGTCTGAGGCAGGGAGCTGGTGGGGAGCCAAAGTGTGTCAGGTAAGGCAGAGAACCAAAACCAGATATCAGGTGGCAAGTCAAGAACAAGTAACGTAGACTACGTGGATGGGTCTGGGCAGGGCTAGGAAGACATACTCTTGGCTCTATGTGCTGGGCTAGCTGAATGTTTTGCAGCTATATCTACAGGTGCTTTTATTATCAGGCACCTGGCAAGGAATTTTATCATAAATAGCTTGGGTCCTAGGTTTTGGGACGGGAAGAACCCTCTGCTCCTGGGAATAACTGTGATGTTACCATAACACATGGTGACTTGTCCCAGCAAATGGAGTAGGGGCATGGATGAGGAAAGCCACAGAAAAGTATTGTGGCCAGGTGCGGTGGCTCATGCTTGGAATCCCAGCACTTTGGGAGGCCAAGGCGGGTGGATGACCTGAGGTCAGGAGTTCAAGACCAGCCTGGCCAACATGGTGAAACTCCGTCTCTACTAAAAATACAAAAAATTAGCCAGGCTTGGTGGCAGGCACCTGTAATCCCAGCTACTCTTGAGGGTGAGGCAGGAGAATCACTTGAACTTGAACCTGGGAGGCAGAGGTTGCAGTGAGACGAGATCCCACCACTGCACTCCAGTCTGGTGACAGAGTGTGACTCCGTCTCAAAAAAAAAAAAAAAAAAAAAAAAAAAAAAGGAAGAAAGAAAAGAAAAAAAGAAAAAAAAAAAGAAAAAAAAAGTATTGCTAGGATTAGCATCCCTGATAGTTACCATTCCAATTATTGCCAACTTGATAGACCCCTCAGAAAAACAGAAGTTTGCAGGAATTTTGCAGCCACAAGACGATGTTTAAAATATTCCTAGAAGATGGTTTCCACTTCACACGTTGGATATTTATCTCATACATTAATCAATATTGGTCATGTATGGTGACTCATGCCTGTAATCCCAACATTTTGGGAGGTCAAGGCAAGTGGATTTCTTGAGCCTAGGAGTTTGAGACCAGCCTGGGCAACATGGCGAAACCCTGTCTCTACAAAAAATACAAAAATTAGGCCGGGCGTGGTGGTGCACATCTATAGTCCTAACTACTGGGAAGGCTGAGCTGGGAGGATCACTTGCGAACAGGAGATCAAGGCTGCAGTGAACCATGATGATGCCACTGCACTCCAGCCTGGGCAACAGAGCGAGCTGTCCCAACTAATTAATTACTTAATTAATCAATATTAATTATGTTGTATATTGTTTTAATTTGGCATAAATTATCTAGTTTGTCTCATAATGGCTATATGAGGTAGGTAGGGCTTATCCACATTTTAGGTGAGAGAAATAAGCCTCAGAGAGGTTAAGTAGTTTGTTCACAGTAACACTGCAAACAGTAGCAGAAGCAAGAATTGAAGTAATGCACTGTTCTGTTAGCTACATGTTATGAATATTTCATTATTCTTCCACTTCATATTTAGAGACTATATTCTATGTGTTGGCTATCGCTATGGATCAAAGAGTGGAAAATAATAAAAGCATGCACAGTCCTTGTCCTTGTGGAGCTTAGGAGCTTATAATCTGGGGGGAAGAGGGAAGATCAGCAACCAGCACCCATTTACCCAAGTGATTATTTAATCACCCTCGTAGAGGTGATTCTTTTCAGAAGAGGAGAAAAGAGAAAGTCAGGTAGATCTCATGTAGTGTAGGAGTTCTCTGACTTATCTTTTGAAAGAGAAGGCCAAGTAGATCTTATCTAGTATGGGAGTCAGAGAAAACTTTCCTAAAGAACTGATAATAGACTTAAGACCTGAAGGATTAGTAGATGGGTAGGGAGGGGAGAGAAGAAGTGTTGGTGCTAAGGCAAGAAAGAGCTTGAGGCATTCAGTGAAAGTAAGGTGTTATGGAGTGTGGTTGCTGTAAGCAGGGATTAGATGATGTACTTTAAAATGTACAGATAACAGTACTATAACATATTTACATTGTAATATAAATTTATAAAAGGGAACTAATCTTTATATGTTGGGGAGGAAGTTACCTTTCTCCTGTTAATTCCATTAATTTCAAGACTATAAGAATTTATTGCACCATTGAAACATTAAAAATTGCATTAGCTTCTGCATCTTCATAGGATGGAATTTCAGGAATAATCCAAGAAATCAAATAAAGTAAAATACCGAAGTTATTTTCTTGAAGACAGTGGAGCACAGTTGAGGCAATTAGTGAAGAGGTCGTGACTCCCAAGGAGAGAAAAGCTCAAAGCAACTTCGTTCACCACAGTAGCTTTATCAGAGCTGAGAATTCAAATTCTTCACCAATGCATGAAGACATTTTGATGAATTCTGGGACTTTGGGGAGATGGGAGACTAAAATGCTAAGCCTTAAAACATCTGAAAAATATAGCAAAAATGTCAGCAGTTTTGTAAGACCAGGATTTGAAGTCAGGCCACATTCATCAGAAAAAGAGGTCAGAGATAAGACTGTTGACTGTAGTTGAAATTACAAAGGGGGCTAAGGAGACCCAGAAGTACACTAAGCCTTACTAGAACTGCAAACAAGGCTTGACTCAAAATAATGTTAGTATAGTGGTAGAAAGGATGACCCCTCTCAAGAAAAAGAACATTACTTGGAACCACTACCTTTTTAAAGAAAAATATACAGAACTTATTAGTAAATTACTAGATATATCAAAGGATAAGATTACATAATGAAAAACCAAGAGGAAAAAACAGATAATAGAAATATATCTACAAATGTTCTTGATGAGCCTTTTGAAATAACTATGGTTAAAGTATTTAAGAAATTAAAGGAAAAGGTGAAGAAAATGAAATAGATGAGAAAATTTCACAAGGTAGAATGTATAAGACTGACACAGTATAGAACTGAAAGTATTTCATATCTGATATGAAGAACTCTAGTTGGTTTAACAGCAGAATAGAAACAACCAAAGATAAAAGCACTAAACAAGAATATATCCAGACCAGGCATGATGGCTCATGCCTATAATCTCAGCACTTTGGGAGGCTGAGGCAGGTGGATCACTTGAGGTCAGGAGTTCGAGACCAACCTGACCAACATGGTGAAAACCGTCTCTACTGAAAATACAAACATTAGCCGGGCATGGTGATGGAGACCTATAATCCCAGTTACTCAGGAGACTGAGACAGGATAACTGCTTGAACCTGGGAGGAGGAGGTTGCAGTGAGCCGAGATTGTGCCACTGCACTCCAGCCTGGGTGACAGAGCAAGGCTCTTTGAAAAAAAAAAAAGGATATATCCAAATGGAGAAAGGGAAGAAGAGATGGATGAAATGTATGTAAAATTCAGAAAAAAAGTAGAGACAGAAGGGAAGCAGTTAAAATGTCTAACACAACTATAACTGAACTTTAAGAGGAGATAACAGATTGGGACAAAGCAATATTTAGAGGGATAAAACTGATTATTTTCCAAAAGTGACAAAGACATTAACCTATAAATTTAAGAACCCCAAACAGTATAAACAGAAGAGGAAGAAGAAGAAGAAGAAGAAGAAGAAGAAGAAGAAGAAGAAGAAGAAGAAGAAGAAGAAGAAGAAGAAGAAGAAGAAGAAGAAGAGGAGGAGGAGGAAGAAAAAGACACAGGCAAAAGTGCAAAAAAATCTTTCTTAAAAAGAAAGAAGGAAAGAAAAAGACATGCAACCTTAGTAGAAGCAATGACACTATTGACAACTGAAGTCTCAATGATGAAAGGCAGGAGACAGTGTAATAACATCTTTAAGTACTGAAAGGAAATGCCAACCTTGGCTTTTATGCCTTGCAAATATATCCTAAAAATAAAAATGAAATGAAAACACTTTCAGACACACACGTACAAAAGCTGAGAGAATTTATCCCTAAGAAATCTGTACTGAAAGAAATTTAAAATGGAGTTCTTCAGCAGAAGGAACGTTATATCCAATGGAAACACAGAAATTCAAGAAGACATAAAAATCAATGGTTAAGAAAACTAAATGGACAAAAATAAATGACTAGGAATTGAATGTTAATGATACAATACAATAATATTGTGTGGGGTTTAATTAGACACATAGAAATAAAAAGTATGAAAACTATAAGAGAGAAGAAGGGAGTGTGTAAATGGAATTAAAATGCTCTGAATTTATAGCATTTTAAGGAAGAGTCAAAATTTCTATTTACAAAACACACATTTTAAATGTAGTAATCATAAAGATCGCAAGAAAAAGGGAAAACATATGAAGTACACATAATAAACAAAAAAGCTTGAGTGTGTCAAAAGTTGATCTCAAAGAAGAATCGTTATTTGAAACAAAGAGGACATTTCATAATGAATATATCACTTTTATTATAATTCCTGTATTTATAATGTCTTTCTTAAAACCCATGTAGCTGGATCCTGTTTCTTTAATTCAGTGTAACAACCTTTATTTTTTAATTGGACTGTTTAATCTATTTACATTTAATGTAAAATATGATTGAAATTATGTGTAATATATCATATTAGTATTTGAAATCCAGGATTCTGTTATAGCAGTCCCAGAGAAACCAGATAAACCTACCACTGTCTTGTCAAATGGTCTAATCCAAGGTTATCCACCTTGCGGCCCATGGGCCACATGCAGTCCAGGACAGCTTTGAACGTAGCCCAACACAAATTTGTAAACTGTCTTAGAACATTATGAGATTTTTTTAAAACTTTTTTTTTTTTAGCTCATTAGTTGTTGGTGGTGCATTTTTTATATGGCCCAACAAAATTCTTCTTCTTCCCCAATGTGGCCCAAGGAAGCCAAAAGATTAGACACCTCTAGTCTAATCTCTCTGCACATTTGACATCCCTCATTTACTTCACTTTTACCTCCAAGTTTTGCAATAGTGCAACAGACTAGCAGAAACTAAGGCACATACAAGCACTGTAGATGCAAAAATTCTGTACAGAAAAGCAGTCCAGAAAAGGTTCAGGTGGATATTGAGTGAACTAACATATGGGATTGACTATAAGCCAAGTAAAGGGAATGGGAAAGTAAGATATCAAAAAAGAGAGAAAAGCACCTTTCAAGATATATTGGCATACAGCCATGTGAGTAGAACCAAATTTCCGTGGCCTCCTTTCCTTCTTGTATTACAATTTAGAAACTTGGACTTAGGAGAGTCACAATGCTTCTCTGTAATGTATAATAAAATTTTGGGGAGTGTGTGTGTGCTTTGGACACCTTGATCACATGACTTATCCTGCTAGGGCTCAGTTTTGTCATCTAAAATTCAGTATAATAATACATTACACGATTCATAGAACTGTTGTAAGGGTTAAATTAAATAAGACAAAGTACAGGCAAGGATGTAGTGTAGTCCTGAAACATGGAAGATATTTAACATGTGTTTCTGTTATCTGGCAACGATTATGGCAGTTTATAATAAGAAAGAGGAGTTGGGACAAGTGATGTGCTACTTACTTTACTTTCTTCAATTAGGACTCAATCCTACTAGGCCAATAGCCAAAGGAAATGGTGAGCAGAACTTATGGTGGCACATTCATTCTTGACTCACATGTGAACACAATATAATTTCATGTCTCCTTGATAAAACTACTTTTCTACAGGGGATAATAAAAGGCAAGTAGAGAGATTTCAGCCTACGGATGAAATACACAGTGTAACATGAGACAGCTATTGCAGAGCCAACAAAAAAATAATGTTCAGTTAAGTGAGTCACAGTTCCTTGAAATTGTATTCCATGCCCACAAATGCAGAAGGCTCCCTAAAGTTGGGTTATTATTATCTTTTTTTTTTTTAAGTTTCATTGAGGTATATGTTATATGCAATAAAAATAATCAATTTTAAGTATACAATTCAATGAGCTTTGATGAATAACTACAATGGTAACCAACATGATATAAAACAGAAACTAATCCTTTCCCCGACAACCTGGACCTTGGGCTAACTGATTTGCTTTTTGTCACATTAGTTTTGCTTTTTCTAGAAAAAGATACCGTACAATATATAATCTTGGTGGCTGGCACCTTTTATTTAGTAATGTTTCTCAACTTTTTGTGTTTGTTATGGTCCCTCTAATGAGTATTTTTCCCTAATTGTCTCTCCCCACTTAATGAAATTTTGCTACCACAGATATATCTATATGTCTATGTACTGTGTATACACCTGTGCTTTATACAGAGTAAGATTTTTTTTCACACCTCAAAATGTTTTGCCCTTTACAAGGTGCTGTCACCCCATTGAGAATACATGATTTAGTGTAATGTTTTTGAGATTCATCAGTATTGTGTGTATCAGAAGTTGGTTAGTTTTATTGCTGGGTAATATTCCATTATACAAAGAGACATTCAATAAATGAATAAGAATAATTACATATGTGTTACAGAGGTCAGGGAGTGAGTGCTCTTTCTCACTAAGATTTGAGTTCTTTCTCAAATCTTAGTCTCCCTGGTATCAGTAGACATACCTCTAATAATACAATTGTTCAAGTCAAAAATCTGAGAGTATCAAGATACTTCATTTTGCCTCATTTCCCCAGATCAAATCCATTAAAGCCTGCCAATTTCATCTCTTGATTATTTCTTGAATCTTGTCTCAAGGGATCAGATTTTGCCACTGTAACCCAGAACATTCCAGACATGTAAGGCTATCAATCTTTATCTTAGAAGAGATGGGAAGCCATTGAAGGGATTTAGATAGGAAACTGACATGACTTTCTCATGAAATTAAAAGATTACTAAATCTTTTATAGCAAGCAATGAATAAGAATATGGAGAATGAATTAGAAAGGACTGATTGTATTTGTGGAGCGGATCTTTCAGGAGTCCAGGGGATAAATGACAATGGCTCTGTCATGAATTTTCAAGGCATTTGAGAGTAGATGAGAGATTGGGAGACATGCTATATTTTCAGTGGGGCCCATGGGAAGGCTTAGCAAGGCCTCACTGCTGGATGATAACATAATTATAATGAGAAATTCAGGTAAACCTTCCTATTGCTTGCTGCTGCCTTGACTTAGATGATATTTTTGGTCAAATTAATCAGTATTCTAAATGAATTAAGTATGAATATTCTTGGGTTATTTGCTAATAAGTAAGAAAGAATTAGAGAATTACAATCATGCCCATAAGAAAAAAAATTGTATACTTCATGAATCCATCGATCTTTCTATCCATCTTACAACTTTTTAAAGGGTTACTGTAGTACTAGTATCCAAGTATCAGCTCCAGATGGTCTGCAATCCTCCTGAAGTTTTATGTAAATTGTCTTATCTACATACACATCTCTGGGGGGCAACTTGAAGATTAAAATTCAATTTTTATTCCTATTAAAGAGTAAGAATCAATGGCTTACTGTGCTTTAGGTTTAGGGTATGCAAACATTCATAGGACATAATCTTCATTCTTAAAGCATGTAAAGTTTATATCATGTAAGCAGATAAATGACAAAGTCACATTGTCAGTGCTAGAAAAGAGATAGGAACAAAGTTCTGAAAGCTTGTCAGTTACTCTGGTGCTTTGTCTCCTCCAGGTGACTTCCCAAGTATGCCTGGCCACAATACCTCCAGGAATTCCTCTTGCGATCCTATAGTGACATCCCACTTAATCAGCCTCTACATCATAGTGCTCATTGGAGGGCTGGTGGGTGTCATTTCCATTCTATTCCTGCTGGTGAAAATGAACACCCGGTCAGTGACCACCATGGCGGTCATTAACTTGGTGGTGGTCCACAGCGTTTTTCTGCTGACAGTGCCATTTCGCTTGACCTACTTCATCAAGGAGACTTGGATATTTGGGTTGCCCTTCTGCAGATTCGTGAGTGCCATGCTGCACATCCACATGTATCTCACGTTCCTGTTCTATGTGGTGATCCTGGTCACCAGGTACCTCATCTTCTTCAAGCGCAAAGACAAAGTGGAATTCTACAGAAAACTGCATGCTGTGGCTGCCAGTGCTGGCCTGTGGACGCTGGTGATTGTCATTGTGGTACCCCTGGTTGTCTCCCGGTATGGAATTCACGAGGAATACAATGAGAAGCACTGTTTTAAATTTCACAAAGAGCTTGCTTACACGTATGTGAAAGTCATCAACTATATGATAATCATTTTTGTCATAGCCATTGCTGTGATTCTCTTGGTCTTCCAGGTCTTCATCATTATGTTGATGGTGCAGAAGCTACGCCACTCCTTACTATCCCACCAGGAGTTCTGGGCTCAGCTGAAAAACCTACTTTTTATAGGGGTCATCCTTGTTTGTTTCCTTCCCTACCAGTTCTTTAGGATCTATTACCTGAATGTTGTGACGCACTCCAATACCTGTAACAGCACGATTGCATTTTATAACGAAATCTTCTTGAGTGTAACAGCGATTAGCTGCTATGATTTGCTTCTCTTTGTATTTGGGGGAAGTCATTGGTTTAAGCAAAAGATAATTGACTTATGGAATTGTGTTTTGTGCCGTTAGCCACAAACTACAGTATTCATATTTGCTTCCTTTATATTGGGAATAAAAATCGGTATGGGGAGGTAAGAATGGTATTTCACTACTTAATCAAAACCATGCCTTGATCTACACAAAACGAAAGAACTATGAAACGTCAGAGCCTTCATTGTAGTCCTTATGGGATCCCTGCCGTCTCTGAGTGATGCCCATACAAAGACCAGTGATGTTGATTCCACCTGGAGTTGCAATATTACATTATTTTCCAATACAGGATGTCTGCGTGGCCCATTAAAGCAACATAGGTCTTAAGAATTTTAGAGTTTCATTAGCTCATTCTAATTTCCTCTGTTTGAAGCATGATCTTTTCTTAGGTTTTGGACAGAACTCAGCCCTTTAGTTCTTTTCATCCCACTTCATCTTAGGTAAGTAAATCCTGGCCACCGCCCAGCTCCAAAGACACAAACTCTCCTTGGCTAACCAGGTTAGATGTCCCATTCATCTCACACCCTGATGAAAACTGATAAGGGGAGAGAATAGTTAAACATTTTTCTAGGGTATCATAACTCTGGTGGGAAGTCATCTGTCTAGAAATCAAGAGACAGAGAACGTGTGGCCTTCTGTTTTAACAAGGTTTTCTAGATTTGTCCTGTGAAAGGATCCCCCACGACATGGGGATCAATTTCCTCAATATCACCAATTGCACTGTTGCTCCAAAAATCATTTAAAAGCTTACTGGACATATCTACATAATGGTGAAACTGTAATTTAGAAAATATTCTTGACCAATGAACTGGTAGGCATTAAAATGAGTTCCCAAGGGAAGTGATTAAAATTTTTTTCTCTTCTGTTTTTTGAGAGAATTTCTAGATGCCCTGGGCCACAGTTAATTAAGATTTTTAGGGAGGACAGAAAGTTATACTGAAATCTTTAGCACTCCCTTCCACCGTTAAAATTATAGATATGTATTTTAAATTATACCTTAAGTTCTGGGGTACATGTGCAGAATGTGCAGATTTGTTACATAGGTTTACACGTGCCATGGTGGTTTGCTGCACCTATCAACCCATCTACATTAGGTATTTCTCCTAATGCTCCCCCTCCCCCACCCCTGGACAGGCCCCAGTGTGTGATGTTCCCCTCCCTGTGTCCATATGTTCTCATTGTTCGACTCCCACTTATGAGTGAGAACATGCGGTGTTTGGTTTTCTGTTCTTGTGTTAGTTTGTTGAGAATGATGGTTTCCAGGTTAAAATTATATATTTTTAAATAAATGAAAACTATGTTTTTAAAAGAGAACTTTTGAGAAGTATATAGCAAAACCATTAATTTAGACTCTGTGAGATTAGGTTGCATGAAGAAGGTTTTCTGAATATTTGAAGAATGGATAAATAAATGTACTCAAAAGTATTAAATTATAATCCTTTAAAATATAGGAAAAATAACTAATGGGTACTAGACTTAATACTTTAGGATGAAATAATCTGTACAACAAACTCCCATGACACATGTTTACATATGTAACAAACCTGCACATGTTCCCCCGAACTTAAAATAAAAGTTTAAAGTCATAATAATAAAATAATTTGGATTTTCTTTCCAAATTCTGAGTTACTTTCTGTAAAATTGTATTAATGACTTGTGACATGTGGCATGTTAAACTGACTTTATTTCAAGAACTTCCATTACTGGCTAGGTTGATACATTGGCTTGTGGATTTTTGCTTTTTGGGTTTTTTTTTTACCTCCTGCCCATACTCTACTATCTTCAATGTTTTATCTCCTTAAAATTTTCCCAGGATCTGATCCAGTTTCATATTTAATGCTTCAGAAAACCTAGAGCAATTAGTAACATGAATAGAATAACATAATGAATTAAGGGAACTTTTTTTTCATCAAGATATATCTTCAGGATTTAAAAGTTTTTCTTAACTTATTGTCACTCTGTGGATCCACAAATTCCTCAGATGAATAAGAAACACCTCTGTGAATTTCTGTGACAACTAAAATTAGTGAGCCACAGAAATTAATTTGAGGAAGCAGAAGTAGCAGCATAGTTCAAACATGACTTGTTTCCATATATTTTCTGTTTTATATATTCTTTTAAATGTCCTCATAAAAAAGTAAGATTTATTTTCTTTCTTGCCTTTTTTCCCATTTGTTTTTTACATTTTTTCTTTCTCATTTTGCACTATAAAATTTATAAGACAATTACTAAGACCCCTGATAGTTTTAAGAAAATTTATAACACCTATAAATACGTAAAAAGAAGAAATTTAGAAAATATTTAAATTAAAAGTATTCATTAGAATTTCATTACCTTGTAGATTATATCATACTCTCTTCCAGATTTTATATATGTTGAGGTCAGGTAATTCAAAAGAATTAATCTCTGTATTAATCTGTTATAATGTTAACGTAACACTATGTTATTTTCATACATTATAATAAAGGGCTTATTAGAAATGTTACTCAAAATATAGAAATGCAATATTTCATAATATAAAATATCTTTTTCATCAGTATTTACGGAATAAATAGAAAAAGTTTAGTTTTCCTGTTCTTTGTCTTTAATCAATACAGAAATGAACCTCATGTGGGATTGGAGGTGACACTGGCCTCTAGGACCATTTTTGGATATCACCATTATAAGAGAGCACTAGTATTAGCATTTGGTGGTGGGAGCCAAGGAATAGACATCCTGCCTTGCACACAATTGTCCGTACAATAAAGAACTATCAGGTCTTGCTCTCTGTTTGAAAGCCCTATTAGATATTAATGAAGTGCAGCAAAACAATCAGAGCAGTTACCAGGGTTTACCCAGTTTTCATAAACACATAGTATTTTTTTTGTGTAGCTTTAATTCTCTGAATTTTCTGGAAATGCAACTATCATGGATTGAAGAAAGATTTTACTTTGGTTTCCTCTGAACTTTACCAAGAGTTGTTCAGTCCTTTGGAAATGACATAAGTAGCAATGCCATTGATGACATTAAAATATGACACAACATGCCTGTAAGCAGTATTTGTAGCTGTTGTATTCAGGGGATGTTACATACAGGTGTCAGCATGAGGCTCACTCATTTTGTCTCTTTACGTGATGATGCCTAAGCATTTACACACTGAATTGTGTAAAGTATTGATAACTTTTCCTTTCATTACTCATTTATATTACAGTGAGAACATTATATGTAAAAATAATGTATATGTTTACATTATTAGTGTAGAAAGCATATACATTTCATTCCGAAATGGTAAAATTATCTGTAAGTTTTATTTTAGAATGGTAAAACTATTACCAAATATTTGTGATAAAAAGCAAGGTATTGGGTCTGAGAAAGCTGAGAACCACTAAATTACCACAAAGGGACAAAATGAGAGGGAAATTTATAAAGTTTAACATTATAAACAGGAAAAATATTTCTGTGTTTCTGAAACACTTACCTCGTCTTCATTCAATTCTAAATTACTTCTTTTGTTTCTACAGCAATTAAATGCAACTTTTAGAAAAATGTGAAGAAAATATACATGTGTATTTTCTTTTTTTTTTTGAGACAGAGTCTCGCTCTGTCGCCCAGGCTGGAGTGCAGTGGCCGGATCTCAGCTCACTGCAAGCTCCGCCTCCCGGGTTTACGCCATTCTCCTGCCTCAGCCTCCCAAGTAGCTGGGACTACAGGCGCCCGCCAACTCGCCCGGCTAGTTTTTTGTATTTTTTAGTAGAGACGGGGTTCCGCCGTGTTAGCTAGGTTGGTCTCGATCTCCTGACCTTGCGATCCACCCGTCTCGGCCTCCCAAAGTGCTGGGATTACAGGCTTGAGCCACCGCGCCCGGCCACATGTGTATTTTCTTTTTCAATGAGAAAAATACATTTTTTTCTGAGCCTTACCACTCTCAGATTGGCTCTTGATCAATATCTACCAGATTTTTAACCCAGGCATAATAATTTTTGAGGTCCAGGCAGAAAGATCTCTTCAGGCACCCATTAAAAGGGACAGTACATGCTCTTATTTATTCCTTAATTTTCCTGTAACAGGATCATTGAGTCCGCTGCCTTCCTCCCCAGCTTCATTTAAATTCAGGATAAAAAGATTGTTTCACTTGTAGGTGAAATGAACTTTTTGTAAAGTGATTCAAGAGGTGCTAATGAATCCCTCCTGCCTTCCCAAATCCTCCTCAATGAAGCTGCCATGAAAACGCGATTGTTGGGTTAAGATTCGGTTTTTCTGAAGGAAGGTATTGGGCCAATCCATTCTCGGTCCCTGGTTTTTGGTGTGAAGTTAGAATTTGGGACGCTGTCGTAGCTTTGATTGGATAGATTTTGCCCACTTTCCTCTATGAGACAGACAGAGGCCAAAGACTCTCACACCCACTGGGGCAGGAACAAGGAAGCTCTTCTTGTTATAGGGGCCAACTACAGCATTTTGTAAATACTTGGTACTGAGAGCTCCATGGTAAAGGGGCACAGGGATGGCAGAACTGCGGGGATGGCAGAGATTGCAACATGCCAAGGGACACCCATGGGGATTGGAAACCAGGGGAATCTGAAGACCCAGCAGGAGCTGCTGGGGAAATGAGACCCAGGTCTGAGAACCGCTAGCTGAGAGCAGGAGGGGCTTGTGTGAGTCTTGCTCAGGAGTTCTGAGCAAACAGGACTGCTCTTGAAAAACAGGGCAATGGAGGCAGCAAACAAAGAAGACAGTTTTGAACAGGAGGTAAGAAGGTGCTGGAGAGCGTGGTTTGTTTTATTTGCAGTTTGTCCTAATAGTTTATGTCATTAGCAATGAATGATTCCTGCCCTTTGCTGTTGATCTGGGCCACAGATCTCATGGAGGACAGGGTGTGGTTACAAAAATGTAACCACTGGCAACCTGATCAGAGATTTTGGATAAAGATCTCCAGCTCATCCCTCAGTCAAGTAAGAAAAGAATCCCTTGGAATTTAGAAGAGTCAGAAGAGTTTCCCTTCTGTTTTCAGGAAAGCGTCATCTTACATGTCAGGAGTAGACACTCACCAAAGTCTACACCTGCCTTCTGGCACCCTCAGGAGGGTCTGGAAAGACATCTAGGCCCCCTCTCCAGTGATGTTCAATTCTATATAACACAGCACACCTCTTACCACAGCCCAGTTGGGTACCCCATTCTCTGAGTTGTCCTTTGCCTCTCAGAATTCCATTATTTTCATAGCATTGTGCTTAACAATGGGGGCACACTACTAACCTGTACACTTAAGAATGCCTAAGATGGTTGATTTCATGTCATGCATATTTATCACAATAAACAATTTTTAAAATTAGAAGATATATATATCATATATATGTTTAGTTATATATATAACATTTCTAAATATATATGTGTATATATTTAGAAACTTTAATAGGCAAGAACTGAGCTGATGGAGAAAGTTAACATATTAGAAAGAAAAAAGCCAGTCTGAGACATAGAAAGAGTTCAGTCCTCCTATCAAGGGACTACCTATAGGGAAAGCAAATGGAAAACACTTCACATCTGGACATATCCTTGGAGAATGCTTTTAATATTAAGAACAAAGAATTAGTACAAAAAGAGCCAGGCAAGAGAAATGTTTACCTCTAAAAGAAAGAAAAACAATTAGAAAGGTATTATTTTCCTTCACAGCCTAAGTGCCAGAAAATGGGAGTCAATGCCTATTGGATTTTGGTTTAAAATGTCATGGCTAAGAACTCTCTAAGCAGGCAACTACTGCGCATGCCCATGGGTAGACAAAGGGACTTGAGATGGATTTTCCTCTCCGTCTCGTGGCTTATCATCTCAAAGCCATTGCTTCTCCAACTCCAGGGTCTTCCCCAGGTAGGAGAGCAACTCTACTTGATTATCTTGAGGCCAAATTATCTTTCCAGGAGGCAAGTTGCTGGCGAATCCTAACATTCCTTTTAGAATAAGATCCATTCAGCACTCAGTCTAGAAAAATGTTTCTTCCATGATTCTGACAATAGGAAGGCAGGTTTCCCTGGCCTCTTGTTCTCATGTTCCATCCACTCTTAGAGCCGCTCCCATGTCACTATATCCTTAGTTAGACTAGAAAGAGCCAGATATCTGTTCTGAAATAATTGTCTCTCTCCTCCTATCACAACCATCTTCAAAATTTTGCTTTGCATTTAAATTTTTATTGCATATTTAGTTTTACAACCTTATTTCCCAAACTTTCCTAAAATTAAATTTCTGCCTCATCTCCATTTTTATCACAATCTGTGAACATATTTCACATTTAACCTCTTGTTCTACAGAAAACATGTATTTTGAATTTTGTCAATGGTTTAAAATTGACCAGTACTGTCTACAATGTCTTTCTGTCCCATTCAGAAAATTCTATCCAAACGTACTCTTTCTACCATTTGAGCAGTTCAGGTTATTGGCCACGTGTAGTTTTCCCCTCTTATTCCTGTATTCCTAAATAAGCAATCGCTAGGCCTTAGTTTTTCTTACCAACTATCTCAGTGGCTTCTTCTCATCAAGTCCTTATTATCAGGCGCTGTTAGAGGCATCCACTTAAATGTAAAAATTGGAGATTGATTACCAGTTCCTGGTGTTAAGTTTAAGCCCAAGGGCAGGAAAGAGGCTGTAGGGATTATGGAAAACTCTGTTAACACTACAGTTTCTTTTGTATAGTTATTAATTCCCTTGTGTAAAGTGGTCAGCCCTGTGTACCCAGAATGATTCTGGAGTGAAGAAACTGCCTTTTTTGTGTGTATACAAACCCTCTCCCCCCAATGTCAGTGGACCTCCAAGTAGCCTTCAATCCACAAATGGCAGGTGCTGCTTCATAGTAAAATTTTGTTTTTCCAGGGAAATAAGAAATGCAATAATGATGCACTGTGTTTTTCTTAAAGTGAAACATATTTAATGATATATTCAGAGACATATTTTTATAATTCACTTTATTTGTAATATATCATAATGTACTGGAAATACTATAAACATCATTTATAAGATTATAATTAAGTAATCTCCAAGATGGTGGTTGTGCTAAGAACCACATACAGACAACTTTCTTGAAAATATTGGTCAGTTTCCAGTCTTTTGCCTTAGATGCCCTTTGGCCAGTCTTGGTATATCATGGACACAAAATGAATCCTGTATCTGCTATTGTTATCAGCAAAGTCACCCCAGATGACACATTGCCCCAAAAATATCTGGCAAAGTTTTTTAAAAAATAAATTTTTATATGAGATTGAAATTAGTTGTAAACAATCAATAAGTGAACACATTGAATTTCTCTCAAAGTCCTGACTTTTGATATATTTGATGATTAAAATTAATTCTGCCTTTTATGGATATTAAAAGATCAAGAATGTTAAACATGTCAAAGTGAAGTTTGATCCAGTTGGTCTGTTTGAATGTTCTTTTTTTTTTTTTTTTTCTTGAGATGGAGTCTTGCTCTGTTGCCCAGATTGGAGTGCAAAGGTGCGATCTTGGCTCACTGCAACCTCTACCTCCCAGGTTCAAGTGATTCTTCTGCCTCAGCCTCCTGAGTAGCTAGGATTACAGGCGCCTGCCACCACACCTGGCTAATTATTGTATTTTTAGTAGAGATGCGGTTTCACCATGTTGGCCAAGCTGATCTCAAACTCCTGACCTCAGGTGATCCACCTGCCTCGGTCTCCCAAAATGCTGGAATTACAGGTGTGAGCCACCGCACCTGGCCTTGAATGATTTTAAAAAGACCTGACAGAGTAAAAATGTGTATGCCATGAATTGTGCTGTGAGCAAATTCACAGAAGGGCATGATGAGAGTAACATCCAGCCTGCCAAGGAAAGTCATGCAGAATTTCTCGAAAATATGAGTTTTCACATATTCATTTTAGATTTATTGAACTAAATGCAAATGATCAAAGCAACTCTAGTGCATGATATAATAAGTTTTGTCTGCTGTGATGCTTTAAAACCACAAAACCTTTAAAGATATTTAAATGTAGGATACTACCCTAAAAGATCAATGCAGATACTTTTTTGAAATAAAAATGCTCCAAAATTATGAAACTACCAAATCTTGAGTGTTGGTATATAAATATGTACTTATTCCACAGACCTCATCCTCTCTTGTCAACTCAGGACTTTGCCTCTGCTACTGTGGCCTCAGACTCCTCCTGCACCATCATTTTCTCTCTTTCTGCTGAGCCACCCACATCTGCATAAATGATACAGTATTAATTAAACAAAACCACTCCCATCATCTCCAGTAAATGCCATGATATTGTTCTGCCTCCCTTTATGAGTTTTCTACAAGAAAACTCCTTGAAAGTAACACCCGCATTGTTTTATTTTATTTTATTTTATTTTATTTTATTTTATTTTATTTTATTTTATTTTTGAGAAGAAGTTTTGCTTTTGTTGCCCAGGTTGGAGTGCAATGGCGTGATCTCGACTCACTGCAACCTCTGTCTCCTGGGTTCAAGTGATTCTCCTGCCTCAGCCTCCTGAGTAGCTGGAATTACAGGTGCCAGCCACCACACCCGGCTAATTTCTGTATTTTTAGCAGAGACGAGATTTCACCATGTTGGCCAGACTGGTCTCGAACTCCTGATGTTAGGTGATTCGCTTCCCCCGCCCTTGGCCTCCCAAAGCTGCATTCTGTTTCCAGTTCATCACCTTCCATTATTTCCTTGGCCCAGTTCCATAGTTTCCTTTATGCCCCACTCCATACCAATTTTGTCAAGGTCATTCATGGTATCAATTATAAAATTCAATAGTTAAGTCTGAGTCTTCACCTTATTCAATCTCAAAGTAAGATAGGATGCAGTCGAGATATCTCTTTTTATGGAAATACTTTCCTCATTTAATTACTAAAATGTCTCCTGCTCTTGGGTTTTCTCCTACCTCATTGTGTATTCCATTTCCATTTCTTTGTTTGTTTGTTTTGTTGTTGTTGTTGTTTTTGCTTTTTTTTGAGGTGGAGTCTCACTCTGTTGCCCAGGCTGGAGTGCAGTGGCCAGATCTCGGCTCACTGCAAGCTCCGCCTCCCAGGTTCACGCCATTCTCCTGCCTCAGCCTCCCCAGTAGCTGGGACTACAGGCGCCCACCACCATGCCCGGCTAATTTTTTTTTTTTTTAATTTTTAGTAGAGACGGGGTTTCACCGTGTTAGCCAGGATGGTCTTGATCTCCTGACCTCGTGATCCACCCGCCTCGGCCTCCCAAAGTGCTAGGATTACAGGCGTGAGCCACCGCACCCTGCCTCCATTTCCATTTCTTTGCTATTCATCCTCTTCTTCCCAGTTTCTAAAGGTTGGAGTGCACAGGGCTTCATCCTCAGCAACCTTCCTGCCTTTCTCAGCACACTTCCCTAAAAATTCTTAGCTGGTTTTGTGGCTTTGAATGTGATCTGTATGCTGATCTTCAATTTATAGCTCTCTGTCTTCCCTCCTAGATTTCAGCTACACTTGAAACCTCTACTTATAATAATAAGCAACTTCAATTTAATTTCACCAGATCAGAACACGGGATTTCCTCCCTCAGCAGCCTTCCCCATATCAGAAAATGGCATCACTTTTTACCCATTAGCTCTAACCAAATACCAAGAAGTTATTCTCAATGCCCTTTGTGTCCATCAGGTTCCAGTTATGAGACAGAAACTGCTTGGTGATTTAAACAGGGAAAGTTTAATCATTAGCTATAACAGGCATTGAGAGATTGAATCTCTTGAAGCATTGAGAGATTAGCTACTAAGAGGTAAAGAGATGTCTAAAGCATACAGAGCAGGAGATAGAGCCAGCAGCCACTATCTTCAGACCAGAAGCAAAGCATGCAAAGAAAAAAGAACCTGGGTAAGGAATCCTCCCCCTTGCCCCCACCAGCCCACCTCACATACACACACAGCCAGCGCTGAAATGCAGACCTTGAAGGAAATGGTGGCGGGTGGTGGTGGTGGTGGTGGGGTCCCCTGGATGATGGAGAAGTTCACAAAGGTGCTGTGTTGATGGAACTCGCTGAAAAGTCATTCATAGGGGTATTAGGAAAAGCTCTCTAAGGGGAGAAACTGCATCTCAGGCCATGCTGGGCATCTGTCCAGGAACTCAATGCCTTTGGAAGCTGCCCTCTGAAGGGCAAGGGTGGCTGTCCATGAGGAGGCCATATGCATTGCGTGCATTAGGCAGCAGCCTGCTACGAGACAGCAGGTACCAAAGCCAGGGAGAAAAGCCTGTTCCTCCCTGAGTACTGCTTCAGCGCCTTGTAATGATGAAGATTAGTTTAGCATCCTGCCCATTGGCAAGGGAGAAACATGCTAGTTTCATGGCAGGATAATAGAGAGTGGATTTGGAGCTGAAGACAATATATGGATGGATAGCCTCTCTTTTGTTCACACCCACACCACATACATTGTATCTTCTAATACGGATGACCCTGCTTTAAAGCATGTCTCTCATCTGACCACTTCTCACCGTTTCTACTGCTACTACCTTCTCGGGCTAGCACAACATTCTGCCTCTCTTTGTTTTCACTTTTGTTGTACTGTGGTCAATTCTCTGCACATTAGCCATATATCACGTGAAAGTATAAATTCAATGTTATACTAATTTATAGTACTGATGTTAAATCATGATAGTCTCCACTGAAAATTTTCCTGTGGCTTTTGATCCCACTCAGATGAAAATATAAACACCATGATCAGACCCTTGCCTGCCTCTCACTTAACTTCTTTCTGTTCCTTTGTTTTTGCCTCATAAGCTTTCAATTTTCTGTTATCTCTGATGGGAACGTTTCCTCAAATGGCTGGTTCCTCCGTATCATTCACATCTGCTCCAGTGTCATCTCTGCAAAGAAGGTCCTGATTTCTCTATTTCTCTATCTAAATTGTAGCTCTTCATTCCCTACTTTTTATACTATTTTATATATGCATATATGTATATATATGTGTGTATATGTGTGTGTGTGTGTATATATATATATATTTTTGTGAGCTGGAGTCTCACGCTGTCATCCAGGCTGAGTGTAGTGGCGCATTCTCGGCTCACTGCAACCTCCACCTCCTGGGTTCAAGAGATTCTTCTGCCTCAGCCTCCCGAGTAGCTGGGATTACAAGGGTGCACCACCACACGCAGCTAATTTTTGTATTTTTAGTGGAGATGGGGTTTCACCATGTTGACCAGGCTAGACTTGAACTCCTGACCTCAAGTGATCCTCCCCACCTTGGTCTCCCAAAGTGCTGAGATTATAGGCATGAACCACCACACCTGGTTACTTTACATTCTTTATGGCATTTATTATTACCGCAAATTGTTATGTATTCTTAATTAACAAGAATTAATTAAATTTTTGTC
Source organism: Rhinopithecus roxellana (assembly GCF_007565055.1). Taxonomy (NCBI): domain Eukaryota; kingdom Metazoa; phylum Chordata; class Mammalia; order Primates; family Cercopithecidae; genus Rhinopithecus; species Rhinopithecus roxellana. The sequence goes on from NC_044554.1 coordinate 91,012,957, forward strand.
CACTAGAACTTAAGTGTCATAAAGAAGGACATTATTTTTGCCTGGTCATTGTGAGCTAAGGTTTAATGGCATTCAATAAATATGTGTTGAAAGAATAAAAAAAATGGGTAAAGGAATGAATTCCTGCTTTTCAACAGACTGATTTGAACCCACGATCTGCCATTTTTTAGCATATAAAATTCAAGTCAGTTTCTCAATATCTAAGAACCTCAAATTTTTCTTCTCTAAGATGATAGTTCAAAACATTTAACTCTCCGAAGGTTACTGTGAAAATTCACCAGGTTGTATAATAACTCCTCAGAAAACCAACGGAAAGACTTCTTGATCAAGCAGAGCCATCTCTTGATGGAGCCCAAGGAGTTTCTTAAAAAGAGCAATTAGGGCAGGATATTTATAGAGCCACAGGCCAGTCTGGGAGATTTTAAAGAGCGTCTTTTAAGGTTTGGATTGGACAGAGTTTATGAAATAACTGTGCTTTGATGGACACAGTGGGGTGAGAGTGGTAAAGTGAATTAAGTTAGCAAGCTGTTAGGCCTAATGAATAAGTGATTGGGTTGGCTCACGGTCTTATATTCCACGAGCAAGTGTTTCAAGGAGCAAGTAGCTAAGTGTGTTTTGCTTGTTCTCGGTATTGGTTAATAAAGAAACAGGGAGAATATATTGTCTCAGATTTGGTTAGCACTGGGGCAGGAGAGTATGTTCTATGGCATTGTTTATATGGGACAGAGATATTTTGGTCCCAGATCTCAAGTGAGATGGTATTTGTGAGATATGGAAACAGTGCCAGCCCATATGCACAATGCCATAAAGCCGAGTAGATATCTAAGTGAATTGTCCTTCACTGAGCAACTTAGCATGTACAGCCTGTATTCAGATAAAAGTGTCATGGTTGGGCCTCTTTGAAAAGTTCTTTTCATTAATAAAATGGTTTTTTGGTCTCTTTTGGATGATTTAAAAATGATTCTTTCAGAGATGATAAACTATGTGCTTGGGGAAATTCTGTAATTCTGATGGGTTTATAATGACTCTTTTTGACTTTGTGAATTGGTCCAGTAGAGCATAAACTTCAGGAGTGCCTTAGGCCTTAATAGACTATGTTCTTGTTTTAATAATTTTGAAAAAATTGTTGTGGAAATTATAATTAGAATATCTCTCTCAGTGAATTTGATTAATTTAAAAAATTGATAACATCACTACATAAACAAAAGGTATTAGGGTGGTGCAAAAGTAATTGCAGTTTTTGCCATTAAAAGTAATTACTTACCACAATTACTTTTTCAATAACCTAAATGTAATAAGAAAGAGGGGAAAGCCTATCCCTGAGCGGGTGTGCACTTTAGGGAAGCAGTTGATGCTTGTCCTGTGTTGTGAGGCTTTCTGATTGAATCAGTTGCTCAGGCTATCAAAGAATCTTCAACCTGAGGCCAGTTACATCAGAGTACTGTCTGCCTGGACACCTCTGTTGAGAACTGTAATGATTCTCTGAGTTCAAGTGGGTAAAAGAGCTGTGATATGGCCATAGGAAAGGTGGATGATGGCTTACTCATAGCACATTTGTTGGTACATTGTTGTTTTTGCTGCTGTTATTGCTGTTTCCTGTTTCATTGATGAATCAGGAGTCTTCTTTTATTAAAAACTATATGTACTACTTTTATACATGTTCACAGTAACATAATAACAAGCATAGGTCTTATCATCCACTTATTCCAGGGCTAAGAATAGGAGTCAGGGAAGTTAAGTGACTAGTCTGAGGACACAGGGCTAAAACTTGGCAGAGACATGGATGTGACTATGCCCAGGTATCTGTGGCTGAAAGCTGGTGCTCTGTCCGTATGCAAGACAGGCAGAGGAAAACCTCTGATTACAAAATAAAAAAAAAATCACAACAAAGCGACAGGAAAACAGAAACCATCTAGAAAATAAGTCATAGCTTCTTTTTAATGACAGCTGAACTTTGTCAAGGAATTGAGATAATTGTGAGCTAAGGTTGGGTAAAGATTCTGATTTAAAGCATTACAGACTTTCTAAAGTTTTACTTCTTTCAGGCAGGAACCAACTCCCTTTTCCCCTTTTATCTACATGATTTAGAAGAGTGCTCTGCTAGGAGGTCTATGAATATTTATAGAGGATAATAATAATTAAGGACAAAAGTTTCAAGATGTATGCAGCAGAATTAAAGAACAGGGTCATATTTTGTGTGTCTGTTAGTGTTTAAGAGAAAGATACCTCTTAGTGTATAAGTTTTTATTTTGTGAATTTACATATCCCAAATAACAAATCACTGTTACACATGGCCATTAGAGATTGCACACTATGTTTACGTCTCTCTTTTAGGTGACAAAGCTATTTGAAGGGAAAAAGGATGTGTGTGGGACTGAATATAACCCAGTTAAGCATTATTACTAGAAATCAATCAGGGACAAATGTAACTTTGTCACCTCACTGCCTGAAATACTTCACTGGTTTTAACTTCAGAGGTCTCTGATTCTCCTAAATTATTTGTAAATGTTTGTGTGTAACTTGTATGCATGTATTTTCAAGGTATAGAATCCATAGTTCTCACCAGATTTTCAAAGTCAGTATGCAACTCAAAAGAAGTTTAGAAAGTAACAACATACAGGATACAGCCCACATTGCTCATTATGACTTCTATAACTTGTTGATCTGGCTCTTGCCTGTGTTTTATCTTTCTTTTTTAATTGCATGTATTTAAAGTGTACAGCATGACATTTGCTTATACACATACATAGTGAAATGATTGCTATAGTTGAGCAAATTGACATAGCCATCTCCTCACAGAGTTGACTTTATTTTTCTTGTGGTGATAGAACCTAAAATCTACTCTCTTAGCAAATCTTCCATATACAGTACAGTATTATCACCTGGAGTCCTCCTGCTAGTCATTAGGTCTCTAAACATTCATCCTACAGAATGGCAACTTCGTACCCTTTGACTAACATCTCCCCATTTCAACTACCTCCCTATCCCTATTTCTATGTACTTAACTTTTTAAAATTCCACATATAAATGAGATTATACAATATTTTTCTTTCTGTGTCTGGCTTATTTTACTTAACATAATGTCTCCCAGGTTCATCCATGTTGTCATAAATGGCAGTGTCTCCTTTTTAAAGGTCGCATGACATTCTATTCTGTACATGCATGTGTGTGTGTATATATATATAATATTAATTTTAATATTAATCCAAAAATCCAACATTTTAATCCATAAATCCACCAAATGGCACTTAGGTTGTTCCCATAGCTTGGCTATTATGAGTAAGGCTGCCGTGAACATGGGAGTGCAGGTATCTCTACCAGGAGCTAGTTTCATTTCCTTTGGATATATATCCAACAGAAGGATTACTGGGTCATGTGGCAGTTCTATTTTTAATTTTTTGTGGAATCTCCATTCTGTTTTCCGTAATGACTGCCCCACCAATAGTGTACAAGGGTTCCCTTTTTTTCCCACACCCTCATCAACACTTGCTATCTTTTGTCTTTTTGATAACAGCCGTCCTAAGGAGTGTGAGGTAATATGATTTGGAATTGCATTTTCCTAGTGATTAATGATGTTGAGTTTCTTTTTACATACTTGTTGGTCATTTGTATGTCTTCTTTAAGAAAATGTCTATTCAGGTCCTTTGCCCATTTTTAAACCACTTGATTTTTTTTTTTGTTAGTGAGTTGTGTGCATTTATTATATATTTGTGATATTAACCCCTAATCAGATATATGGTTTAGAAATATATTCCCCCAATCTTTAGATAGAAATAAATGGAAATATATCCTTTGTCCATAGTTTAGAAGAATTAATATGATTAAAATGTACATCCTACCCAAGGCAGTATGCAGATTCAATGCATTCCTATTCAAAATTGCAATGACATTTTTAACAATTCTAAAATTCAAATGAAACACAAAAGACCCAAAATAGCCAAAGCACTCTTGAGCAAGAAGAACAAAGCTGGAGGCATCGCACTTCTTGATTTCAAATTATACTGCAAAGTTATAGTGATCAAAATAGTATGATGCTGGCATAAAAACAAACACCTAGACCAATGGCAGAAAACAGTGAGTCCAAAAAGAAGTCCAAACATATAAGGACTACTCACTTTCAATAAGGAAACCAATGATACTCAACAGAGAAAGGATAGTCTCTTTAATAAATGCTATTATGAGAACTGGATATCCACATGCGAAAAGAGGAGAATGAACTCTTGTCTTATACCACACACAAATATCAAGTCAAAATGGATTAAAGACTTCAGTGTAAGACTTGCTGTAAAATTCCTGGACAAAAGATAGGGGATGAACTCCTTTACAAGGGCTTTGGCAGTGATTTTTGGGTTATGACAACAAAAGTTCAGGCAACAAAAGCAAAAATAGACAAGTAGGACTACATCAAACTAGAAAACTTTACTTTTCTAGAAAGAAAGTCATCACTTATGACTTTCTTATGTGTGAGCATTATGAAGTTTCTTTAAAACTCCCAAAGCACTTCACATGTTTTCTTGCCTCAGTGACTTTGCACACATCACTGTCTTGTTTTTCTGCTGCCAACAGTGGTCTCTATTGTTTGCCCAGCAAATTGCTGACTGTCCTTTAAAACCCAGAACAGAATTCATTCCTTCAGGAAGAGCTGATCATTCCTTCATCTGTACAACCCTGCCTATTATCCATAGGTGTTTTATATTATTATGTACTCCTAAAAATGGTGCTGCTGTACTTTTCTTTCTATGAGAAAATGTTCTTTATGTATTATTAAGGAAACTAAGCATGCGATAGTGTGTTTCTCTTTTCATGTAGAGTTATTGACAAGAATATAAATTGAGATTTTGGCTGTACTCATAGTTGATTCTGATTGGCTTTTTCTTTTTTCTTTTTTCTGAATGTCTTTACTCCTGTGGACTTTAAAGTAGTAAATGTGTATGACTCAGATAATATTTTAAGGTTTAAGAAAGCAATCTATTCACTCTTGAAAAAGGTGAATTTAATGTTGCAATGGCCACCTTTGGTGAACAATTAAAAGCAGCATTGAAAGAATGTTGATCATGAGTTAATCTCATTTGATCTGCCAAGGGATATTTTTGCTGTGAGGGCTAGGTGTCTAATGACAGTAAACTGTAGTCACAGATAAGGAGAGAGGATGGTTTTCAGTTGGAAGGAGGTGGTATCATGTGACTACTCTCTGTTGGAATGAGGAGAGAGAACTCAGCCTCACAGAGAAGGGTGAGTTTCGAAGTGCAACTAGATTCAATACAATTTCTTCATTTTTGTGTTTTTTCTTTTCAATAAAATACTTCCTAGGTGCTTAAGTGAGTATTTTCAGAAAAAGAACAAATAACCGAAGTTTTAAAATTAGGATATTCTGATCAAAGTGAGGTAACAGAATATCATCTGGGCCCCTTGTGGAATAGTCCCCTGGCATTGCCACGCATGATGGGAGCACTCCAGGGGGAAGCCCCACAGCCAGGGCCTCGTCTTCTCTGGCCATGCGCTAGTGCAGCATTTGACCTGAGTTTTTTTTCTTTTTCTTTTTTGAGATGGAGTTTTGCTCTTGTTGCCCAGGCTGGAGTGCAATGGCATGATCTTGGCTCACCGCAACCTCCACTTCCTGTGTTCAAGTGACTGGCATGCAACACCATGCCCAGCTAATTTTGTGATTTTAGTAAAGACAAGGTATCTCCATGTTGGTCAGGCTGGTCTCAAACTCCTGACCTCAGGTGATCCCACCTTGGCCTCCCAAAGTGCTGGGATTACAGATGTGAGCCACTGCGCCCGGCCTTGACCAGATTTTTAACCAGTGCTCTTAGATGTGGCTGATTAGCTCTCACATCACAGGGATGTCATCACTTTTGTCAAAACCAAAAGACAATTGGTAGGGACAGTAGTACTTCCACAGAGTGTTAGTAGGACACAAACCTGGCTGCACCCTCCCTAGGCTCTGTGGTTCTAGTCGTCAATCCCTTATGTGCACTTGTTGGCAGGTCGATATACTCTGCTCTTAAGTATTTGCTTATATGTCTCCTGGATCATGAGCTCCTTGAAGGCAGGGGCTGTTGCTGAAACAATCTTTATTTCAAACTCTGCCATGTGGTCATAACAGTTAAATATTTAATCTAGTGTAAATTAATCATTTAATTTAATTTAATGTAGTGGTACCATAAACCAGGCATCATCTGGTGTCAGCATGCCTTGATTAAAGCTACAGAGTTTTGGAAGAAATAGAATTTGTGTAACTCTCAGTCTTGATGACTTGCTTTTCTCCAAGGTAGCGAGATTCTTATTATGTATTTGCAAGTATAACCTGGAGAGTGGGGAGCTTTCAGATTCTCATTCTTTTCCTTTTGCGTTCTTTTGGGCTTTTGGGAAGAGTAGCACTTAGCCAGATCAGTCATTTTTCTTTCAGTGTGAAGAAACTAGTCCTCGCTGGAGGCTGACTTTGACAGAAAATCACTGCAAGTGCCTGGAATGTGGGTTCTGAGTCGGAGTCCATGAGGGTTAGTTACTAAGGAAGAAACAGTGGAGAGAGGCAAGTGTCAGGATCAGGAGGGCAAAGGTTGAGATGGGCCTGCTTTCCTAGTTCAACTGCAGTCTAGCGATGCCCAAGAACATTTGGACAGTCATCTCAGACAGGAGCCCAGTTACATTCTCTGAATTTGACCAGATTTGAGGACAACAAAATATTTGACAAACTACCTGTTAGAAATATTTTCTGTGCTCATGTAGGCAAGGGTGACACATGCAACATCACGTGAGTGAGGAGGCAGGTCCATGTAGTTCTGCACAGTCATTCTCAACTATTCTTCCCTATCCTGTGATGGATAGTACTCACACATGGAATACTATATCTTCCAGTAAAACTCACAGAGGCTGGAGGCTGGTGGATATTCCCTGTGGAATAGCTGTAATTCTGCATTGTCCTCTCCTCTTCAAGGAAACATGTTGGAACCTATGGAAAATATGTCATAACAGATGGAACTTAGATGCCGGCTGAAAAGCTCCCATTTCCTTTGAAAGTAGTTTTCTCCCTAGGGCTGGAGATAACCAGACTTTGTATTTTTGTACCTGAAGTTTTGTACCTACTGAAATAGACCCTGTTGCTTTCAATGGTCCCTCTTAGTGATGTTGCTGTAGATCAAGTACCCCACTCACTATTCTGAAAGAATGTGTCATCCATGTACAGCTCAGCAGGAACCTGGGACACAGAAACCTTGCCGTGTATAGTTAGGCAAAGTGTATCTCTTATGTATTGATTTGATTCTGCTTTATGTTTTTTCCTAGAAGCCAAGGATCTTTCTGGAAGAAAGAGAAATAGAACACAAATATCATCTCTGAAGTTTACAATAATTAACTAGAACATGTGTGATGGATTAGGAGAGTGGGAAATAAAACCAGCTACCAAGAAAGGTCAACAGGGTACCCCAGGAGGAAACTCACCATCAGGGAGGGATCTAAATGAGTGATTTGGATGTAACCCCAGAGCCTAGATATTCTTAGACAAAGGCTGGATCGGGACACAATTTGTGGCTGTACTGTACCCTTTCCTGATGCAGTTCCCATTATTTTACTCTTTCCTCCTATCTTCTACTGGGAAGAGGCTGCATGTATGCAAACTCAAAGAGCTGGTATCTCAGAGCCCAGACAGTCGGGTGTTGCATCCTGTGGCTGTTGCTTTGGGGCACCCCTGGTCGAGTGTACTATTAGGAGTCAAACACTTTCATCCATTACAGAGAAACATTGAAGGATCAACGACTGTAGACAGCATATTACACAGGGTTGCTGGAGTGCCAACTGTGCAAGGGTGGCTGGGCCTTGGTTACCATGGTGATTCCTCGGGCAAGCAGAGGCCAGCTCCAGAGCTGTGGGATCACACTGGCTTACTGCTCGCTGGGTCCCAGCAGAACATGGGGCCTGCACCACCTGCCTGGAAGTGAGCAGATTAGAGATCAGCTGTCGTGGGCACAGCTGGTTCTGTGCTCTCCAGACAGATGGCAGCAGCAGGGAAACACCAATGAGAGCTAATTATTCAGGAGTATAAACTACACTAGAGAGTCTTAGCGTGATCTGGACAGAAGCCCAGAATAAAATCTCACTTTCCAACCATGTGCTTGGGGACATTGTCGTCACAGTTTGAATACTGGAGGAAATATGACTGTGTTTTCATTAATGAACTAATCAGTTGATTTATTTTTTATTGTATATATTTACAGTGCACAACATGATGTGTTCATACATGTAGTGAAATTATTGCTCACCTTGGAGTACCTTTACTTTTATAGCATGGAATACTATACATTCTTTAAAAAGAATAAAATCATGTCCTTTGCAGGAACATGGATGTAACTGGAGGCCATCATCCCAAGTTAATTAAAGTAGAAACAAAAAACCAAATGCTGCATGTTCCCACTTATAAGTCGGATCTAAACATTGGGCACTTATAGAAATAAAGACAGGAACAATAGACACTGGGGACTACTAGAAACGAGAAGAGAGGGCAAGAAGGAATGAAAAGCCACCCATTGGATACTATACTTGCTATCCAGCTGATGGGATCATTCGTACTCTTAACCTTGGCATCATGCTATATACCCATGTAACAAACCTGCACATGTACCCCTGAATCTAAAATAAAAACTGAAGTTATTTTTTAAAATGTTGAATAAAAGGATGAGAGAGAGAGAGATCATTAATTGCATGTATAGATGAGATAACTGATACTCAGAATAATTTGCCCAATATCACACAGGAAAAGCTGAACACTAAGTCTTTCTGATTATATTTTCATAATATAGTACATTATCATTATTCAAATAGTCAGGCAATGCATTAAGTGTTATAATTTATACAGAATTTTGTATTAGTTTTATGTGACAAATTTTTTTCAGTGAAGACAACTTAGTAAACATAAAACTAAATGTGATTTAATTGTATGTAAGTATTTTCATGTAAAAAGTTCTACAACTCAGAAAATAAATCTGTCCGATCATGTATTTTTATTTGATTTAGAAAATAATATGACTGGGGGGCAGGGCCAAGATGGCCAACTAGAATCAGTGTCGATCGGAGGCTGTCATAGAAAAGAACCAAAACAGTGTGCGAATCCTCCACCGGCAACCCAGGTATCCAGGTTCTGTCATCAGGACTGTCTAGGAGGCTGGCGTGACCCACGGAGAGGAAGGAAGAGCAGTCTGATGGGCGGCCTACCTGAGAGCCACACAGGACAGAGGAGACCCCAACCGCCAGCCAAGGGAGGTGGTGAATGAGTGTGCTACCCAGTCTGGTAAACTGCTTTTTCCATGGAACTGAGCAACCCACAGATCAGAAGATCCCACTCGTGAGCCCAAGCCACCATGGCCTAGCATCCCAACTATGGAGCCATGCAGATTCTCAACAGCCAGTCAGCTAGAATCTGCCTAATCTTGCCCAGTTCTTGAGGGGAGGGGAGGCCATCACCACAGCTGTAGCTGCCTGCTGTCTAAGCTGTCTGGGCTCCTTGGACGAGGGGCGGCAGGCAACACTGGGAATGCTAGCTGCCTGACACACTAAGCTGCCAGGGCAGGGGAAGGGCGGCAGCCATCTCTACAGCTCCAGGCCACGCTTTCCCCTGCTGGAGCCAAGGAGGCTGGACAGTTTTGTCCCAAGAGGTGTTCCCCACAGCCTAACAAACCGGCTGTGGCAGAGTACTGAAAAAGTGCCTCTTCAGGCCTGACCTTGACCTATCCCTCCTCACTGGGTGGGGCCTCCCTGCAGGAACTCCAACAATTCCAGCCAGGGGCTCAGGGACAGAACTCTAATTTCCCTGGGCCTGAACCCATAAAAGGGGTGGCCATAGTCTCCGTGGACCAGCAGACTCAGTCTTTCCTTCTTCTAGTTCTGAGGAATTGGAGCAGCCCAGAGGAATAGGTTTCCCCACAGCAAGGCACACCCCCTCCACCAAGGGACAGCCAAAGTGCTTCATTCAGTGGGTTCTGCATCCCATGCTACCCAACTGAGTGAGATCCTCCAACAGAGGTTGTCAGACACCTTATATGGGAGCATTTCTACTGGCATCAGATTGGTGCCCCTTGAGGTCAGAGATCCTAGAAGAAGGAGCAGGCATCCATCTTCGCAGTTCTCCAGCCTCCTTGAGTGATATCTGCAGGCACGGGAGTGAACCAGATGAATAGGGCCTGAAGTGAACCCCCAGCAAACCACAGCAGTCCTACAGAAGAGGCAGCTGACTATTGAAAAACAAACAAACAGAAAGCAACAGCAATAGCATCAAAAAAAAAGTCCCCACAAATCCTCATCGAGGGATCAACAGCCTCAGAGATCAAAACTAGACAAACTCATGCAGATGAGAAAAAAAATCAACAAAAAAACCCACTGAAAACCCAAAAGGCCAGAGTGCCTCTTCTCCTCCAAAGGATCACAACACCTCTCCAGCAAGGGCACAGAACTGGACGGAGGATGACATGGATGAACTGACAGAAGAAACAATAAATGATGGCGAGGCCGTCGAGAAATAGGGATGCTTTTACACTGTTAGTGGGAGTGTAAATTAGTTCAACCATTGTGGAAGACAGTGTGGCAATTCTTCAGGAATCTAGAACCAGAAATTCCATTTGACCCAGCAATCCCATTACTGGGTATATACCCAAAGACTTATAAATCAGTCTACTATAAAGACACATGTACATGTATGTTTATTGCAGCACTATTCACAATAGCAAAGACATGGAACCAACCCAAATGCCCACCAATGATAGACTGGATTAAGAAAATGTGGTACATACACACCATGGAATACTATGCAGCCATAAAAACAAATGAGATCATGTCCTTTGCAGGGACATAGATGAAGCCAGAAGCCATCTTCCTCAGCAAACCAACACAAGAACAGAAAATCAAACACTACATGTTCTCACTCGTAAGTGGGAATTGAACAATGAGAACACATAGACACAGGGAGGGGAACATCACACATCAGGGCCTGTAGGGGGAGGAGGGGAGGAAGAGCATCAGGACAAATAGCTAAGACATGTGGGGCTTAAAGCCTAGATGATGAGTTGATAGTTGCAGCAAACCACCATGGCACATGTACACCTATGTAACAAACCTGCACGTTCTGCACATGTATCCAGGAACTTAAAGTAAAATAAAAATTAAAAACAACAATAATATGATTGTAAAGATAGATCACGTGTAAAGACAGCAGGTTGCTGCAGGATACTGGTAATTTTTGAACTGGTTCCCTTCTCCCAAAAAAAAATCTCTGTATGTGTATGTGTATGTATGTGTGTGTGTGTGTGTATGTATGTGTGTGTGTGTGTGTATGTGTGTATATATATATGTATATGCACAATATTCATTATTATAAATTTCATACAGTCAGTTCCCACAGAATGCTTCATTAATTTCTATGAAACTCTTATCTATAGCCAACCTTTGTTTGCAACTGATGAACAAGTTAATTGACACATTTGTTTATCTAATGTAAGACAAAAGTAAAACAATGAACACTCACGTCTTGGAGCTTCACTGTTTTGTCCATGGTGTGAGCAACTTCTCTATTGAATTGTATAATAGTGGTTGAATACTAGAAAACTATATTTTTCGTAATAACTACAGACACACAACACACTTGTAAGTTTAATCTGCTTTATCAACATTTTCTCTACCACTTCCATAAGTCTAGACAGTCAAGAAAAAGATAAATTGAGCCCTGATTTGTAGCATTTGCCAATTTTTGAAATGTATATACTCCCTCCAGGCCAATTTGAAGCTATCCGACTGATGTCACCAAACACAGATTTGGGAAGAGATGTGCAGTGGCATAGCATTATGTAGAACTCGCAACTTGCAGCTAAGACATAAGTAACTTTAAAAGCATAAATAAATAAAACATAGTAAGTGATGAGTTCTACACATTATTACTTGAATTTTTAATAATGGCTAGTTGGTAGAGAATGTAAATCAGTTTAGTTTCTACAGTAAAGTTTCTATACTTTAGTGACATCAGATTCCAATGAAGGGGTGAGAAAAAAAGTGAAAAACAGAAGAAAGGAGAAAGAAATATTTGAGCATGTGATGTGGGCTAGGCACTTTCCTTACATGAGCTCCTTTAGAGTCCTTATGAATGAACAAAATGAGTCCCAGCAAAGCACCTCCCCCTTCGACCACAGGATGCTGCCTCAGAAGGAGAGCCATCAGTTCCTGTTGCTTCTGGCTGCTTTTCTTTGTGTTCCGTATCCTCTGTTTAACTTAAATTACTTAAATTACTGTCTGCTTATGTTTTAGTCATAAGCCTCTGATGGAAAGCTGAGCCAGCCGCCCACTAGGGAAGATAGATGGCCAGACCCTCTCTCTTCATCTCTCTGGTAGCTAGAACTTAGGCGACCCAGCAGGGTCTAATCAGACATACGTGCCCAGCACTTGGACATGGGAGCCAGGGATGGTGGAGAATTTATTGCGACTAGCATGACCAACTGTCCTGCTTTGCTAAGGACAGAGGGGGTTCTCAGGAGCCCAGACTATCAGTTTTAAAACCGGCAAAGAGTTTTGAGCACACCAGCACCAGTGGGTCACCTGCTGCTGGAGTCTGGGGGTAGCAGTTTCAGCCTCAGTGTCCAGGGTCAACAGTGGCTGTACGGGAAACTGCAGCATCTACAGTGAGGTGTTGACCACCCTAAGATCAAGTTCTGAGTCTTGATTTGGGCTGTGGTTCTGGCTGCCCTCTGTTCATGCCTATTTCCAGAAACTAGTTCTGCATCTTCCTAATTATTCTGTGAACAAACTAATAACCTTGCAAAACCTCCTTTTCTGTTTAATGTCAGCCAAGGCAAAGTTTCTGCTGCTTGCAGGGAATAGCCCTGGACTGACACCATGTTTCTCTCAGCTTTCCTTACTGTTGTTCCATCTCCCAGCAATGGCTGGCTCTAGAATTCATTCTTCTGTGCTCTGCTTGGGTGAAGGTCTCCAGGAAAATGTGCTTCTTTCTAAGGCACTGTCAGACTTATGGAAAAGATTTATTTAATATGCAAGCCAGCACTGCTGACTTCTAACCAGTTAAAGCTGATTGTTTTTTCCAGTCAGGAATTCTGGTAAAACCATATACCTCTATCCATAGTGTTAATTAATCCCTAATTGCCAGGCATGGGCTGTAGAGTTTAAGTGGGACTAGAGACCAACACTCTTACGATAAACAACACAGGTAGGAAATATACCTCAAATTTCCTGGCTGTTGATTGCTTCATAAAACTATTTTATAATGATCCAAAAGGATTAAGCAACAAATAAAGTCATAAAATAGTATACCTAAAAGTTGCACTTTGCAAAATGGGTATGTTATCCAGGCACTCGTACACTATTTTTGTACTGCTGGTCCTGTACCAGGAACATTTTCTTTTATTGTTACTTGCTTTTTAAACTTTGCTTAGCCACTTAAAGAAAATCTGCTTATGGCACAATTTGCCTCAAATCCACTCCCATTGTGAGTTGATTTTTTAAATTTTTCCAATAAAAAAATCACAATTTATGCCCCCCCCAAAAAAATCTCCTTAAATAATAGTGAGACAAACCTTCCACGAGGCCAGGCTATGCCCTTCTCATTCAATAGGGTTAGTATTCAGGACCAAAAGAGCTAACCATCTAAGTTTCAATACAATAGAAATATAATGCCAGCCATGTGAGAAAATTTAAATTCCCTAGTAACCACATTTTTTAAAAAGTAAAAAGCAATAGGTGAAATTCATATATCATTTTGTTTAACCTAATATATTAAAAATATTGCTTCAACTTGTAATCAATATAAGGATATTAACAATATAGCTTACGTTTCTTTTCTTTAACAGACTTCAAAATTCAGTGTGTATTGAATTTCAACTAGGATGACCATATTTAAAGGGTTCAGCCCCATTTGACTTGGGGCTGCTGCCTTGAGCAGTGCAGGCCCAAGCTATAATCCCACGCAAGACAAGGGTTGTCTCCACATCCTTCTTCATGTGAGATGTGGCAAGGCTTGAAACCTCTCCAGCTCTGATGCCTTATAGTAAGATTGGTGGCTGCGACAAATTATCGATGTTTCATTCAAACACTGATGATTTTATGATCCTATGCTTTCTCTCAGCAAGCAGTCTTCTGGATTTTTTTCACTTATTATCCAGCCGTCAGGACTTTTACCTAAATTCTAGATACAATGGCTAATTGTTCTGCAATAATATTTTTTTATTGTTCCTAAAAAAAGCTTGTTTTGAATATTCAAATGTGAGTTGTTTGATACCGAGATTTTTTAAATGTACCTTTGCCAAATAAAAGGGAATGAAGGAATACAGAAGCCAACTAAGATACTCTTACTGCTAGTATGTATTCTCTTGACATAGCTTTAAAAGTGCAAACCAGATAATAAAATTATGAAACATTAATGGAACCAAGCAGAAAGTCTATTTGTTTGTTTGTGTTTTTAGTAGAGATGGGGTTTTGACATGCTGGCCAGGCTGGTCTCAAACTCCTGGCCTCAAGTGATCCTCCCTCCTCGGCCTCCCAAAGTGTTAGGATTACAGGCATGAGCCACTGCACCTGGCCTATATGTTTCTAAGTCACGTTATTCACAGAAATCATTAGGCATGAATGTCCTTGTGGGCATATAGAAAAACATGGTTTCATGTCATTTCAAAAACAGAACCCAGACTACTTTTGTACAGCATTTCCTGAGACACTTTCCCCTGAAGAAGGAAATATGTTAGAGGTGCAATATTTTTAGATGAGCCTTGAGAAAAATAAAATGAAAAGAAGGTAGAAGAAGGAATTTATGGTTTTTTTAAAGGTGAGGAAACATCTAAGTTATGAAATATTGCTAAGTGCATCACAACAAGGGCTGCAATGACACAAAGAAGATCCGCAGTGTCCTGCACAGGAGGCTGTGTGCTGGGAATGTACACTGTTTTACTGTTTTTCAGAGGAGGATGAATGGAAGGAGGACTTACAGGCTTCTCAATTGTATTTGGAGCTTAGTTCTTTGACCATAACTTTACTGCCATCATTTGATAATGGGCAGACCATGAGGAATTCATGCAGTAAACTCTGCACGGATATGTTCTTGGCATTTAGAATCTCTTGATTAAGTTCCTGAGTCAAAGGGTAAAGGCACTATATGTTGTCTTTGAAGAAATATGCCAACTCTTTCCTTGCTCACTGCACCACAATACTTTTCTGTACTGGGAGGAGTAGGCTCAGGGAAAAGAGGCTCTTCTCTAGCCATAGAGTTTGAACCATGATGCTTCTAAGATGGATTGAGGAATCAACAAATATTCATTCTGTCAAGTGAGGTGTAAAGGCAGGTGTGCATGAAGGCTTCAGGAAATGTTTTTCTCCCTGATAAAAAGAGGCACCAGGAAGATACAGTTTCTTTGTCTTCCTCTCCAGAAGGTTGTGTGATGGCCTGAAAATTGAAGCAACATTCAACTTTTTATAGTCATGAAAAGAAGGCCGTGAGACCATGGGGAAACGAAGGTAGAGTTCTGCCATCCGTGAGTGCTCAAGAATAACCTAGCCTGGAGCCATCCACCCTGAATCTCTTGTAATGTGGGATACAAAATTTCTCATTTTATCCCAGACTCTTGTATTGGGATTCTTCAACTTGAAGGCATCACTTGGTAATAAACACTACTGAGGCTACTCTAGATGTGATGTATCCCTACCTTCTAGGCTTCTCTATGGTTGGATCTGCCTCTAAACCCTGCCTCTAGGATTATATCTCACAGACCGTAGTCATGCAGGAAGTGTGTTAGGGCATAGGCCAACATGTATGAGGTGAAAACATCTGGCCAGCCCGAGTTAAACGTTTTCTGCTCATCAGGCTGTTGCCTGGTCCATGCAACTATGACTCTGCTTCCATTTCTTCTCTAGAACACTGGCTTCCTTTTTAGGTGGCCCTCAGGTAAAATCTGGCCCTGTTGTGTGCTGCCTTGACACCTGGAGTGACAAGGTCTGCTTTCCATTGCTTTAGAAGGGGTTGTCTGATCAATCACATTAGGATAACCTCGCGGCTTTCAAAAGTGTGGATGCCTAGTCCCCTCCCAGCTCCCCACAGTCCATCAGGAAGGGTCCTGTCAGCAAGCCTCCCAGATGACTCTGAAGTGGGTTAAAGCTGAAAGCTCCGCCTACCATCTGACTGTTCTCTCACCGGGACCGTGCATGAATGAACACAATACCAGGTTCATTGCCTCTACCTGTCTGGGTTTAGATAACATCCGCCACCTGGATCTCTTCTTGCTTCCTTGCCCTCAGCAGGTCGAACTTGGCTGAGGCTGTCATTTCATCTTAGCCTGCCCTTGGATGGCCCCACTGCCCCAGTGGGGCAAGCTCCTTGGTAGTGTCCATTTCCTCAGTCCCATCTTTCTGTCTTAATCCTTCTCTCCAGTGCCTGTAATTAAGCTCAACTCACTTATGTCATCTCTCAGATGTCCACTGATACCGTGTCCCCATGAATGACCTCTATTAGTTAATCAAAGGAAACTCAGATTTTTTTAAATTGCTTAAAATGAAAGTCTAAGCCATCAACTAATGTTCGGTGCATGAGCTGGGTCAGCACTGCTCAACTACCTGAAGAAATCAAGATGCCTTTTATGTCCTTCTTTATTTTGCTTTTTGTTCCTCTA
Source organism: Rhinopithecus roxellana (assembly GCF_007565055.1). NCBI lineage: Eukaryota > Metazoa > Chordata > Mammalia > Primates > Cercopithecidae > Rhinopithecus > Rhinopithecus roxellana. The sequence goes on from NC_044554.1 coordinate 91,029,600, forward strand.
AAAAAAAATCTCTTAAGAGAAGAAAAAAATATATTTTGCTTATTTTAAAAATAAAAGAATTAAAATATTCTGTGGTTTGCCTGAAGTCACACAGTACTCATTTGAGCCAAACTCCCATTGTCCAACTTGTCCAAGAGTCCTTTCAAGTAACTTTGTCAGCTGCCATTTGCCAGCATGTAGTGCAGTGATGCAATGCTCTGGTAGCAATTTGGAACAATCCAGGAAGCAATATTCTCAGTGTTCAAGGCGCGGCACTGCCCGGAGGAAATTAAACCTTGTCTACCCCAGCACATGATGCCATTGTCCTTCAGTGGGCTTTGCTGCTGCTGCAGGGGAAAAATGCAATCAGTTTCACCCATCACCGAGTTCTACAGGCTTTTGTGTGTGTGTGTGTGTGTGTGTGTGTTTTTAATTTACTAATAATAGGGCAATTAATGTAATTTTAAGAAGTTTTCTTTCCTTTAAAAGAGGTTGGCCTGTGCTCCTAATTAAAACTGCTTTTTCACGCTCTGAACAAGGCATCAGATTTCGATTGGCAAAATCCCACAGGGCTTGGCCTAGAGGGTTTGTTTTTAAGGGTCTGGTGAGATTTTGAGTAAAAAGTGATTAGTGAAATTGCTCCTCATCCTAACTAGAGTCTGCAAAAGAGCGAAGAGTTCTGTAGTCACTGGTGTATTCATGACAAAGTAATTATTTTTCTACTTAGCCAGAAGGAAATGGGAGGTTTCTTTGAAGGCTTGTGATCTGCTTCTTATAATGGGAGACTGAAATCTTTAATAGCTAATGGTATTTATTTGAGTTCTTTGAACTGTCAGAGCATAAACTAGGTCACCACAGGGCCCATTTTGACTTGAGCATTCAAAACCAATATATCCTTATGGCCATTCTGAGAGTTATCACGTAAACAAACAAAAATCTTCCATCTTCAGAAATCCTTGTTTGATGCTATATTCCACAAACTCCTACCCTCTTACTCTGCCCTCTTCAAGGTCAATGAACAGTTTTTAAGCCTTAGCTTCTTTTTCCTCCCAGCAGCATTTGACCCTGTTGACCATGCCTTTCTTGAAATCCCCTTGTTCTTTTGATTCCTTAACAATTATTCTCCCTGGTTCTCTTCAGTCCCATTGCCCCCAGTTCCAAATCCAAGTGCTTATCCAGTCAATTTTTGCTCTTCTCCAAATGTAAGCTGTCAGCCCACAGCTAAAAGAGAGATGAGGTGAGATCACAGGGATCAGGAGTTGTTTGATAAATTGTGTTTTCTTTAGTAAATCTATTCAATAGAACTCTCTCTGATTGAGCACTTGAAATGTGGCCAATGTGATTGAAGAAGTAAATCGTTAAATGTAATTTAATTTAAATTAATTGAAAAAGCCACATGTGGCAAATGACTATCATATTGGATAGTGTTTTGTAGAGTCTTGCCACATAAAATGTGGTCCATGGACCAGTGGCTTCTGCATCACCTGGGTGCTGGTTAGAAATGCCTACTCTCAGGCTCCTCCCTGGATCTACAGACTCAGAATCTGCATCTTAGCAAGATCACCAGATAATTTGTAAGCACAATAATATTTGAGAAATACTGCTTTAGAAGTTTAATTTTTAAACCACTAGAGTGGTAGACATGTGTACAGCTTCTGGATATTATTATGCCTTGAAGAAAGTGCTTTCTGTGAATTTTTACAAAGTCCTCCTTGTCACATTTATCAGATATATTGTTGATTATATCTTGATTGACATTCCTCTGGATGTCAAAATTCTAAGGTAATTGTTTCTGCAAACAGTTGAGTTTAATCTACTGATCTGAGCTACATGTCATTCTTTAGTCCAGTGTATATTATTTGTTAGAAAAAACGCCAGCTCCCTTCCTGTGCTCTGAGGAAATAAATAGTATCTTTCTTTCATAATGATGTAGAATAAAGAAGATTAAAAAAATTTAAACCTCATTGTACAGTAACCTCTAAAGAGGTCACTTGCTTCTTCTACACTAAAATCAGACTGGTACCCTACGGCATGAGTGAAGATTTGCACAAAACATTTAAGGATCTAAGACTAAAAAGAAGATCAGAGAAAAAGTCTACATTGGACAAAATGTTTTTTCATTCATTTTATTTACTTTTTAATTTTGAATTTTTATGGGTATGTTGGTGCATATTTTTATGAGGTACATAAGATATTCTGATGCAGGCATACAATGTGTAATAATCACATCAAAGTAATTGGGGTATTCATCACCTCAAGCATTTACCCTTTCTTTGTGTTGTAAACATTCCAATTATGCTCTTTTAGTTATTTTTAAATGTACAATAAATTACTACAGACTGTATGTGTGTACTAGATCTTATTCCATCTATCTAACTATATTTTTGCACCCATTAACAATTAACTATCCCTACTCTGCCCCCTGCCACTTCCCCACTACCCTTTCCAGCCTCTAGAAACCATCATTCTACTCTCTATTTTCATTAGTTCAATTGTTTTAAATTTTAGCTCCCACAAATGAGGACATGTGAAATTTGTCTTTATTTGCCTGGTTTATTTCACTTAACATTATGATCTCCAGTTACATCCATATTGATGAAAATAACAAGATCTCATTCTTTTTTATGGCTGAATAGTACTCCATTGTGTATATGTACCACATTTTCTTTATCCCAGATTCCTTTGAGTTGTATCCCAGAAGCACAAGTATCAAAGCAATAATAAACAACAGGGATCACATCAAGTTAAAAAAATGCACAGTAAAGGAAACAACAAACAAAGTGAAGAGACAACCCAAGAATGGGAAAAAATATTTGCAAATGGTCTGTCTGACAAGTGATTAATAACTACAATGTATAAAGGAGCTCAAGGAACTCAATAGGAAAAAAATTTTGTTAATGAACCCTTAGATTGATTCCAAATTTTGGATATTGTGAATAGTACCACAATAAACATGGGGATGCAGATAGCTCTTTGATATACTGATTTTCTTTAGTTTGGGTATATGCTTAGCTGTGGGATTGCTGGATCATATGTTAGTTTTATTTTTAGTTTTTTTAAGCAACCTCCATACTGTTCTCCTGGGTGGCTATAATAATTCACATTCTCACCAACAATGTATCAGGGTTCGCATTACTCTACAACCTCACCAGCATTCATTATTGATTGTCTTTTGGATAAAAGCCATTTTAAGTGGGGTGAGATGATATCCTATTGTAGTTTAGATTTGCATTTTCTCTGGTAATCAATGATGTTGAATACCTTTTCATGTATCTGTTTGCCATTTGTATGTCTTCTTCTGATAAATGCCATTTTTAATTGGATTATTAGATTTTATGAATTCCTTGAGAGCCTTTATGTATTCTAGTTATTAATCTCTTGTCAGACAGAGAGTTTGCAAACATTTTCTCCCATTCTTTGGGTTGTCTCTTCACTTTGTTTGATTGTTTCCTTTGCTGTGTAGAGTTTTTTTTTTTTTTTTTTTTTTTTTTTTTAACTTGATGTGATCCCTCTTGACCATTATTTGATACTCGTGCTTTTTGGGATATTATTCAAAAAATCTGTGCCCAAACCAATGTTCTGGAGAGTTTCCCAATATTTTACTTTAGTAGTTTCATAGTTTGAGGTCTTAGATTTAAGTCTTTAATCCATTTTGATTTTTTTTATATGTGCCAGGAGATAGTGATCTAGTTTCATTATTCTGAATATGAGTATTCTATTTTCCCAGCACCATTTATTGAAAAAACTGTACTTTCCCCAAAGTATATTCTTGGCACCTTTGTTGAAAATGAGTTCACTGTAGATGTACAGGTTTATTTATGGATTCTCTATTCTATTCCATTGGTCTATGTGTCTGTTTTAATGCTAGTACCATGCTGTTTTGGTTACCATTTCTCTGTAATATAATTTGAAATCAGGTATGTGATTCTTTCAGTTTTGTTCTTTTTGCTCAGGATGGCTTTGGCTATTTGGGGTCTTTTATAGTTCCATATAAATTTTAGGGTTTTTTTTCTGCTTCTGTGAAGAACATCATTAGTATTTTTTTTTTTTTTTTTTTTTTGAGACAGTGTCTTGTTCTGTTACCCAGGCTGGAGTGCAATGGTGCGATCTCAGCTCACTGCAACCTCCACCTCCCGGGTTCAAGCGATTCTCCTGCCTCAGCCTCCTGAGCAGCTGGGATTACAGTGTGTACCACCATGCCTGGTTAATTTTTGTATTTTTTAGTAGAGACTGGGTTTCACCATGTTGGTCAGGCTGGCCTTGAACTGACCTCATGATCTGCCCACCTCAGCCCCCCAAAGTGCTTGGATTACAAGCGTGAGCCACTGTGCCCGACCAATGTCATCAGTATTTTGATAAGGATTGCATCGAATTTGTAGATTGCTTTGGATATTATGGACATTTTCAAATACTAATTCTTTCAATCCATGAACATGAAATATTTTTTCATCTTTTTGTATCCTCCTTAATATCTTGCATCAACTTTTTATAGTTGATATGGTTTGGCTATGTCCCCAGCCAAATATCATCTTGAGTTGTAGTTCACATAATCCCCACAGGGACTTGGTGGGAGGTAACTGAATCACGGAGGCAGTTACCTCCATACTGTTCTCCTGAAAGTGAGTGAGTTCTCACAAGATCTGAGAGTTTTATAAGGGGATTTTCCCCTTTTGCTTGGGACTTCTCCTTCCTGCCACCACGTGAAGAAAGACGTGTTTGCTTCCCCTCCCACCATGATTGTAAGTTTCCTGAGGCCTCCCCAGCCATGCTAAGCTGTGAGTCAATGAAACCTCTTCCGTTTATAAATTCCCAGTCTCAGGTATATCTTTATTAGCAGCATGAGAACAGACTAATATAATAAATTGGTACTGCAGAGAGTGGGGTGCTCCTATAAAGATAACCAAAAACGTGGAAATGACTTTGGAACTGGGTAATAGGCAGAGATTGGAGCAGTTTGGAGGGCTCAGAAGAAGTCAGGAAAATGTGGGAAAGTTTGGAACTTCCTAGAGACTTGGAGGACTCAAAAGACAGGGAGACGTGGGAAAGGTTGGAACTTCCTAGAGACTTGTTGAATGGCTTTGACCAAAATGCTGATAGTGATATGGACAATGAAGTTCAGGCTGAGGTGGTTTCAGATGAAGATAAGGAAATTGTTGGAAACTGGAGTAAAGGTCGCTCTTGCTATGCAAAAAGACTGGCAGCATTTTACTCCTGCCCTAGAGATCTGTGGAACTTTGAACTTGAGAGAGATGATTTAGGATATCTGGCAAAAGAAATTTCTGAACAGAAAAGTATTCAAGAGGAAGCAGAGCATAAAAGTTTGGAAAATTTGCAGCTTGATAATGCAATAGAAAAGAAAAACCAATAGTCTGCAAAGAAATTCAAGCCAGCTGCAGAAATGTGCATAAGTAATGAGGAGCCAAATGTTAATCATCAAGACAATGGGGTAAATGTCTCCAGGGCATGTCAGAGACCCTTCTGGCAGCCCCTCTCATCACAGGCCTGGAGATCTAGGAGGAAAAAATGGTTTTGTGGGCTAGGCCCAGGGCTCCCCTGCTGTGTGCAGCCTAGGGAATTGGTGCCCTGCATCCCAGCCACTCCAGCCATGGCTAAAAGAGACCATGGTACAGCTTAGGCCATGGCTTCAGAGGGTGCAAGTCCCAAGCCTTGGCAGCTTCCACATGGTATTGAGCCTGCAGGTGCACAGAAGTCAATAATTGAAATTTGGAAACCTCCACCTAGATTTCAGAGGATGTATGGAAATGCCTGAGTATCTAGGCAGAAGTCTGCTGCAGGGGCAGAGACCTCATGAAGAACCTCTGCTAGGGCAGTGCAGAAGGGAATTGTAGGGTTGGAGCCCCCACACAGAGTCCTCACTGGGGCACTGCCTAGTGGAGCTGTGAGAAGAGTGCCACTGTCCTCTAGACCCCAAAATGGTAGATTCACCGACAGCTTGCACTGTGCAACTGGAAGAAAGAAATTTCTGAACAGAAAAGTATTCAAGAGGAAGCAGAGCATAAAAGTTTGGAAAATTTGCAGCTTGATAATTAATGCTAGCCTGTGAAAGCAGTGAGGAAGGAGGCTGTATCCTGCAAAGCCACAGGGACGAAGCTGCCCAAGACCATGGTAACCCACCTCTTGCATCAGCATGAACTGGATGTGAGACATGGAGTCAAGATAATTTTGGAACTTTAAGGTTTAATGACTGCCCTTTTGGATTTCAGACTTGCATGGGGCCTGTAGCCCCTTCATTTTGGCCAATTTCTCCGACTTGGAATGGGCATATTTACCCAATGCCCATACCTCCATTGTATCTAGGAAGCAACTTGCTTTTGATTTTACAGGCTCATGGGCAGAAGGGACTTGCCTTGTTTCAGATGAGGTTTTGAACTTGGACTTTTGAGTTAATGCTGGAATGAGTTGACTTTGGGGGACTGTTGGGAAGGCATGATTATGTTTTGAAATTTGAAAACATGAGATTTGGGAGGGGACAGGAGTGGAATGATACGGTTTGGCTGTGTTCCCACTCAAATCTCATACGGAATTGTAGTTTCTATAATAACCACATGTTATGGGAGGGACCTGATGGGACGTAATTGAATCATGGGAGTGGTTACTTCCATGCTGTTCTCCTGAAAGTGAGTTCTCACAAGATCTGATAGTTTTATAAGGGGCTTTTCCCCTTTTGCTTGGCACTTCTGCTTGCTGCCACCATGTGAAGAAGGACATGTTTGTTTCCCCTTACACCATGATTGTGTTTCCTGAGGCCTCTTCCAGTCATGCTGAATTGTGAGTCAGTTAAACCTTTTTCCTTTATAAATTACTGAGTATCAGTAATAGTTATAATAAAACAGCTTTCATTTTAGAGACCTGTAACTTATTTGGTTAAGTTTATGCATATGTATTTTATTTTACTTGCAGCTATTGTAAATGGGATTATATTCTTATCTTCTTTTTCAGATTGTTTTATGTTGGCATATAGAAACGGTACTGATTTTTATGTGTTGACTTTGTGTCCTGAAATGTTACTGAATTTGTTTATCAGTTCTAATAGCTTTTTTGGTGGAGTCTTTAGTTTTCTCCACATATAAGATCATGCCATCTGCAAAGAAGGATAATTTGACTTCTTCCTTCCCAACTTACATCCACTTTATTTCTTTCTCTCATATCATTGCTCTAGCTGAGACTTTCAGTACTTTACTGAACGACAGTGGTAAAAGTGGGCATCCTTGTCTTGTTTCAGATCTTGAGGAAAAACTTAGTTTTTTCTCGTACTGTATGATACTAGGTATGGGTTTGTCACAAGTGACTTTTATTTTGTTGAGGTAGTTTCTTCTTTATCCAGTTTTTTGAGAGATTTTTCTCATGAAGGGGTGTTGAATGATATCAAATGTTTGTTTAGCATCGATTGTAATGGTCATATGATTTTTTTCTTTTATTCTGTTGATATGGTGTATCACATTGATTGATTTGCATACACTAAACCACCCTTGGATGCCTGGAATAAATCCCACTTGATTATAATGCATCTTTTTAATGTTTAGATGAATTCAGTTTGCTAGTGTTTTGTTGAGAATTTTTGCATCAATTTTCATCAGAGATACTTACCTGTATTTCTCTCTCTCTCTCTCTATTTTTTGATGTGTTTATGTCTGGTTTTGACATTAGAGTAATAATGGCTTCATAGAATGAGTTTGGATATACTCCCTCCTCCTCTATTTTTCAGAAGAGTTTGAGTAGGGTTGGTGTTAGTTATTCTTTAAATGTTTGGTAAAATTCTGCAGGGAAGCCATGAAATCCCAGAGTTTTCTTTGCTAGGAGATTTAATCTCATTACTTGTTAGTGTTCTATTCTGAATTTGGATTTCTTCATTGGCCAATCTTGGTAGATGTATGTATCTAGAAATTTATCAATTTCTTTTGGTTTTTCTAATTTATTGGGATATAGTTGTTGAGAATAATCTCTAATGACTTTTTGAATTTCTGTGGTATCAGATTTTTTTTTTTCTGTTTTTTTTTTTTTTTTTTTTTTTTTTTTTTTTGAGGGGGGATGGAGTCTCGCTCTGTTGCCCAGGCTGGAGTGCAGTGGCATGATCTTGGCTCACTGCAAGCTCCATCTCCTGGGTTCATACTATTCTCCTGCCTCAGCCTCCCAAGTAGCTGGGACTACAGGTGCCTGCCACCATGCCCGGTTAATTTTTTGTATTTTCAGTAGAGACAGGGTTTCACTGTGTTTGCCAGGATGGTCTCGATCTCCTGACCTCATGATCCATCTGCCTCGGCCTCCCAAAGTGCTGAGATTACAGGCATGAGCCACCGGGTCCAGCCTGTGGTATCAGTTTTAATATCTCCTTTTTAATGTCTGATTTTATTTATTTGGGTCTTCTCACTTTTTTTTCTTAGTCTGGCTAAAGATTTGTTGATTTTGCTTATCTTTAAAAAAACAACTTTTCATTTCATTGATCTTTTCTGTTGTACTATTTCTTTTCTTCTAATAATTTTGGGCTTGGTTTCCTCTTGTTTTTCTAGTTCTTTAAAATGCATCATTAGATTGTTTATTAGGTTGTTTATTGATTATTATGCTGTTTTTTGAAAAATTTCTACTTGTCTGATGTAGGTGCATATTACTATAAACTTTTCTTTTAGTTTTGCTTTTGCTGTACCCCCATTGGTTTTGGTATGTTGTGGTTTCATTTTAATTAAAATTTTTAAATTTCCTTTATTTACTTATTTATTTTTGTGAGATGGAGTTTTGCTCTTGTTTCCTAGGCTGGAGTGCAATGGCATGATCTTGATGCACCACATCCTCTGCCTTCTGGGTTCAAGTGATTCTCCTGCCTTAGCCTCCCAAGTAGCTGGGATTACAGACATGTGCCACCATGCCTGGCTAATTTTGTATTTTTGGTAGAGACAGGGTTTCTCCATGTTCGTCAGGCTGGTCTCGAATTCCTGACCTCAGGTGATCCGCCTGCCTCAGCCTCCCAAAGTGCTGGGATTACAGGTGTGAGCCACCGTGCCTGGCCTAAATTTCCTTTTTAATTTATTAATTGAACCATTGGTAAGTCAGAGCATATTGTTTAATTTCCATGAGTTTGTACAGATTCCAAAGTTCTTCATGTTGTTGATTGTAGTTTTATTCCATTGTGCTCAGAGAAGATACTTGATATGATTTCATTTTTTTTAATATTTAAAGACTTGTTTTGTGGCCTAACATATGGTCTATCCTTGAGTGTAACCTATATGCTGAGGAGAAGAATGTGTATTCTGCATCCATTGGATGAAAGGTTCTATAAATATTTATTATGTCCGTTTGGTCTATAGTGCAGATTAAGTCCAATGTTTCTTTGTTGATTTTCTGTCTTAGTGATCTGTCCAATGCTGAAAGTGGAGAGTGTTGAAGTCTCCAGCTATTATTGTATTGAGATCTATCTCTTTATATAGGTCTAATAATATATGCTTTATATATCTGGGTGCTCCAACAGTGGATGCATATATATTTACCCAATATCCTCTTGCTGAATTGACCCTTTTATCATTATATAACAACCTTTGTCTCTTTTATAAGTTTTTTCCTGAAATCTATTTTATCTCATGTAAGTATAGCTACCTCTGCTCTTTTTAAATTTTTATTTGCATAGAGTATCTTTGTAGCCCTTTATTTTCAGTCTATGTGTTTATTTACAGGTAAAGTATCTTTCTTATAGATCATTGGGTCTTTTTTTTTCAATCCATTCAGCCACTCTATGTCTTCTGATTATATAATTTAGTCTATTTAAATTCAATGTTACTATCGATAATAAGGATTTAGTACAGCCACTTTGCTATTTGTTTTCTGGTTGTTTTTTGGTATTGTCTTCCTTCCTTCCTTTCTTTCTGTCTTCTCTTTTCTGAAGGTGATTTTCTCTGATTTGTTTAAATTTCTTGCTTTTCTTTTTTTTAATGTCTGCTATAGGCTTTTTGATTTGAGGTTGCCATGAGGCTTGCACATAACATCTTATAAATAATTATTTAAGATGATAAAACTTTGACTACAAAAACAAAGAGAAAACTGATGAAAAATCTACCTTTAACTTCATCCACACCACCTTATAACTTTTTACTGTTTTTCTATTGATATCTTATTTTACTATCTATGTATTAAAAAGTCCTTGTAGTTATTATTTTTGATAGGTTTAACTTTTAGTCTTCCTACTCAAGATATGAGTAATTTACACACCATAGTTACAGAGATATAATATTCTGTATTTGTGTACTCATTATTACCAGTGAATTTTGTACCGTCAGATGATTTCTTATTGCCTGTTAACATCCTTTTCCTTCACATTAAAGAACTGCCCTTATCATTTCTTGTGAGGCATGTCTAGTGTTGATGAAATCCCTCAGCTTTCATTTGTTTGGGAAAGTCTTTATTTCCCCTTCATTTATTTTTGCTGGATACACTATTCTAGGCTAAAAGGCTTTTCCCTTTAGCACTTTAAATATGTCATGCCACTGTCTTCCGGCCTCTAAGCTTTACACTGAGAAATCTGCTGCCAGGCGTATTGGAGCTCCTTTATATGTTGTTTGTTTCTTTCTTTTGCTGATTTTATGAATCTTTCTATATGTTTGACCTTTGGGAGCTTGATCATTAAATGTCTTTAGGTATCCTTATTTGAGTTAAATATGCTTGATGGCCTATACCATTCTTGTACTTAAACATGAATACATTTGTATATTTTGGAAAGGTTCTCTGTGATTATCCATTTGAATAAACATTCTACCCTGATCTCTTTCTCTCTGCTTCCTCATTAAGGCTAATAACTCTTAGATATGCCATTTTGAGGTTATTTTCTAGGCTTGTAGGCATGCTTCACTCTTTTTTTCTTTTGTTTAATCTGTGTGTTTTCAAATAACCTGTCTTCAAGCACACGAATTCCTTCTTCCGCTTGAGTAGTTCTGCTGTTGACACACAGCAATGCATTATGCAGTTTGTCAACTGATTTTTTAGTTCCAGAATGTCTGCTTGGTTTTTAAAAATTATTTCAATCTCTTTACTAAAGTTATCTGATAGGACTCTGAATTCCTTCTCTGTGTTATCTTGAAATTCATCGAGCTTCCTCAAAACAGCTATTTTGAATTCTCTGTCTGAAAGGTCACATATTTCTGTTACTCTGGGATCGGTCACTGGTAATTTATTTAGCTTGTTTCATGAAGTCACATTTACTTAGACAATTTTGATGCTTGTGGACCTTCATTGACATCTGGGCATTGAAGAGCTAGGTATTTATTCTAATCTTCACACTCTGGGCTTGTTTGTGCCTGTCCTTCTTGAGAAGGTTTTCCAAGTATTCGAAGGGAATTGAGTGTTGTGATTTAAGTCTTTGGTCACTCACTGCAGCCACATCTGCATTAGGAAACACCCGAAGCCCAGGAACAATGTGACTCTTGCAGACTTGTAAAAACATCATTTTGGTGGTCTTGGGTAAGATCTGAGTGAATTCCCTGAATTCCCAGGTCAAGTCTCTGGTTCACTTTCCATACCTTTCCCCCAAACAAATGGAGTCTCTCTCTCTGTGCTGAGCTGCCTGGAGTTGGGGAAGAGGTGATGGAACCTCTCCTGTGGCCTCCACTGATGGGTCACACCTGAAGCCAACACAGTAGTGATTCTCACCCAAGGCCTGTGGTGACTCTTGCCTAGCTATCACTGATGTTTATTCAAGGCCCATGGGCTCTTTAGTCAGCAAGTGGTGTATCCTTCCAGGTCTTCAGAGCAACAGGTTCCCTTCTGGCCCACAGTGGGTCTAGAAATGTTATCTGGGGACTAGGGCCTGAAATCAGGAATTTAAGGGATCTACTTGGTGCTTTATTTTACTATGGCTGAACTGGTACCCAAGTTGCAAGACGAAGTCCTTTTAGTCTTCCCTCTCCTTTCCTCAAGCAAGAGTCTCTCCCTGTGTCTACCACTGCCCTGGCCCATGGTGACTACTGCCCAGCTACTGCTGATGTTTATTCAAGGTCCAAGGGCTCTTTAGCTAGCAGGTCATGGTGAATCCTGCCAGGACTGGGTCCTTCCTTTCAGAACAACAGATTCCTTTCTGGCCCAGGGAGCTAGGGCCTGGAACAGGGGCTTCAGGACTCTGTTTGGTGCTTTATTTCACTGTGGCTAAGTTGGTATTCAAGCTACAAGACAAAGTCCTCTTTTTATTTTTTTATTTTTTAATTTAATTTAATTTAATTTAATTTTTTACATGGAGTCTCGCTCTGTCACCCAGACTGGAGTGCAGTGGCGTGATCTTGGCTCACTGCAAGCCCCACCTCCTGGGTTCATGCCATTCTTCTGCCTCAGCCTCCTGAGTAGCTGGGACTACAGGTGCCCACCACCATGCCTGGCTAATTTTTTTTGTAGTTTTAGTACAGACGGGGTTTCACCATGTTAGCCAAGATGGTCTCGATCTCCTGACCTTGTGATCCACCTGCATTGGCCTCCTCTTTACTCTTCCCTCTCCTTTCCTCAAGTGGAAGAAGTCTCAGAGCTGTGACCTGCACTGCCTGAAGTTGAGGGAGGGGTGATGAAAGCAATCCCTTGGCCCTGACATCTCAGCTGGTGTCTCACTAGGTCGCATGCTCTCCAAGTCCACTGGCTCTGAACCCAACACAGCACCAAGACTGGCCCAGGAATTGAAGTCCTATAGCCTAGATTGTCTTTCAAATTTATTTAAGATACCAGAGCACTTTAACCTGCAGTGGTGAAGTTAGCTGGAACTCAGGTTCAGGCCACTAAGATAAGCGATTCTCCTCTGGCTAGGGATGGTCTGAATGCTCCCTCCTTGGGCACAAGCTGGATTCTGCCTGGTGTTACTCTCCACTGTTAACAGGGAAACACTGATTTCCATTGCAAAGCCCCACAATCACTCACTTTCCCTCCTGCAAGCACACAAATTATCTCCCCATGCTCCACATTGGTGCTGCGGAAGGATGGGGAAGGTGTGTTTCAAGTCTGTCTTTCTCTCCCTCTTCCATTCTTCTTTCCTTGATATGATGTTAAAACCACATAATGTGATCACTCACCTGAACTGTGCTTCTTAAGAAGGTGCTTTCTTGTGTGGACAATTGTTCAATTTGGTGTTCCTTTGGCAGGATGATAAATTAAGGGCTTTATTTAGTCTTCTTGCTCCTCCCTCTCTCATTCTTGATGGAATGTATCCATGCTCTGGGATGCTCCCAAAGTGTTAAGATATACAGTGCCCTCAGCTGTGAACTGGAATCAGAAAAATTGACTTTTATTTTTCACTCATGTATAACTAAATCTGTCAGTTCCTTCAATTATAAATGTTGACAAAAAGGGAGAATTGTATGAGAGAAGCCAGTGACTCTGTCACCAGTAGGAATCACAGATCACTTGACATTATACTGCAACTGTGGCACATTCTTAGAATACCACTTATGCAAATCATTCCAATATTACAGTGACCATTAAACCTGTCACTAAGTACTGTATTTACTATACTAATAAAGAAACACATATATTAATATTAAAATAAAGATATACAGTGCCCTAAAAAGGCCATCTTTGGAATTGGAGAAACCTCCAGCTGTAGTGGATTTGAGATGGTCCTTTTGGGTGCCAGTTCTGGTTAAGAAAGGAGGAAGGACTTAGAATTTCAGAGCCAGGGCATTTCAATGCTTTCTAGTCAGGCTACCTCACTGGGTTCTGTTCCTTCCCTGTAAAATAATGTATATCAATTTGATAGAGCCTTTTTTTTTTAGGTCAGTTCTCTTCACATTCAACCCTGATCCCAGAAAAGTTTTGAAAATCAAGTTAAGAATGATTAAATAGCTATCTACAAAACAAGGATTATTCGACGACTACTCTCAGAAAATCATGTATAGTTAGATCATCATTGAATGTATTGAATTAATTGAACAAATATGTGCAAGGCATTATTCTGAGCAATGGGAAATAACAATAAACAATATAGTTAGGGCCATGTGGGATAGATCGTTAGAAAAGTGTTAGCTAAATCAGCAACAGCTAATTCTCAAACCTGTTTACCCTCCCTTTTTACACTGATCAAGACTATAAAATGCTAGGTGGCACATTTTCTTAATCCAGTCTGTCACAGATGGACATTTGGGTTGATTCCAAGTCTTTGCTATTGTGAATAGTGCCGCAATAAACATACGTGTACATGTGTCTTTGTAGTAGAATAATTTATAATCCTTTGGGTATATACCCAGTAGTGGGATGGCTGGGTCATATGGTACATCTAGTTGCGTCCTTTGTAGGGACATGGATGCAGCTGGAAACCATCATTCTTAGCAAACTATCACAAGAACAGAAAACCAAACACCGCATGTTCTCACTCATAGGTGGGAACTGAACAATGAGATCACTTGGACTTGGGAAGGGGAACATCACGCACTGGGGCCTATCATGGGGAGGGGGGAGGGGGGAGGAGGGAGGGCTTGCATTGGGGAGTTATACAAGATATAAATGATGAATTGATGGGTGCTGACGAGTTGATGGGTGCAGCACACCAACATGGCGTAAGTATACATATGTAACAAACCTGCACGTTATGCACATGTACCCTAGAACTTAAAGTATAATAAAAAAATAAAATAAAATAAAATAAAAAAAAAAGAAAAAAAAAATGCTAGGTGGGGGTGCCCTGTTTGATTTAAAAGTATAGTGGCTAAGTCCACTAAGATACTGGAGACAGAATATCTCAGCAGAAGGCAGACAAGAAACCCATGCCAATTAATAGGGCAATGGAAACATCTGGTGGAAAGTCACATGCAAAGAATTAAAAAAGAACAATGCGATAGTGCTTGAGCAGTTTCCTAACACTGTGGTAGTCAAAGCAGGCTTCCCCAAGTATGTGCCATTAACACTGAGAATGGAATGACCAGGGACAGCCCCACATGTGGAAGTGAGAAAAGCACTCCAGGCAGAGAAACCCACAGGTGCAAAGAACACAATGCACAAAGAGCTGGGTGGGCTCCAAGAGCAAAATAAAATCCAACGGATGGAGCGTGCCATGGTATGAATAATTGTCCAGCATATAAAAGGAGGATGTTGTAGGCCAGCATAAATCTCTCTCTGTAGTCATTACAGATCCCTTCTTAGTGTCTAATCTCAAGGTCTCTTGCTGCACTTAAAATCATTTGTCATTTTGTTAGATGTAGAGAACACTCTTACAGGGCAGGGTATGCATTTATGAATGTGTGGAGACTAATATCCACAGCTTTCGACCATCCAAGACTTTAGTGTGCCAACTATGACTTCATTATTTGAGACTATATCTAGACTAGAAAATAAATGCCAGATAATATGTTTTTTTAACGTGCTTGTTTTCTTGGTCCTATGGATGCTCAGAAATGCTGCCTTGGATCGCCTTCCTCTGGGGGAGGAGTGAGAGAGACAGAATGGCCTTTGTGGGCCTTCATCTCTCATCTGCAAAGTGGAAGACAGGGATGGGATAACCTATCTGGACTCTTCTCATTTGAAATCTCATGTTTCAGTGGAAGAAAGGTCTATTGTACCATTGCTGGGAAATCTCTGTTCTGTGGTTTCCCCTCAGGCTACCTCTCTGGGTTCTGTTTCTTCCCTGTAAAATACTTTAGCAACAGAACCCAGAGAGTCAGCCTGAGTGGAAAGCACTGAAATGCCCTGGCTCTGAGATTCTCAGTTGATCATCCTTTCTTAACAAGCTCTGCCACCCAACATGACCATCTCAGATCCACTACAGCTGGAGGGTTTTCCAAATTCCAAAGATGGCCTTTTTAGGGCACTGTATATCTTAACACTTTGAAGGCATCCCAGAGCATGGATACATTCAATCAAGAGAGAGTGAGACAGAGTGAGACATGCACATACGCGGAGAAGGAAAGATGAATAAAGACATACTTTAAGAATGCAGGTGCCTAGTGTGAAGAGCCTACACACCACTCCCACTTTCTTGGATGGTTAAGACTCTGGGGTTTTTTTTTAGATCAAACAGGGCACCAAGCCTGGCATCTCAAGTTTTTGGCTAATGACTTTCGAGTGTAAACAGGTTTGGAAATTAGCAGTTGCAGATTTTGTTACCACTTTCCTAAGAATACTTCACAGTGGCAGTTTAAGAACTCTAGAGAAGAAAAATGACCTCCACCCATTCTTCCAGGAGCAGATATTAGGAGTAATATCCCAGCAATGGCCATTTCAAATGGCACTTCCGTGGAAAAGGAGAAGTGGGCAAGTTGGTGACATCTCCAGCAGCATTTGCTTTGGACTTCTGAGGATAGATTGACTTTGTCTTCTAAAATGAAATTAGGTTAATCATTTATATTAATGTCTTAATTTAACAGTTCAGAGGGGGAAAATAATTATATTTAAAGAATTTTAATTCTCTGGGATTTAAAAATATACTTCTACGTAAAGATTAAGTTCCAACTCAAAAATTAATTTCCAGATAGCAAAAAGAAAAAGGTGGAAAAGGAAGCCATGGATTGTTAATGTGTCTGCCAGAGACTGTCTTAAATCCTTGCCATGTGTAGTGTGCATCATGGTGCAGTGGAAATGAAGACTTGGAACACAAACGCTGGTTTTCATCTTTATCTTCTCCCTAAGTAGCCCTGTGGCCTTGTGGTAAATTCCTAAACTCTGAATTGGGGTGGGCTCTTCTCTTAAATAAAAGAATTGTACTATTCTGGAGTAAATTATTTCTAAGCTCTCACATTAAGGAATTGTTAGTTTTCTTTAAAATCTTGGCACTACCCAAGAAAAAAGTGCTAAATTCTGAGTATAGTAAGAAATTATATGAAACACCTGCATTCTTCTAGCTGTGTTGCAAATGCAATATGTATAGATTTTAGTACTTTGAAATCCTAGTATCATCAATGCGAACAGTTAAAGTATGTGTTAGTCATAGTTCCAAATCGTAGCTGATTTTTACTTTTATACTCCACTGTTGGTCATATCTAACTTATTTCTTAGTTTATCCTTTGTTAGACAAGCAACCCCTAAATATAGTACGGTTTCTATGGGAAATACATTCTCCTGAAGATTCCAGGAACACATTTTATCTGAAAAATAAGGAACTGTCAGATAATAGGTCCAAATTCAGGACTATAACCTGGGTTTTATATTTTTGAATGAATTTCATTTAAGTAGATTGTTTAAAATTAGTTGAAAATTTGGCTTCATGTGAAATTTTCCAACTGAGTTGAATTGGTACATATTTGATTTTGATAATAAGAATTGAAATCTTATCTTTTATTGGGAGCCTTTTTTGAAATAATTAAGCATATGGCTTCATAACATTTGGATTCTGCTGTTTTACATCTCTGTGGCTGCAAGTACTGTTGGATGATTGTGGAGCAGATGGCACAGGTGGGGACAATACTTACTCTTTTCCAAAGCAAATGAGAACTTTATCTGTTGTTACCTAAACGTAGGCCATAACGCACTTGCATTATGCATTTTCATCCTTTGGAATTCCTATAGTTGAGCAGTAATATGGTTTGGTGCTGAGTTTGCCTGTAACTGCTAGTTCCTTCCATCTGTAGGGTGTAGTTACCCAATACTTCCTCAAAATTATGCTTTGATGTCTTAGCACAGCTACAGATGACTGTGAAGTTAGGACAGAAAGTGAGACGGTTGATACATGAAACTTAAAAACTTTTGAGGAAAACAACCTTCATTGTTGAAGTTACATCACCAGAGGATTGGACTTCAAAGAAAACAGTATGTCCAAATGGCAGTTGTTGAGAGAAGGGACATTTGACAATGGAAAATCATAGTTCTAAATATTGGAGGCTTACTGCTGAGAATACAAAAGTCTCACAGGGAGTCATGCCACAGGTCGTTTTCATTCTGAATGTGAAACATTTGGGGCAACACATAAATACAATGGGAAACAGCACTGAAAAATACCTTTTAAGTGTTTCATTTTAATAAGAAATATTTCTGAAAATAAGACATTGAGAGTGAAAATGAAGCATTTACTTATGAGAATATTCTCGAATGTGTTTCACCATTAACTGTAGAGATAAACATTCCTTTGTGGGTGGGATGATTCATCTGGGCTCTCCATTTTCACTGTTCCTCCTTGTGAGCCTTCAGTCTAAAGCTATTCCCTCAGTTCATCATTTTTCACATGTTTTTCAAGACTGTTGAGGTTAGCGAAGTCTTGGTTCAGTAAGTTGCTCTCATTGCCTGCCCTGATCATGATTAGTAAGTGACTATGGTAAATTATATCATTATAAAAAATAATATTAGGAGTAACATTCCCCTAACATACTGTGAAAAATATCACAGGGTGTACACCCACTGTGATATTAGTAGTAATATCTCCCTAAGACATGAATAATGTCACAGGGTGTACACACCAGGTGTATGCCCATTGTGATATTTGGAGTAATATCCCCCTAAGATACTACAAATAATGTCACAGGCTGTACACAACAGGTGTACGCCCACTGTGATATTAGGAGTAATAACCCCGTAAGATACTACGAATAATGTCACATGGTGTACAAACCGAGTGTACACCCACTGGAATATTAGGAGTAATATCCCCCTAATATATTACGAATAACAACAACACAGGGTGTACACCGTTGGTGATATTAGGAGTAATATCTCACTAAGATATTACCAATAATATTACTGGATGTACACCCACTGTGATATTAGGAGTAATATACAACTAATATATTACCAATAATATCACAGGGTGTACACACAAGGTGTACACAAACTGTGATATTAGAAGTAATAACCCCCTAAGATATTATGAATAATATCACAGGGCATAAACACAAGGTGTACATCCACTGTGATGTTAGAAGTAATATCCCTCTAAGATATTATGAATAATAACACAGGGTGTACACCCACTTTAATATTAGGAGTAATATCCTTCTAAGATGTTACAAATAATTTCACAGGGTGTGCACCCACTGTGATATTAGTAGTAATATCCCCCTAAGATATTATGAATAATATCACAGAGTGTAAACCCAGTGTGATATTAGGAGCAATAACACTGTAAGACATTATGCATAATATCAAAGGGTGTACACCCACTGTTATGTGAGGAGGAATGGCACCTTAAGATATTACGAATGATATTGCAGCATGTACAGCTACTGTGATGTTAGGAAGAATAGCCCCATAAGATATTATGAATAATATCACCGAGCATTCACCCACTGAGATAACAGGAGTAATATCCTCCTGAGGTATTACAAATGTTATCACTGGGTGTACACCCACTGTGATATTAGGAGTAATATCCTCCTGAGATATTACGAATAATATCACCGGGTGTACAACAATTGTGATATTAGGAGTAATATCCTCTTGAGATATCACAAACAGTATCGCCAGGTGTACACCAATGTGATATTAGGAGTAATATCCCCCTGAGATATCACGAATAATAGCACCGGTGTACACCCATTGTGGTAATAGGAATAATCTCCTCCACAGATATCATGAATAATATCACCAGGTGTACACCCACAGTGAAATTAGGAGTAATATCCCCCTGAAACATTATGAATAATATCACCTGGTGTACACCCACTGTGATCTTAGGAGTCATATCCCCCTGACATATTATGAATAACATCACCGGTTTACACTTACAATAATATTAGGATTAATATTCCCCTAAGATATCATGAATAATATCACCAGATGTACATCTACAGTGACATTAAGAGGAATATCTTCCTTAGATATTAAAAATAATATCACAGGGTGTACACCCACTGTGATATTTGGAGAAATATCCCCCTACAATAATGCAAATAATATCACAGTGCATACACCCACAGTTATATTAGGAGGAATAGCACCCTAAGATATTATGAATAATATCACAGGGTATACACCCACTGTGATATTAGGAAGACAATCCCCCTAAAATATTTCAAATAATATCACCAGATGTACACGCCGGTGTACATTTACTGTGATATTAGGAGTAACATCCTTCTAAGATATTATGAATAATATTAATGGGTGTGCACACCAGGTGTACACCCACTGTGATATTAAGAGTAATATCACTTAAGATGTTATTCCTAATATCACCAGGTGTACACCCACTGTGATATTAGGAGGCATATCCCCCTAAGATATTACAAATAATATCACCGGGAGTAAATCCACTGTGATATTAGAAGGAATACCCTTCTAAAATATTACGAATAACATCTCCAGGTGTACACCAACTGTGATATTAGGAGGAATATACCTCTGAAATATTAGAAATAATATCATAGGGTGTACACCTTCTGTGATACCAGGAATATCCCCCTAAGGTATTATGAATAATATCACTGAGTGTACACCCACTGTGATATTAGGAGGAATATCCCCATAAGATACAATGAATAATATCACAGGGTGTACACCCACTGTGATAGTTGGAAGAATATCCTCCAAAGATATTAGGAATAATATCACAGAGTGCACACCCTCTGTGATGTTAGGAAAAATATCCCCCTAAGATATTACAAATAACATCACAGGGTGTACATCCACTGTGATATTAGGAGGAATATTTTCCTAAGATATTACGAATAATATTACAGGGTGTAAACCCGTTGTGATATTAGGAGGAATATCTCCCTAAGATATTAAGAATAATATCACAGGCTGTATAGTCATTGTGATATTAAGAGTATTCATGTAAGGTATTATGAATAATATCACAAGGTGTATGCACATTGTGATATTAGGAAAATATTCCCCTAAGATATTAAGAATAATATCACAGAGCGTACACCCACTGTTATATTAGAAGGAATGTCCTCCTAAGATATTACGAATAATATCACAGAGTGTACGCTCACTGTGATATTAGGAGGAATATACTCCTAAGGTATTATGAATAATATCACAAGATGCACACCCACTCTAATATTAGGAGGAATATCCTCCTATGATATTACGAATAATATTATGGTGGGTACAACCGCTGTGATATTAGGAGAAATATCACTTTCAGATATTACTAATAATTTCACAGGTTGTACACACACTGTGATATTAGAAGAAATATCAGCCAAAATATTACAAATAATATTGCAGCACGTACACCCCAGGTGTACACACACTGTGACATTAGGAGTAATTTCTCCCTAAGATATTAGAAATAATATCACCGGGTGTACACACACTGTGATATTAGATGTATTATCCATCTGAGATATTACATATAATATCACTGGGTGTATACCCAGTATGATATTAGGAGTAATATCCTTCTGAGATATTAAGAATACTATCACCGGGTGTATACATGCTGCTATATTAAAAGTAAAATCCCTCTGACATATTACAAATACTATCACTGGGTGTACACCCACTGTGATATTAGGAGTACTATCCTCCTGATATTATAAATAATATTACCGGGTGTACACCCACTGTGGTATTAGGAGTAATATCCCTGTAAGATATTACGAATAATATAAGCAGGTGTACATTCACTGTGATATTAGGAGAAATAGCCTCCTGATATATTAGGAATAATATCACCAGGTATACATCCACTGTGATATTAGGAAAAATATCCCCCTAAGATAATATGAATAGTATCACAGGGTGTACACCCACAGTGTTATTAGGAGGAATATCCCCCAAGATATTACAAATAATATCACAGGTTGTACACTCACGGTGATATTAGGAGGAATATCTTCCTAAGATATTCCAAATAATATTTCAGGGGGTACACCCACTGTAATATTAGGATAAATATTCCCTGAGGATGTTATGAATAATAACACAAGGTTTACACCCACCGTGGTATTATAAGGAATATCCACCTAAGATATTACGAATAATATCACCAGGTGTAAACACCGGGTGTACACCCACTGCCATATAACTGGGGGTACACCCACTGTGATGTTAGCAGTAATATGCCCCTGAGATATTACTCCTAATATCACTGGGTGTACACATCGGGTGTACATTCACTGTGATATCAGGAGTAATGCCACTCTAAGATATTGTGAATAATATCACCGATTGTACACACTGGGTGTACACCCACTGTGATATCCTAAGATATAACGAATATCATCACTGGGTGTACACTCACTGTAATATTAGGATTAATAGCCCTAAGGCATTACAAATAATATCACCGGGTGTACACACTGAGCGTACACCTACTGAAATATTAGGGGTAATATCCCCCTAAGATATTACAAATAATATCATAGGTTGTCCGCATACTGTGATGTTAGGAGGAATATTCCTCTAAGATATTTTGAAAAACATCATCGGGTTACCCCCTCCATAATATTAGGAGGAATACCTCTCTAAGATATTACAAATAATACCACCAGGTGTACACCCACTGTGATATTAGGAGGAATATCGCCCTAAAATATTACGGATAATATCACAGGGTGTACACTCACTGTGATATTAGAAAAAATATCCCCCTTGGATATTACACATAATATCACAGGGTGTACACCCACTTTGATATTAGGAGGAATATCATCCTATGATATTATGAATAATATCACCTGGTGTACACACTGGGTGCAAACCTACTGGGACATTAGGAGTAATAGCCCCCTAAGATATTACAAATAATATCATAGGTTGTCCACACACTGTGATATTAGGAGGCCTATTCCTCTAAGATATTTTGAAAAACTTCATCGGGTTCCCCGCCTCCATGATATTAGGAGGAATACCTCTCTAAGATATTACAAATAATATCACCAGGTGTACACCCACTGTGATATTAGGAGGAATAGTGCCTTAAGATATTACAAATAATATCACAGGGTGTACACTCACTGTGATATTAGGAAAAATATCCCGCTAATACATTACGAATAATATCACAGGGTGTATACCCACTGTGACATTAAGAGGAATCCCCCCTAGGATATTACAAACAATATCACAGGGTTTACACCCATTGTGATACAAGAAATACTTTCCTAAGATATTACAAATAATATCACAGGGTGTACACTCACTGTGATATTAGGAGGAATATCCCCCTAAGATATTACAAATAATATCACAGGATGTACACTCACTATGATATTAGGAAAAATATCCCCCTAAGATATTACGAATAATATCAGTGTGTACACCCAATGTGATATTAGGGGGAATATCCCTGAAAGATATTATGAATAATATCACAGAGTGTATGCCCACTGTGATATTAGGAGAAAAATCCCCCTAAGATATTACAAATAACATCAGAGGGTGCAGACCACTGTGATATTAGCAGGAATATTCCCCTAATATATTATAAATAATATTACAGGATGTACACCCACTGTGATATTAGAAGGAATATCCCCCAATATAATATGAATAATAACATATGGTGTACACCTATTGTAATAATAGGTGGACTATCCCCCTAAGGTATTATGTATAATATCATAGGGTGTACACCCACTGTGATATTAGGATAAATATCTCCCAAAAATATTACAAATAATACGACAGGGTGTACACCCACCGTGATATTGGGAGAAATTTTCCCCTAAGATATTATGAATAATATCACAGGGTGTATACTCACTGTGATATCAGGAGAGGAATCCCTGAAGATATTACAGGGTGTACACCCACTGTGATGTTAGGAAGAATATCCCCATAAGATATTATGAATAATATCACCAGGTGTATACCCACTGTGATATTAGAAGTAATATCCCCCTGAGATATTACCAATAATATCACCGGGGTACACCCACAGTGAAATTAGGGGTAATATCCCCCTGAAATATTATGAATAGTATCACGTGTGTACACCCACTGTGACATTAGGAGTAATATGCCCCTAAGGTATTATGAATAGTATCATCAGGTGTACATCCACTGTGATATTAGGAGTAATATCCTCCTAAGATATTATGAATAATATCACCAGGTGTACACCCACGGTGATATTAGGAGTCATAGTCTTCTGAGATATGACTCCTAATAACACTGTGTGTACATCCACTGTGATACTAGAAGTAATAGCCCCCTGAGATATTGCTCCTAATATCACCAGGCATATACCCACTTTGATATTAGAAGTAATATTCCTCTAAGATATTACAAATAATATCACTGGGTGTACACCCACTGTGATATGAAAAGGAACATCCTCCTAAGATATTATGAAGAATATCAAATGGTGTAAACCCCGGGAGTACACCCACTGTGATATTGGGAGAAAAATCCCCAGAAAGATATTATGAATAATGTCACAGGATGGACACACCAGGTGTACACCGACTATGATAGGAGGAAGAATATCCTTCTAAGATATTATGAATAATATCATAGGGTCTACACCCCAGGTGTACATGCACTGTGATGTTCAGATGAATATCCTTCTAAGATACTATAAATAATATCACAGGGTGTACACACTGCATGTACACACACTGTGAGACTAGGATGAATATACCCCTAAGATATTATGAATAATATCACAAAGTGTACACACCTGGTGTACACCCACTATTATATTAGGTGGAATATCCCCCTAAGATATTATGAGTAACATCACAGGGTGTCCACATACTGTGATATTAGGACTAATATCCCCCTAAGAGATTACAAATAATATCACAGGGTCTACTCTCACTGTGATATTTTGAGTAATATTTCCCTGAGATATTGCAAATAATGTCACAGTGTGTACACCAGCTGTGATATTAGGAGTCAAATCCACCTAAGATATTATGAATAATATCATTGTGTGTACATTCACTATAATATTAGCAGTAATATCCCCCTAAGGTATTACAAATAATATGACAGGGTGTACACCCACTGTGATGTTAGCAGTAACATCCCCCTAAGTTATTATGAATAATATCACAGTGTGTACACAGCAGGTGTACACCCACTATGATATTAGGGATAATATTCCCCTACGATGATATTATAAATAATATTACAGGTTGTACTCCCACTGGGATATTAAGCAAATTGTAACAGGAAAAGAACAAGTAAGTAGTTTGTGTAGCCATTTGTTTCTGAGTATAATACAGATCCAAAAATGTCTTTACTTGGTTTTAATAAGCAAGTATCATCCCAGAAATTACAGGCTTTTGAAAGATAATGTTATGAGTGGTGGTGGAGTCATAGGATAAGGTCTTGAGGGATATGAAAAGTGATTGTGTAACTTCTCCCCTCCTTCTGAATTTGTCCTTATGAATTTAAACATTTGTAGGTTTCTGAGAGGCAACTTAAGCAGAATGGGCTCTTGCAGGTTGTGTTTGTGAAATATCTTTATGGACGTTATAGAAAGAGAAAGGCCATTGACACTTCAATAACCTATAATATGTCAGAGATTCTGTTAGGTTCTTTGCAGATGTGATCTAACTTCCTTCCCACAAAAATCTTACAAAATAGGCATTATCATTCTCATTTTTATAGCTGAAGAAACAGCTACAGAGTTAAGTATCTGTCTCATGATTCCCCAGCTAGTAAGGTGTGGCACTACCTGTCCATTTCCAAATATCACACTGCCTTAGGAGATATGTTCATATAAACCATGGAACTGGTAAATAATTTAGGTTTTCATTCTTTTGAAATTATTTTAAAAGATCATGTATGCTTAGACTTGAGGATGACCAATATTTTAAAACTGAATCAGTATCATATTTATTGCTTATTAAGTCATATAAACCTACTCTATTTCACCCAAAAGCTTATAAGCATTACATTTATATATATATACACACATACTTCTAAAAAATGCATATTTTAACACATAAAACTTAGATCATTATATCAGTTGTAATTATGTTTTTAAGTTGCCATAAAATCTTATTAAGGGTAGTAAATATGCCAAGTCCAATATAATTTATCACAAACAAAAAGCTTAGTTATTCTAAGAAGATTCTGTAGTAGCAGAGGAAAAGTTCTAAGATATTTAGACTTTCACTGTGGAATATCTTTTCACTCTGATACAATCAAACTCCAATGTGGCCAGGTAGGTAGGAAATACATGAAGAAAATGACACAGGTCTTCCCAGAGAGAACATTTTGAGCTGTTGGTGCCTGAGTTTCTCATACTGTCGGAACAAGGTCTGGAAAAGTTATGTTTGTTTTTAAATAGTTAGATATTTACTAAATAGCTATTGATACAACCATAATCTTATGGATTATAACTATGTTTCTGCCCCTACTTACAGCAGAGAGGAAGAGGCAAATAATGTCATCTTGTGGTTGTGGTTTTGCCTTAAGAACGATAACATTTATATGGTTTTTTTTTTTTTTTTTTTTTTTTTTTTTTTTTTTTTTTTTTTTTTTTTTCTGAGATGGAGTCTCACTCTGATGCCCAAGCTGGAATGCAGTGGTGTGATCTTGGCTCACTGCAACCTCTGCCTCTGGGGTTCAAGAGATCCTTCTGCCTCAGCCTCCCGAGTAGCTGGGGCTACAGGAGTGTGCCATCATGCCCAGCTAATTTTTTTTAGTAGAGAGAGAGGTTCACCATATTGGCAAGGCTGGTCTTGAACTCCTGACCTTGCAATCCACCTGCCTTGGGCTCCCAAAGTCCTGGGATTACAGGCATGAGCCACCGCACCCTGCCAATTTACTTAACTTTTGAATAGCCCTTTAAGGCAGGCAGTACAACCTTTCTGGTTTCACAGCTGAAGCCCTAAGAAGTCAAGTAACTCATGGCAGGCCCACAGCAACCAAATGACAGAGTTGGTGCTTATTTGCAGAGTGGCAGATCGAGAATGCTCTGTCCTTCTGCTACATGATCACTGCCCCTTAAACTCCCACACCTGGAAAATTCAAATAAAAACTAAAAAGAACCCATCTTCAATCCCCAACATTTCACCAAAATCAGTGCAAGAAGAGATTCAGGTCTAAGAAGAAGAAAGGACTGTGGTAAACACATATATTATATGCTACTTTCTGCTCAATAGATATAGGGAGACCCCCTGAAACTATTGCTATGGAATAAAAGATGAAATGATCCTGATTATTGTAAATACAAAATTGCGTGCAGAATTGTGTAAAGACAATGCCACGTTGGACTGCCAGAATGAGCCAACAGTGCGTGATGTGCTTCCTCCTGCAGAAAGCCTATGAATGGACGTGCAGTCAGGTAGGTTTGACATCACCAAGATTCCTATCCCAGTAAAGCAGATGTTCATAGCTCTGGGAATGGAATGCGACGCTCGTGGAGAGCCTATAAACGGACGCATGAGGGCGCCTGTTCATATGGATAAGATAGGGCTATAAATGCCCTCATCTTGCTGTGGCTCTTCTAGGCCTCTTTAGGGTTAAGGCATACTCCCTTCTGAGAATTTCTGGTCTAACCAGTTGTCTAGCTTCACGTCCTGTTTGTATGGATTGTTTGTAACCAGCTTTTGCTGCAACTGTTATGGCTGATTAATATCTTGCTAATCATAGGTTATGGAAAGACTGTTTCTGTTTTAAGGCTCTGTTAGAAATTAATGATGCACACACTATGCTGCAAATTCTTATTTCTGTATACTGTACTTCTGCATACAGATGTTATGTTAAAGAATTACTTCATCCCCATGTGACCATCTCATCTCATAATCAAATGACCTTAAATCCCTCACTAACCTACCCCTGCCCTCACTAAACTTAATAAATGCTGGCATATCCAGTGCATTGTTGGCATCATGGGACCAGAAGGCAGTGACCACCCTGGACCCAGCTTTCACTATCTTATGTGTGTCTATTATTTCTCGACCTGCCAATCCACCTGGGAACAAAGAAAGAGCCCCATTGCATTGTGGGCTCTTGGCCAGATCCTGCAATAAATAGATCCCACAGAAAATATTCTAAAATGTTGTCTGATATGCCTTCTCACAATAATTACACATGATTAGTGTCTTTTTCTCTACATTTCCCCAATTGGATCACATGACAATAGGAGAATGACCTTTATATATCTGACCTAAATGTGGACTGGATGTATACTGATCCTGCATTTACTTAAAATTTTGTCATTTTGTTCATGATATTTTGCATTAGTTTTTATTTAAAAAATATTGCTTCAAAATATTATTTATTTTGTTTCCTGAGTTTTTGGCCCTTCCTTAAATTTTACCCCTGAAGCTAATATGTCTCATACTAGCCCTGAACCTGATACGTGTGCTTAAACTTGTCTGTAGGTGCACAGTTCTGAATTTTACATTCAAACAAATTTTTGTCGTTAATTTATTTCACTGACTTCTGTCTCTTAAGTATGTTTGGCAATTGGGTGGAATCTCTGATAATTTTTTTTTTTGGTATATAGGTTTGGTTTTTAAATAATTATCTGGAATTGCCAAGTTCAATAACATT
Source organism: Rhinopithecus roxellana (assembly GCF_007565055.1). Taxonomy (NCBI): domain Eukaryota; kingdom Metazoa; phylum Chordata; class Mammalia; order Primates; family Cercopithecidae; genus Rhinopithecus; species Rhinopithecus roxellana. Next base: position 91,057,881 of record NC_044554.1, read on the forward strand.
AATACACAGTTATTTAGTTTCAATATGTTTATCATTATTTTGTAGAACTTTTTATTTAGGAGTTCGTCCAAGCTCTGTGTGGCAAAACATGGAGATGATCTATACAACCACCCTGTCAGACTCCTCAAACATAGACTTAGATCACTGTGGCATGCATCATAAGATTTTTCTTATGACATTGTACAGTGTAGTTTTACTTGGTAGCACTACAGGAATGATTATGATGTTATGTATGATCTTCAAAAGGAATAGCCAATCAATGATTGCTACAATCATCTTCAATATCATAGTGCTACACTCCATCCTCCTGGTCAGCCTTCCATTCCGCCTCAGCTATTATGTCTTAGTCATCTGGGAGCTTGGATTCTTTACCTGCCAAGTGGTTAGCAGCACCATATATGGGCATATGTACTTTACTTTTGTTTTCTGTGTGGCCATTGTTATACTCTATTTACTCATTTATTTTAAGAACTTCCAAATGCAACAGTTACAAAAATACCATGTAGTAGTTTTAAACAATATTATTTGGATGGTAGGTAGCCTCATTTTTTGCCTTTTTTTTTTTTTTTTTTTTTTTTACAGTATGGCATAGATCCAAGTTACTCAGAACAACAATTCTTTGAGTTCTGCAAAGATCTCAAATGCGGAGAATTCATTATCATGAACTAATCTGTGATTGTCATTATGATGACGATGGTTGTGATCCTCTTCCTGATACAGACGGCTGTCATCATTCAACTGATAAAGGCTTTGGCATGACATGTGGACCCATCAAGAGTATAGAGCCCAAATCAAGAGTTTCTTCTTCCTTCTAGTAGTAGTTGTCTGTTTTGTACCCCACCATGCATTCCAGGTATGCTTTATTCAAAATTATTCAGAGAGAAAAGCTTCTGACTTAGTTCTTTATAATGAAATTTGTGTTGCTTTAGCAACTGTCTGTTGCCTGGGTATGCTGTGTGTCATGAATGGAGTTATCCATTAAGCATTCCTATGTCTCTTGCTTCACAGTGTTTTCCCATCATTGTGACAAAATGCTTTAACTGAATGTTACTGTGATTTCAAAATTTTTCATCTTAATCATCATCAGAATTTTTTTTCCCAAGAAGATGATGAGGAATGATTGTTCCCCTCTCTTTAGAGAACCATTACCAGTTCTATATTTACCACAGAATATGTCCAGTCTCCTAGCCCTATATAAGCTGACTGCATCATTTTTTCCAGACTTAACTACCTTCATGCAGTACTTAACTTCAGCTAAGCACAATTGGTTTCCCTGTACTCTCCAGGGAAATTTGCTCACAAATTTCACACAAGATAAATGGCAGTGTACTAAAATTATATTGTGAGCAAAATTTGTGACATTTGCTTTCACTGAGTTCTGACCCTAGAATGTTCTTTCCCTCCATCTCCACCTATCATTTTTTAAGATCCAGAGAACCTGGAAATAGGAACGGTATAAACTGGGCTCTAGAAAATACTTAAGTTGACATAGCTGCCTCTTGAAAACTACTGATTTTCAGGAAAGCTACAGTTACTGGCTTTGGTATTTAGAGGAAAGCATGAGCTCAGATAGGAAGTCAACAGAGAGAAAGCTCTTTCAGGAATGACTAGGCATAACTTGCCATTATTATTGTTATTATAATTATTAACTATATTTCAAAATGCTATAGTAGACCCACTTTATAATTTCACCACCACAGAGCAAGATAAATGGCAGTGTACTCAAATTACACTTAATCAATTTTCTCAGGGCACATGGTGTGTTTTAAGTCACAGTCTTCTCAAGATAGACAGTATTCACTATTGTCAGTACTCAACTTACTAATTCATTAGGTTTCACAAGTTTGTTTTTAACATGGTAGGCAGCCTCTAAGAGGAGCTCCAGTGATTCCTGCCTCCTAATATTTCCTGTATAATGACCATGTGGAATCTCCTCCCCTTTTACTGACTTCTTATAAATACAATAGGGCAGGGTGATGGAATATCATTTCCAAAATTAGGTTACAAAAAAGCTGTGGCTTCCATCTCGAGCATTCTTTCTCTCTTTCTTGGATTGCTTTACTCTGGAGGAAACCAGGTCATAAGGCAGCCCTGTGGAGAAGCCCATGTGGCAAATAATTGAGGCCTTCTAATAGCCATGTGAGTGAGCTTAGAAGTGAATCTTCTGAGACCTACCAGTAGCTGTGGAGTAAGCTCAGAAGCAGATCCTCTCCCACCTCTCCTATTTGAACTTTGAGATGTTTGCAGCCTGGTTGGGAATTGACTGCTGCTTCATGATAGACCTTAAGGCAGAACCACTCTGCTAAGCTGCTGCTAGATTCCTGACTTGAAACTTGTTGTTTTAAGTCCTCATGTCTTGGGGTAATGTATTATGCAGCAATAGATAAATAATATAGTAAGTAATTTACACCTACAGAATGCTGCCGCACAAGACACTAGTATCTGACATTTACAACCTGCTTCTTGGTCTCTGCTTATTCCAGTTGCTGATGATAAAAATATATCCTTGCCTGTTGTTTGAGTCAATAAGAACAGTGCCCGGTATTGTATTATATGTAATAGTAAAATAGTATATGTGAGCATATCATAGTAAATGGAGATACACTGGGCTGGTTTAGAGTAAAGATTGCAATGGGGTCAGTTGAAGAGTGGGTAAGAATTGTTCTGTTAGTCATGTTGAAATCTGGACCATTGGTTCTCCATGTGTGGTCCTGGACCATCACCAACATCACCAGCAGCACCTCTGACCTTATTAGAAATGAAAATTCTGACAAGGAAAAATCAGTGGAGCTCCACCTGAGACCCACTGATCCAGAAATTCTGGGTGTGGGTCGCAATGACAGGAGGTTCGACAAGCTCTCTGGGTGATTTTGATGCAGGCTAAAATCTGAGAACCACTGCACTGGATTAAGTTGACAAACTGAAAATGGGCACCTATTCTTTGAAACTGCTCCAATTGAGAGGTGGAATTTATATCTCCTATAACTTGCTATGGGTGGAATCTGTTATTGCTTCAACCAATAGAACACAAGGAAAGTGGTGCTATGCCAATTCTCAGGTGCAGGTTTTAAGAAACTAGCAGCCTCCACTTTCTGTCTCTTGAAGCATGGGTTCTTGGAGCCTGAACTCCATGAAAGAAGTCTGACTTGCATGCTGGAGAACATCTAGAGATGCCTGAGACTACATGGAAATACATGGAGATGTGCCCAGATATAGCAAACTTCCAGTGAAGGCACCAGGCATATAAACAAAATAGCTGTCTTGGGTCCTTCAGAACAACCTGTCTGCCACATGAATACCACTAACTGACCTCAGTCCACACAACGTGGTGCAGAAGAATTGCCCACTCAATACTGCCTAAATTTCCAATCCACACAATTGTGAAAGAAATCATTGATTTAAATCGCTAGATTCTGGGATTATTTGTTACATAAAAATAGATAATTGCCACATGTATAATTGAAAATTTTCTACGTCCCATATTAAAAATTTTAAAAGGAAGAGGCAAAATCCATAATAGTAATATAATTTGTTTAATCCATTCTATCTAGCTAGCTTTCAATTATCTATTTTTCTTTCTATTTATCTATTCTAGCTTTCTTTCTTTTATGGATTCTGACTTTGGTGTTGTCTTTAAAAAGTAATCACCAAACCCACAGTCATCCAGATCTTTTCCTGTGTTATCTTCTGGTAGTTTTAGACGTTTGTGCTTTACATTTACCTATGTGATCTATTTTGAATTAGCTTTTGTGAAGGGTGTAAAATCTGAATCTAGATTCATATTTTTTGCATGTGGAATGTCCAAATGCTCCAGCAACATTTGTTGAAAAGGCTATCATTTTCTCATTGCATTGCATTTTCTTCTTTGTCAAAGATCAATTGACTCTATTTATATGGGTCTATTTCTGGCCTCCCTTTTCCATTGATCTGTTTGCCTATACTTTTGCCAGTACCACACCAACTTAGTTACTATAGCTTTGTAGTATGTCTTAAAGTCAGGCACTCTTCATCCTCCAATTTTGTGTTTCTCCTTCATTGTGCTGGCTATTCTGGGTCTTTTGCCTTTCCACAAAAATTTTGCAATCACTTTATTGATATTCACAAAATAACTTGCTGGAATTTTAATTGGGATTGTGTTGATCCTATAGATCAAGTTAGGAAGAACTGATGTCCTGACAATAATGAGTCTGCCTCTCCATAAACATGGAATATCTCTTCTATTACTGGGCTCCTCTTTGATTTCTTTCATCAGCTTTCCTCATGTAGATCTTGCACATATTTTGTTAGATTTACACAAAAGTGTATCATTTTGGGGGGCACAAATGTAAGTGTTATTGTGTTTTTAACTTAAAATTCCACTTTTCATTACTGGTATATAGAAAACAGATTGACTTTGTGTAATACCCATGTATACTGCAGCCTTGCTGTACTTATCAGTTTTAGGAAGTTTATTTTCTGGTTTATTCTTTCTGACTTTCTACATAGATGACTATGTCATTTGTGAACAAAGGTGGTTTTCATTTCTCCTTCCCCATCAGTATGCTTTAAAAAAATTTTGGTTTATTTGGTTAGCTAGGACTTCCAGTATGATGCTGAAAAGAAGTGGTAAGAATACCATCCTTGCCTTGTTCGCAATCTTAGTGGGAAAGTTTCTCTTTTGTTATCATTAAGTGTAATGTTAGCTGTCGGTTTTTTGATAAATATTGTAGGGGAAGCAAAATTTTACGTCTACCCTTGTAAAGTCCCAGGTAAGCCTGAGAATTAAATTGACATAAGAGAGTAATGGGAGAAAAGCATACAAATTGAATTTAAATTTTACATGATGTGGAGTCCTCATAAGGAAATGATGACCCAAAAAAGTGGCAAACTTGTATGCTTTTATATTAGTTTGAACAAAGAGAGGTAGTCATGGAAAAGTAACTAAATTATGTGGGGAGGCTAATGGAAGGTAGAATTATTTTAACAGGATCTGTTTGCCCAGAATTCTCTGGGTATGACTCTCTATTGAAGAATGTTTCTTTTCTCCTGCTGTAGAGGGGGTGTCTTTCCTATGAGTTTTTCTCTTCTATTTTCAGAAAGAAAAGGGGAATATTAGGATGCCTTCCTGCAACTGATGTTTTTTAAGTGCCTTTAGTCCAAAGTAATACTATGTCAAAGTGGCATATTTTGAGGTGGCATATTATGTCACCCTTCAATATTCCTTATCTAGTGTCTCTATTCCTAGTTTACTGACAGCTTGATTGTGAAAGCATCTTGAATTTTATAATATGATTTTTATGTATCCATTGATATGATCATGTGACTTTTCTTTTTTAGATTGTTGATGTGATGAATTACATTAATTAATTTTTGAATGTTGAACCAGTTGCCCATCAGGGATAAATCTCACTATGGGTGTGATATATAATTCTTGTTATTCATTGCTGGATTTGATTTGTTAATATTTTGTTGAGGACTTTTGCATCTATGATCATGAGAGATACTGGACTGTAGTTTTGTTTACTTGCAGTGCCTTTGTCTGGTTTGAATATTATGGTGATATTGATCTCATACAATGAGTTAGGAAGTATTCCCTCTGTTTCTATATTCTGGAAGAGATTGTAGAGAATTGGTATAATTTCTTCCTTAAATGTATGGTAAAATTTAACAGTGAACCCATCTGGGCCTAGTGCTCTCTGTTTTGAAAGGTTATTAATTATTGATTCAGCTTCTGTAATAGATATAAGTCTACTTAGATTGTCTGTTTCTTCTTGGATTGGCAGATAGTGTCTTTCAAGGATTTGATCCCTTTCATCTACCTTATCAAATTTGTGTTCATGCAGTTGATTATAATATTACTTGATTATCCTTTTATTGTCCATGGGATCTCTAGTGGTGTCTCCTGTTTCACTTCTGATATGAAGAATTTTTTTTGATTGGCCTAGCTAGAAGCTTACCTATTTTCTAGGTCTTTTCAGAGAATGAGCACTGGGTTTCATTGACTTTTTCCTATTGATTTCCTATCTTCAACTGTGTTGATTTGTGTTCTGATTTTTATTATTTCTTTTCTTCTGATTACCTTGAATTTAATTTGCTTTTCCTTTTCTAGTTTCCTAAGGTAGAAGCTTAGATGATTGATATTAGATCTCTCTTCTTTTTTAATATACACATTCAATGCTATAAATTTCCCTTTAAGCACTGCTTCTCCTGCACCCCTCAAACATGTATAAGTTGTGTTTTCATTTTAACTTAGTTCAAATTTTTAAAAATTTTTGAAATTTCTCTTTTGACTCGTGTTATTTTTGTTTGATTTCCATGTAGTTGAGGATTTTCCAATTATCTTTCTGTTATTGATTTCTAGTTTAATTTCATTGTGATATATAGCAGATATTATATGACATTTCTATTCTCTTAGATCTCTTAAAGTGTGCTTTATGGCCAAGACTGTGGTCTATTTTGGTTAATATTTCACATGAGCTTGAGAAGAAAGTGTATTCAGCTGGTGTTGTAGAGAGTTACAGATGTCCAGATGATTGAGGATGCTGTTGAGTAAAGCTATGTTCTTGCTGATTTTCTGCCTGCTGGATCTGTTCATTTCTGATAGGAGGCACTGAAATCTTCCTCTATAATGGTGGATTAACCTGTTTCTCCTTCCAGCATAATTAGTTTTTGCCTCATGTATTTTTACTCTGTTAGGCACATATATGTTAAGGATTGTTCCGTATTTTTGGGTAACTGATTTCTTTATTATTAAGTAATGTCCTTCTTTACCCTTGCTAACTTTCCTTGGTTTGAAGTCCACTGTGCTTGAAATGAATACAGTGATTCCTGCTTTCTTTTCATTACTGTTAGTATGGAAATGTCGATAGGGGACTACCGCAATAAGGAAGGAAGGCCGGAAAGGCTAAAGGAAGCTACTTAAAGAGAGGAGGAAGGAAGGACAAAAAAGGGAAAGAATCAAAAAGAAGAGGGAGGAGGGAGGGGAGCTAATCTTCCTCTGCTTCCTTCGGATCGTCTCCTTTCTCGATCTTTCTCTCTTTTCTCTTTCTTTTCTTTCTTTCTGTTTCCTTTCTTTTTTTCTTTCTTTCTTCCTTTTTTCTTTCTTTCTTTTTTCTTTCTCTCTCTCTCACTTCTCGCTCTCTCTATATCTATCTCTTTCTTTCTTTCTTTCTTTCTTTCTTTCTTAGTTCTTTCTTATTTCTTTTTATTTCTTTTCTTTCTTTTTTCTTTCGTTCTTTCTTTATTCTTTCTTTCTTTCCTGCAAGTTTTTGCTCTGTCACCCAGGCTGGAGTGATCATGGCTCACTGCAGCCTCGACCTCCTGGGTTCAAGCAATTCTCCTGCTTCAGCCTCTTAAGTAGCTGGGATCTGGGACTATAGGCACATCCCACCATACACAGTTTTTTTTTTTTTTTTTTTTAAATGGAGACAAGGTCTCACTATGTTGCCCAAGCTGGTTTCAAACTCCTGAACTCAAGCAGTCCTCCTGTCTTGGCCTCCAAAAGTAATGGGATTACAGGTGTGAGCCACCACACCCAGCCCATCCATTTACTTTTAATCTATATGTGTCATTATATTTAAAGTACATTTCTTGTAGACAACATGTAGTTGTGTCATTTTTTTCATCCACTATGCCAATCTCTGTCTTTCAACTGGTTATTTTATACCATTGATATTGAAAGTGATTATTGATATAGTTGAATTAATATTTATCATATTTGTTAGTGTTTTCTATTTGTTGTTCTTGTTCTTTGTTCTTATTTTTTCTTTCACTCTTTCTCTACCTTTTGTGGTTTTAATTGAACACTTTAATGTGTTTCCATATTCTCTCCTCTCTTAACATATATCAGTTATGCCTTTTTCACTTATTTTAGTGGTTGCCTTAGAGTTTGCAATATACTTGTATAACTATAGACAGCACAGATAGACATATATACATAAGATATACACATAAGTGTACATAATTGAATGCATAGTTGCTATTATTATTTTAAACCAACTGTGCTGTGGAATGAATGAAGACACTGATTGTTTTGCTTGTACCTCCAGCACACTGAAACCACCATATCCAAAGGAGTCCAGTCTGCTTCCTGGTGAACCCCTGACCTCTCTGCTCTTCAACCCCTGGCTTGGACCTGCAGCACAGCCATCCCACTCCCACCTGAATGTTCTTGTTGGCAACAAATCCATGTCTTTCTGGGGTGGAGTTTCCTGAGGTTACTGACAGCCCCTCTATAACTGCCACTGCAGTGGATACCCACCCTGGCTGCCACCAGACTGGGCAAGGAACAAAGAGCCCAAGTGCTTTATTCACACCTCCATGCCACAGCTGCTCTATGGAGAAAAGGCCAGACTGATTTTACAGCAAGCCTCCAATCCTCCAGCTCTTCGCCAGGAAGGTCCCCGTGGCTTGAGGCCCACAATGCAGTTGCCCCACCCCCAGCTGATCATTCTGATGGGTAGCAGCTCTGTGCTTCTCTGGAGTGAATCCCTCAAAGACAAGTGAAAGGACCTTTGTGATTGCCACTCTCGAGGTCCCCACCCCTGCCACCCTCAAGCTGAGGAGAGGACAAAAAACCTGACCTCCCAAAAGGACTATAGTGCGCAGCCTGGGAGTGCCAAGCTGAGATATATGGCCAGCACTTGAGTGGGAGAGGGATCCACACTCTCAGAGCACTGAGAGACAGCATGACTGTAATTGAGGAAATACAGAGGAACCATGTGGCTGGGTAAGAGCCTATCTACCAGCCGTTATGGTTAAGTGCCATCTACTGGATGGAAGTCCAAACTTTAACACCAAAAATACATTGCTAACATACCTCCCCATGAAATCAAGGACAATAATTCAGCCACAAATAAAGACCCTGCACAAAGCATCAGCCCTCTGAAAACATCCTGAAACAAATTCAACTGACTATACTCAAATTACACCACAGTTAAAGGCACATCAGCCCACACTGATGAGAAAAAAACCCATGTAAAAACTCTGGCAACTCTAAAACAAGTGTTTTCTTACTCCCAAATGACCACACTAGCTCCTCAATGATATAGGAGTTAAAAAGAAATTACTTAGACAGATAGTGAGGTAAGAAAGTCTTTAGTAAGTTTTTCCTTTTAATGAAAAGCAGCCCCCAAATCATTTTCTTTTCTAACAAAGAACAGCCTGTAAAATCAAGCTGCAGACATAGAAAGGCAAGCTAGAAGCTTGTATGGGGAAGTGATGGCAGCTATGCCAGTAGGAAAGGGGCTACCTGGGGACTAGGCATGTTCAAAATGTCAGCTCCATCTTTCCTTTTCTTTGCCAAACCATATGTACAGTAAATCAAAGACAACATGGTGCTGATGGGGCAAATATCCTATTTGCATAATAAGATTAGGGTGGGGCAGCCAGCTTCCTCACGTGCTATGTAAATGTCAACCTAGTCTAATCAATCTTTGGGTCCTATATAAATCAGACACTGCCTCCTCAAGCTTGTTTATAAAATCTTGAGCACTCCACTGTCTGCCAGAAGTCCCATTTGGGCACCCTTTTCTAAAACAGGAGAGAGAGCTGTTCTCCTTTTTCTTTCTCTTGCCTATTAAACCTCCGCTCCTAAACCTACTTCTTGCATGTGCATACTTGATTTCCTTGGCATGAGATGATGAACCTTGGGTATTTACCCCAGACAATGATGCCACTTCACCAATGATGGTTCTAAACCAGAATGAAATGGCTAAAATGACAGACATAGAATTAAGAATCTGGATAGCAATGAAGATCTTTAGATTCAGGAGAAAATTAAAACTCAATCCAAGGAATCTAAGAAATCCAGTAAAGTGATTCAAGAGGTGAAAGGCAAAATAGGCATTTTAAGAAAGAACAAAACTGATCTGATAGAGCTGAAAAACTCACTAAAAGAATTTCGTGACACAATCAGAAGTATTAACAGTGGAATAGACCAAGGTGAGAAACGAATCTCAGAGTTCAAAGAACAGTTCTTCAAATTATTTTAGTCAGACAAAAATAAAAAAACAAAGAATTTCTAAAATGAACAAAACCTTTGAGGAATGTGGGATTGTGTATAGAGACCAAGCCTACAACACACTGGCACCCTTGAAAGAGAGAGAGAGAGAGACCAAGCAACTTGGAAAACAAATTTGAGGATATTATCCGCAAAAATGTCTCCAACCTCACTAGAGAAGTCAACAGTCAAATTCAGGAAATTCAGAGAACCCCTGTGAGATACTTTACAAGACAAACATCCCCAAGACACACAGTCATCAGATTCTTCAAGGTCAATGCAAAATAAATAATATTAAGGCAGCTAGAAAGAAGGGGCAGGTTAACTATAAAGGGAACCCCATGACATTAACAATAGACCTTTCTGCAGAAACCCTACAAGTCAGAAGAGATTGGGGGCCTATATTCAGCATTCTTAAAGAAAAGAAATTCCAACCAAGAATTTCATATCCAGCCAAACTAAGCTTCATAAGTGAATGAGAAATGAAATCTTTTTCAGATAAGGAAATGCTAATGGAATTTGTTACCACTAGACCCTTTACAAGAGTTGATTAAAGAAGTGCTAAATAAATGGAATTTGTTACCACTCTTCTTTACAAGAGTTGCTTAAAGAAGTGCTAAATATGGAAGTGAAAGATCACTAACGGCCACCACAAAAACATACTTAAGTACATAGACTATTTACACTATAAAGCAACTACACAATCAAGTCTACCTAACAAACAAGAACATGATGACATGAACAAATCAGCACACATCAATATTAACCTTGAATGTAAACAGGCTCAACACCTCACTTCAAAGGCAGACTGGTAAGTTGGATAAAGAAGCAGGACTCAACTATATGCTGACTTCAAGAAACCCATCTCACTTGCAAGGACACACATAAGCTCAAAGTAAATAGATGGAGAAAGATGTATCAAACAAATGGAAAACCAAAAAGAGCAGGAGTTCCTATTTTTATCTCCAAGAAAACAGACTTTAAACCAGCAATGATCAAAAAGGCCAAAGGAGGACATTACATAACGATAAAGGGTTTCATTGAACAAGAAGACTTAACTATCCAAAATACATATGCACCCAACATTGTAGCACCCAGATTCTTGAAACAAGATCTTACAGGACTTACAAAGAGACTTAGATAACCATACAATAATAGTGGGAAACTTAAATGCTCCACGACAGTATTCAACAGATGATCAAGGCAGAATATTAAAAAACATATTTGAGACCCAAACTTGACACTTGGCTAAATGGACCTAACAATCTCTTACAGAACACTTTACCCAACAATAGAATATACATTCTCCTATGCATATGGCATATACTCCAAAACTGATCACACACTTGGCCATAAAGCAATTATCAACAAATTAAAAAACAACTCATACCAACCACACACTCAGAACACAACACAATAAAAACTAAAATCCACACCAAGAAGATCTCTCAAAACCATACAATTACATGAAAATTAAACAATTGGCTCTTGAGTAACTTTAGGGTGAACAATGGAATTATAGCAGAAATCAATAAATTCTTTGAAATGAATGAAAACAAAGATACAACACACCAGAATCTCTGGGTAACAGCAAAATTATTGTTAAGAGGAAAGTCTACAGCACTAAATGGTCACATCAAATTTAGAAAAACTTTAATGAACAACCTAATGTCACCCCTAGAGGAACTAGAAAAATAAGAGCAACCCAACCCCAAAGCTAGTAGAAGAAAAGAAATAACTAAAATCAAAGCTAAACTGAATGAAATAGAGGTAAGAAAAACCATACAAAAGATCAACAAAATCAAAAAAAAAATTTTTTTTTTAAATAAGACTTGTAGACCACTAGTCAGACTACTAAAGAAAAGAAGAGAGAATATCCAAATAAACACAACAACAAATGACAATGGGGACATAACCACTGAGTCCACGAAAATACAAAAATTTGTCAGGGACTATTACAAATACCTGTATGCATACAAACTTGAAAACAGAGAACAAATGGATAGATTCCTTGAAAGAACCTCCCAAGATTGAACCAGGAAGAAATTGAAACTCTGAGCAGACCAATAATGAGTTCAGAAATTAAATCAGTAATAAAAAACCTACCAAGCAGAAAAAGTTCTGGACCAGACAGTTTCACAGTCAAATTCTACCAGATATATAAAGAAGAGCCGGTACCACTCCTACTGAAACTATTCCAAAAAATTGAGGAGAAGGGACTCATCCCTTACTCATTCTATGAGGTCAGCATCATTCTGATATCAAAACCTGGCAGAGACACAACAGAAAAAGAAAAATTCAGGGCAATATCTCTGATAAACATAGACACATAAATCCTCAACAAAATACTAACAAACAAAATCCAGCAGCACATCAAAACGCTAATCCACCATGATCAAGTAGGCTTTATTCCTAGGAGGCAAGAATGCTTCAACATATGCAAATCAATAAATGTGATTAATCACATAAGCAGAACCAAAAACAAAAACCACAAGATAATCTCAATAGATGCAGAAAAGGCTTTTGGTAAAATTCAACATCCTTTCATGTCAAAACCCTTAATAAACTAAGTATCAAAAGAACATAGCTCAAAATAGTAAGAGCTATCTGTGACAAACCTACAGCCGACATCATACTGAATGGGTAAAAGCTGGAATCATTTCTCTTGAGAAATGGCACAAGACAAGGATGCCCACTCTCACTACTCTTATTCAACACAGTACTGGAACTTCTATCCAGAGCAGTCAAGCAAGAGAAAGACATAAAATGCAGACAAATAGGAAGAGAGAAAGTCGAACTATCTCTGTTCACAGATGATATGATCTATACCTAGAAAATCCCATAGTCTCTGCCCAAAGGCTCCTAGTTCTATAAACAACTTCAGCAAAATTTTAGGATACAAAATCAATGTACAAAAATCAGTCACATTTCTATACATTAATAATGTCCTAAGCTGAGAGTCAAATTAAGAACACAATCACATTCACAATAGCCACAAAAAGAATAACATACCTAGGAATACAGCTAACTAGGGAAGTCAAAGATTTCTACAATAAGAATGACACAACACTGCTGAAAGATATCAGAGAAAATATGAACAAGTGGAAGAATATTCCATGCTCATGGATAGGAAGAATCTTATTGTTAAAATGCCCATAATACCCAAAGCAATTTGTAGGTTCAATGCTATTCCTATTAAACTACCAACAACATTCTTCACAAAATTTTAAACATACTATTCTAAAATTCAATTGAAACCAAAAAAGAGCCAGAATAAGCACAGCAATCCTAAGCAAAAATAATAAAGCTGGAGGCATCATATTATCTGACCCCAAACTATACTAAAAGGCTACAGTAACTAAGACAGCATGGTATTGGTACAAACACGGACACATATACCAATAGAAGAGGCTAGAGAACCCAGAAATTAAGCCACACACGTAGCCATCTGATCTTCAACAAAGCTGACAATAACAAGCAATGTGAAAATGATTCCCCTTTCAATAAATGATACTGGGATTATTGGCTGGCTACATGGAGAAGATTGAAACTGGACCTTTTCCCTTTACCATATTAAAAAAATCAACTCAAAATGTATTAGACTGAAATGTAAAGGCTAAAGCTATAGAAACCATAGAAGAAAACCTAGGAAATACCGTTCTGGACATAGGCCCTGGCAAAGATTTCATCACATAGACTCCAAAACAACTGCAACAAAAACAAAAACTGACAGTGGGACCTAATTAAAGAGCTTCTGCACAGCAAAAGAAACTATCAACAGAGTAAATAGACAACCTACAGAATGGGAGAAAATATCGCAAACTACACATCACATCCAACAAAGGACTAATACCAGAATCTTAATAAATCTTAAGCAAATCAACAAGCAAAAAACAAACGACCCCATTAAAAAATGGACAAAGGACATGAACAGACACTTGTGAAAAAGAAGACATGCACATGGCCAACAAGCATATAAAAATGCTCACTATTACTAATTATTAGAGAAATGAAAATCAAAACCACAATGAGATACTGTATCACAAGTCGGAATGGGTATTATTAAAATGTCAAAAATAACAGATGCTGATAAAGATGCAGAGAAAAAGGAATGCTTATACATTCCTGGTGGGAATGCAAATTAGTTCAGCCACTGTGGAAAGCAATTTGGAGATTTCTCAAAGAACATAAAATGGAACTACCATTCAACCCAGCAATACCTTTACTGGGTTTATACCTAAAGAAATATGAATTGCTTTACCATAAAGATACATGCATGCATATGCTCATCACAGCATTATTCACAATAACGAAGACATGGAATCACATAAGTGTCCATCAAGAGTGGACTGGATAAAGAAAATGTGATATATAGACACCATAGAATACTACTCAGCCATTAAAAAAGAAGAAAATCGTGTTCTTTGCAGCAACACGATAGAGCTGGAGGCCATTCTCCTAAGCGAAGTAATGCAGGAACACAAAACCAAATACCACACATTCTCACTTATAAGTGGGAACTAAACAGTGAGTACACATGGATACCACAAAGAAACAAACAATAGACCCCAGGGCCCACTTGAGGGTGGAGGGTGAGGTTTGAAATACTACCTACTGAATACTATGCTGATTACCTGTGTGACAAAATTATCTGTATCCCAAACCACTGCAACATGCAATTAACCCACGTAACAAATCTGCACATGTGCCCTCGAACCTAAAATAAAAGTTGGAAAGAAAAATAAATGGATAAAATAAAGGGGATTTTAAAAAAAAAAGAATAGTAACAATAAAAGTTACTTCATCCTCTTATTCCTTCTGTTTATTTATTTATGTTTATTTATTTATGTTTATTTATTTATTTTTGAGACAGAGTCTTGCTTTGTTGCCCAGGCTGGAGTGCAGTGGCGTGATCTTGGCTCACTGCAGCCTTTGCATCCTGGGTTCAAGCAATTCTCCTGCCTCAGCCTCCCGAGAATGGCTATTATTAAAATGTCAGAAAATAACAGATGCTGGTGAGGATGCAGAGAAAAGGGAACACCACCATGCCCCGCTCATTTTTTTTTTCTACTTATTAGAGACAGGTTTCACCAGGTTGGCCAGGCTGGTCTCTAACTCCTGGCCTCAAGTGATCCACCTGTCTCAGCCATCCAAAGTGCTGGGGTTACAGGTGTGAGCTACTGTCCTGGCCAGATGTCTTTTCTTTCTTTATGTAGATCCAAGTTTCTGAGCTATACCACTTTCCTTCTCTCTAAAGAACTCCTCTTAACACTTTTTGCAAGGCAGGTACACTAGCAACAAATTTTCTGAGTTTTTGTTTGCCTGAGAAAAACCTTTATTTCTTCTTCATTTTTGAGGGGTAACTTTGCAGATCACAGAATTTTAGGTTGGTGGGGATGTCAGACATCAATTTGGGAAAATTCTCAGTTATTATTGTTTCACATATTTCTTCTTTTTTCTCTTCTGGTATTCTCCCTCCTCGCATGTTACTACTTTTGTAGTTGTTCTACAATGCTGGGATATTCTGTTACAATTTTGTGAATATTTTTTTCTATTGGTCTTTCAGTTTTGGAGATTTCTGTGGAGACATTGTCAAGCTCCGAGACTGTTTCCTCAGCTATGTCCTGTCTACCAATAAGCCCATCAAAGGCATTCTTCATTTCTTTTAGTGTTTTTGGTTTGCATTCCTTTTGGAGACTTTCTTAGGACTTCCATCTGTCTGCTTACATTGCCCATCTGTTTTTGCATGCTGTCTACTTTCTCCATTAGAGCTCTTAGCATATGAATCACAGTTGTTTAAATGCTGAGTCTGATCATTTCCACATCCTTACTGTATCTGGGTCTGGTTGGGATGTATGTTCTGCCTCTTCAAACTGTGTATTTTGCCATTTAGTATGTCCTGTAATTTTTCTTTCTATCTAGATAGACATGATGTGCTGGGCAAAAGAAACTACCATAAATAGGCCTTTAGTAATGTAATGGTTAAGGTGTTGGGGGAAGAAATGCATTCTTAGTCTTATGATTAGGTGTCAGTCTCGGAGAGAGCCTGTGCCTCTGGACTGTGAACTTTACACATGATTCTCAGGTTTTATTTTTTCCTCTCCTTGGGTGAGACAGGATGAAGATAACTTATGAGCTTACTCTAACTAGAGTGAGCTAGAGTTGGGTATTTCCATTCCCCCAGGTTAGTTAGGCTTGATACCATCCCAACAGGTTAAGCTCTTCAGTTTCTCCTGAGAAAAGTTTTTGTTAAGAACAGAATGCTGTGGTGTATTGAAAAATGTCCATTTTACCCTCTGCCTGCTAAAAATGTGAGGTTTTTCTCTGAATCAGTTTACTGGTGGGACCCCAAAGGATTTTTTCTCTCATATTTACTGTGGAAATCTCCTGTGGAGATTTCTATGAATTTCTGCTTGAGAAAAGTTGTAATGCCTCGTACCTCTTTGTCTGTCTCTCCAATTTGGGGAGCATCAGTTTGTGCTATGACTTCACTTATCTTAGAGATCTAAGAAGAGTTGTTAATTTTTTTCATTTTGTTCAGATTTTTAGTTGTTGTCAGGTTGGAGAGGCGACACCCAAGCTCCTTGCATGTGGAAACAGCTTATGTATTTTATCTTGAGCTATTTTCTGTACCATGTTGTGTTGTGTTTTCCTCTTTATTGATATTAAAACTTCTCTACAGCATTCTTACACAACAGCCTTGGTGTTTTGTATGTTTAAAATAAGGAGATGATCAAAGTATGATTTTATTCATCACAATCATACAGTTTATTGCCACATAAGAATATTCTGTTTTTTCCACCACAGTCAGGGAGAATAAGGAGAATAAATCTCGGATAACACACTTGATAGACAAGGTACATTAAGCACATAGTGAGTGAGTTCCAATTTTGTTTAGAGTTCAATTATTAAAGTCTAGCTGCTCAATTAGGATGGAAGCAGACATCTGTGAGTGTAAAGTCTAATGGAAGTAGAGGCTTATGGTAAAGCAAACTAAATATGGCCTGAGAAGGACTCTGTAATTCTATATTTGAGTCCTTGTGGATGAACTGAAACCTAGCTTAATTGGCAGACAAAATTGAAAATCTAACTTAGGGGTATGTGCCTGTAACAATAGCTGAGTCTTGGCCAATCCCCAGTGGCCATACTTCAACCACTCATAGGCTGCTAAGTGTGTTCGAACTGTGTTCAAATAAGGCAAATGCCAACCTGTAACCCATCCAGCTGCTTCTGTCCCTCACTTCTGATTTCTGTACGTCACTTCCCTTTTTTTGGTCTATAAATTTGTTCTGACTGTGAGGCATCCCTGGAGTCTCTCTGATTCTGCTGTGATTCTGAAGGCTGCCCAGTTCATGAATCATTCATTGCTCAATTAAACTCCTTTAAATTAAATGCGACTGAAGCTTTTCTTTTAACACTTAACCTTTCCACAAGAGGTTCTTGACAGAGACGTTTGATAAACACAAAGGCATGTAAGCTCCTTCAATGCTTTCAAATAGTGTTGGTGTTGGTGGGCAAAGCAGTAGAGAATAGCTCAAAGGCTGGCAGAAAGTACCCTGCCTGCCACACTCTAAGCTCTTAAGGTCTGTCAAAGTCTTGGGTTTATAAACTCACATATGTGGTCTGATAAGGTGTGTTATGCCATTCTTCTGGGGAGAGAGATTACACTCCATGTTCTTACTACAGCAAAACATGCCACTCACATAGAAAATTATATGTTTGGAATTACTTCACAGTAGCCTAACACTTAGGTTATTGGTGCTTTGGGTGAATGAATACAATAAAGTAGAATAGAGAGACAACAGGAGCCATAGGACACAAAATGAGAATTCTGCTGACTCTGAGAGATTACAGCATAAAGTTTCCAGGAAATTCTAAATTTTGGAGAATTTTTGGAAATATTTGAGAAGTCACTGGATCACCACAGGCCGTACAGTTTTCTGCAATGGTTTGAATCATTTTATTTGGTTGTGAAATGTGAGTGACCTCAGAATGCTAGAGTACTTGCATATCACCAGGTTCCACACTAAATACATGATGATGACAATGATGATAACAACAGTGATCACAACACTCAAGGAGGAAAAATACTGGCTTGGTGTGATGTAAAAATTTCCTCTGTAGCTTTACTTATTCATCTTAGCTGGAATGCATTGTATGGATTCAGTTTCCTGTATCTAGGCCTCACCGCACCTTCTTAGAGATTTTTCTTAAGAGTTTGTTTTTGTTGAAGGCTCTCTTACTACTCTTTCTTTTATTCCCCCTACTCTCCCTTTTCAGGCTGCAGCTTATTAAGTGCTGGCACTTTATCAGCTATATTTCAAGCCCAGATTCAGGGCAGCCACTACTGAAAGGGTATCCTGAGATAAAGGACATGGGTACACACAGAACAAGCTCCTCAAGTTTCTCAAGACCAAAGAATAGTTGGCACTTCATACTGTTAACTTATCATTACAGTTCAGAGTGGGTTAAAAACAGGAAATATTTTAGACCCTGGATAATTACTTATTGTTAGCTCTCGTGCATATGCAGGCTTCCTTAGCTCAGTTAACCCTTCCTTCTTTTCCCAGGGCCTCCATCACCACTCTCATACACTATCTGGGGCTCCATCCTATTTTGCATTAATTCCTTTTAATTATTTTCATTCCAAACCTTTAGCAAACAATAAAATTAAAAACAAAATGAGCATCAAGATACAGTAGGAATATTACCAACAGGTACTTGGCAAACATATCTGTAGAGACATCTATCATTGCCCTTGTTATATAATAATTTGTCTATGTAGAATTCTCTCTCAAATATGCCACTGCCCATTTCACCAGATATTTGAGAGCAAAAAATCAGTCTATCAATCAAACCATTCTTTAAGCAAAGAATGAGAGCTTGAATCTGTGAAATCTAATATTCTGACCTCAGGTATCATTTATCTGTTTATGAGACTCTGCCTAGGATGGAAGCTGCTCACATAACGGAGAATAGCCAATGATCTCACAATCTGGGCAGATGGGGGCTTGTGTAAATACCTCTCAATCTAGATGATGATAAACCTTGACACTTGACACTTCAGAGTGAATGTTATCAAATTGGAGAGCAGAAGAGATCTTAGACATTATCTGGATCAAATACAGGTCTTTTGCTGCACTGATTTACTATTCTCTGATATTTTTCCCCTCCACCAGGTATTTTTCACTTTATAGCAAATAAATCTTTCATAAAATTCTGTGCATAAAACGTCACTATCAGACGCTCCATTTACAAGGAACTACAAGGAGGATAAACTCTTTACCTACTTATTAATACTAAATCTATAATCTTCAGGCTTGGAAATGGGATGCCAGCTGGATCAAAAACTCCCAGCTTTTATTTAGTCAAGGAGCCATCAGGAAACAAATGATCCTCACAAATCAAAATAATTCAAGGATAAGAGGCTAGTTTCAAAAGTGTGGGGACAATGTAGAGAAACCACAAACAATAGTGAAGTATTGCAGGGCTACTAACAGCAGTGCTATCAATATTCCTAGGCCTGAATGGCAAAGGGAGTGAGTGTTTATCAAAGGTGGAAAGAGGGAATAATGTGGAGAGAACTGCTTTGAAAGATGCTCTGATCTTAGATTCAGAAACACAACCATCCCAAGACAACACCACAGAGCATCAACCGGTGGAATACATGCCACAATCTTATTCTTTCCCATTCCTCCAATCTTTTGTTGTTGGGACTGAATTCACCAGAAGCCAGAATGCAAGAGAGCCTATTGATGTAATTCACATAGATCAGCTTCTCTGGGTGGAGTAGGGTAGACAACTATGGAGAAAAGTGTTGACAAAGCCCCATGTTAAAAAAAAGTTACTTATTAAAACAACTGCCTCAAAACCAAAGCAAAAAGCAGAGGTAAAACTTGTCAGACATAGTAAGAAAACAAAAGGCAATAAAATATAAGCTGGCACATCTCGAAGAATAAACAAAACAGAGATTTAGAAACTAAGGCCATGCTGAAAACTTCATAATACAGAATTGAAATTGCTGAAAACATAGCAAAGGACTCAGAAATTGGGATTAATAAAAGCAAAAATAATTATATGAACACTTTTAAAAATAAAAATAATTAACAAGAAAATGATAACTTTGAACACAGAAAAGGAGATTCAACATACGTATTGGTATTCTCTAAGAAATTATTATTTCAGATACAACATAAGGATTATAGTTAGTAAAACTGTATTGTATTCGAGATTTTTGTTAAATAAGTAAATTTTAGCTGTTCTTGTCACTATCAAAAAGTAACTATGTGAGATGAAATAAATACATGTTACTCTTCCTCAGTATAGCAACAATTTAGTAGCTATAACATCATGTTGTAACATGTATAACATTCTATAACATCATGTTGTAAACCTCAAACTTTAAAATTTATTTTATAAATAATGACAAAAACCAAAAATGAAAGCAATCTAGGTTGACAGTTCTTTCATTTCAGTACATTAAACATGTTCCACTATCTTCTCACTGAAATTGTTTTTTTTTTTTTTTTTTTTGAGGCAGAGTCTCACTCTGTCACCGGGGCTGGAGTGCAGTGGCCGGATCTCAGCTCACTGCAAGCTCCGCCTCCCGGGTTTACGCCATTCTCCTGCCTCCGCCTCCCGAGTAGCTGGGACTACAGGCGCCCGCCACTTCGCCCGGCTAGTTTTTGTATTTTTAGTAGAGATGGGGTTTCACCGTATTAGCCAGGATGGTCTCGATCTCCTGACCTCGTGATCCGCCCGTCTCGGCCTCCCAAAGTGCTGGGATTACAGGCTTGAGCCACCACGCCCGGCCAAATTGTGTCTGATGAGCAATCTTTTGGCATCTTTAACTTTGATCTTCTGTATATAATATCTCTTGCTTTCTCCTGCTACTTTTAAGATTTTACCTTTATATCTGGTTTTGAGGAATTTGATTATGATGTAAATTGGTGTAGTTTTCTTCATATTTCTTGTGTTTGGGGTTCATTGAGCTTTTTGGATCTGTGGTTTTATATCTTTCATCACATTTGGAAAAATTAAGCCATTATTTCTTCAAATAATTTTTCTGACTTTTACCCTCCTTTTTGAGTCCAATTACGTATATACTATGCTTATGGAAATGTTTCCCCAGTTTACTGATATGCTTTTCTTTTCTTTTAAGTTCTAGAGATAAATATATATAGTTACTATATATATATAGTAACTCAGTCTTGGAACCAGATTGAGTTTTGTGCCAAGCAGGTGTTTCTCAACAGGTGTTTCTCAAGCAGGAAGCAAGACAACCCACAGAAACCCTTGTAGCCAGCCAGAGCTCTGACAAGCCCTTGAGAGACCTTGAGACTCCCAGATCTTCAGGTTCTATGTGCAATAGATGGAAGCCAAATGGCAAGGTACTAGGGAGATTCCCCCCCTCACCATTCTGCAGGAGGACAACTCCTCTGGCACCCTGCCACCATGACAGGTAAAGCAAGAGAAGGGTAAACGGTCTTCACTAAGTGAAAATGTTAGTGAACTAAAAGAAGGAGCCATCTTGGAACCGGGCAACTTCTAGAAAGTGGAAGACAGCATGGGTGCAAGGCCAGGACAATGACAAGGAAAATCAGCACTTACACTTGGTGAAAGGCTAGGCCCTGCATGACCCCAGCAATGCAGTCACCCAGGGCCTGGTGGATCTGTGTTCTCTCAACTCTTCTTTCTCACGGATACTGAGGAAGGGCTTGTTTTCTTAGACTTCTGCTCAGCTACCAAACTGGGACTAAGAACTTTATTAGGGAAAAAAATGGAATTTTAAAAACATTTTTAAAGAAATTTTTTTTTTAAATTCTTTGTTTAGCTTTTTGAGGGACTGCTGAACTGAGTTTCACAGAGGCTGCACCATTTTACATTCTCACCAGCAATGTGTGAGAGTTCCAATTTCTCCATATCCTTGTCAACACTTGTGATTTTCTATGTTAGGTTTTTTGTTTGTATGTTTTTTAGTCATTCTTGTAAGTGTGAAACGGTATCTCATTCTGGTTTTGATTTACATTTCCCCAATGACTAGTGATGTTAAACATCTTTTTATGAACTTATTGGCCATTTGTATATCTTTTGAGAAATGTCTATTTATGTCTTTTGTCCATTTTTAAGTTGAGTTTTCTTTTTGTTTAGTTTTAGTTTTTTTAGTCTTTTTGTTTAGTTTTAGTTGTCCATTATTTATTTTGAATATCAAACTCTTATTAGATACATGATTTGTAAATTTTTTTCCCATTCTGTAGTTGTCTTTTACTATCCTAATAATGTCTTTTGGTGCACAAAAGTTTTTAATTTTTATAAAGTCCAATTTATCTTTTTTTCTTTTGCTGTTCATGCTTTTGTTGTCATATTTAAGAATCTATTGCAAATCCAAGGTTATGAAGATTGACCCCTATGTTTTTATCTAGAGTTGTATGGTTTTAGATCTTGTCTTTACGTCATTAATCCCTTTTGAGTCATTTTTATACCTTATGTGAGGTAAGTCCAATTTCATTCTTTTGGGTGTGAAAATGCAATTATACCAGCATAGTTTTTTGAAAAAACTGTTCTTTCCCTCATTGAATGAACTTGGCACCTTTGTTACAAATCAATTGCTTATAGATGTGTGGGATTATTTATAGACTTCTAATTTTATTTAATTGAGCTATATATCTTTCCTCATAGCAGTACTGCATTGTCTTGATTACCTTAGCTGTGTAGTAAGTATTAAAATTAGAAGGTCTGAGTTCTCCAATTTTGTTCTTCATTTTCAAGACCAATTTATCTATTTGGAGTTCCTTGCAATTCATATAAATGTGAAGATAGAGTTTTTAATTTTGACAGAAAGGCTGTTGGAATTTCCATAGGGATTGTGCTGAATCTGTAGATTGCTTTGGGCAATAGTGACATCTTGATAATATTAGTCTTCCTATCTATGAATATGTTATGTCTTTTGCTTACTTAGGTTTTCTTTAATTTCTAGCCACAATATTTTGTAGTTTTCAGTGTACAAGTTTTTCATGTTCTTAGTTAAATTTATTCTTAAATTTATTGGTTTATTAAGAGTGCCTTTTAATACTACTGTGAATGAAATTCCTTTTTAAATTTCATCTTCAGATTGTTCATCGCATGTGTACAGAAACAACCAATTTTTGTACATTGGTCTTATAACCTGCATCTTTGCTGAATTCATTTATTAGCTCTAGTAACATTCTTTTCAATTCTTTGTAATTTTCTATTTATGGGATCAATCATATCATCTGTAAATGGCAATCGTTTTAACTTCTTCCTTTCTAATTTGGATGCCTTTGCTTCTCTTCCTTGTTTAATTGCTCTGGCTAGAACTTTCAGTACAATGTTCAATAGCAGTGATGAAAGGGGTCATACTTGTCTTGTTCCTGATTTTAGAGAATCTTGAGAATATTTTTTCTTTCATTGTGGATCATTTTAAGAAATTTATGTGTTTTGGAGAATTTGAGCTTTTAATCTAATTTATGCAATTTATTGGCAAACCATTGTTTATAGTATTCTGTCATAATCTTTTGTATTTCTGTCAGGTCAGTAGAGATTGCTGCACTTTCATCTGATCTTAGTTGTTTATTTTTTCTCTTTTATTTTCTTTGTCAGTCTAGCTAGAGGTTTGCCAATTAAAACATTTTTTTTCTAAGAACAAGCTTTTTGTTTTATTGTTTCTTTTTATTATTTTTCAATTCTCTACTTCATTTATGTTCACTGTAATCTTTATTATTTCCTTTCTTCTACTAGCGTTGGTTTTAGTTTGCTCTTCTTTTTCTACTTCCTCAAGATGTAAACTCAGGTTGCTGATTTTAGATCTTTTTCTTTTCAATTGTGTTTACAGCTATAAATTTTGCCCTAAACACTCTCTTCCCTGCAGTGATGCACTCTGAATTTTTAAAAGTTAAATTTTCACTCTGTGTTTGATTTTTGGAGAGTGTCTTTTGTTTTGTCTTCAACTATGCTAATTTTTATTTCTGCAGTGTCTAAGCTGCCAATAGTCTCATCCTGTGTCTTTCATATCAGCCAGAATATTTATCTGTATTATTTTGATTTGAGTCTTACGTGTTTGATATCTCTTCTCTACTTTATGAACTATACAACATGATTATAATTACTATTTTAATATCCTTTTCTGTTAATTCTGGAATCTGGCAGCTTTATTGATTTACTGATTTTTCTCCTCATTATGGGTCATATTTACCCGCTTCTTCACGTGTCTGACAATTTTTAATTGGGAACGTCCTTCATTGTAAATTTTATCTGATTGGATGTTGAGTATTTTTATGTTTTTATAAATATGAGTGTGCTTTCTTCTGGAATGCAGTTTGATCATTTCAGGTGTTGCTTTTAAGGTGAGTTAGGTAAATTCAGATCAGTGCTCAATCTCAGACTATGTATTTCCCACTATGCAGGCAAGATCTTCTTGAGTACTATATTCAGCGTTCCATAAATTATTTTCTTCAATGCATCTGGTGGTAACATCTACCATTCTCAGATCTATGTAAACACTGGACACTGCCCCTACTAATTCTTTCATATTCTTCTTTCTCCAGACTGATCAGTATTCAGCAGAATATCTGAGCTCAGGGAGGAGGATAGGGACTCTGTAAATGCCTGTGGTTCTCTCTCTGTTTTGCTGTCTCCTTTCTTCTTTCTGTTAACCTGCTCTGCAAATTCTAGCTGCTTGAATTTTCAGTTTAGCCTCCTCAGATCCCAAGGATGCTTTCTCATTCTGCCAGAGTTCCCCCATTAGGTTGCAAACTAGAAACTTTCACAAGGCAGTAAGTTGATCATAGGGCTCATCTTATTTGTCTTTCGTCTGTCATTCTTTGCTTGATGCCCATTCAATGTATTGAAAACTATTGTTACAGGGATTTGTCAGTTTTTGATTTTTTTCAGAGAGCAGGGCAAATCTGGTCTGTCTTATTACATCTTGGCCAGAACCACAGGAAATTCCATATACAACAACAAGCCATAGGTATTCACGACCTTCTTTCTTATTCTGTGGGTTGAGCAATTTGTTTCTGATGACATAATGTTAAGATGACCTAAATACAGATGCTGTAATCAAATTTTGTTTTTCTCATTTAGCAATCAATCATTGAGTCATTTGTGTGAACAGATATCAGTATCTAACATCTTAAAACATTTTAGTCATGTAATTCTTCCCCATTCCCCATCCCCATATCTATCCCTTGGCATTCCTTCTTCTCCATCTCCATTCTATTCTAACTTAATAGTGGTAGAAATTAGTTTGTGAAATGCACTTTCTCAAAGTTCAGGTAGAATAAAATTTTATACAGATATAGTAATGAAAATATATTAAAGTTATAACTCCGCATGACAATAAATAATAATTATTGAATGTTCACCATAAGTTAGAGATTTTTCTAAGCCTTTTACATATTTAAAATCATTGAATCCTCACAGAAACCATTCAACAAATTCGCTTATAATCTCCAGTAAAGATATTGGGGTTCAGGGAGGTTAAGAAACTTACCCAAGGTCACAAAGACCATCACTACCCAATATTGCTGCATGGAGATTTTACCTCCAAAAAGTGTATATGTTTATGTGTGGGGAGCTAATTAGCTAGGAAAAGCCCTAATGTAATATGCTTTATTTATATTCAAATTACTGATTGCATAGAACAATGTTGGCCCAAACCTAATGCTATTGTGAAAATGGACTTTTGTCTTATTCATCGTTTCCTTGGTAGTCATGATATCTGTGGATCATAATAATCCTGGTTTAACTGTCAATAGTGGTAGTGAGTCTTTTTCCATCTTGTCATTCTAAAAGTCCTGAATTCATGATCTACCCTTCAGATCTGATCTTCCTTTTACATTTCTCATTAATTTTGTTAAAGAAAAATTATTCATTGGCACTTATTAAAGATGGTAAGGAAGGCTCTACCAAGAAAGGGGATTATTGTGATGAGTGTAGGAACCACTTCAACAGGGGAAAAGAGATTGGGTCTGACTTCAACTCCAAGGAAAAGTGGGGATTTATAGCCAAGGAACAGAGTGGGAGTCAATGGATGGAAAATTATTAGGAAGAAATTTCAAGGGTAAGGGGGATTCTTGCTAGACAGACTCAACAGAATTCTTGTTGAGTCTCGAGGTGATAAGAATGGGGAGTGATTGGATACGAAGGGTGGGAAATTTTCACTAAACTGACTTAGCAGGATTCTTGCTCAAACTGGATTCTCTAAGAAGAAAGAGGGAAGCTGAAGTTGGGGCCCGGTTGAGCAGAGGGCTCAGAGGAGCCTGATTAAAATTGGTCAAAGGAGAAAGAGTCTTTGTCAGTATGAAAGGCATCATTTACTCACCCAAACCTGAAACTTAGGATTTTCTGTGGTTCTCCCCGTCCCTCACACCTCCACAGAGTAAGTGCTCAAGTCCCCTTGATTCTAAACCAAATATCTCATGAGTCAGTTTCTTTTGCTCCTTACCCACAGTCTCTGCCTTAGTTTAGGCCCTTGGCCCAGCTCCTCTGGGTTGCACCAACAAGCCCATATCTCCTTACCTCTTGTTTCATTTCCCACCCACATTTACTACAATTGCCACAGTGATGTCACAGTGGTTTTTCAAGAATTGAAACCTTTTCCTGTCATTCATCTATCATAAGTCTTCCACTTTAAACTTTGAGAAGCTTCATACTGCTTTTGTATAAACCCCAAATTTATTATCATGCTTATTGGACTCCCTATGCTGCAGCCAAGCTTGCCTTTCCAGGCTTGTCATGCCCTCACATGAATTCTTCACATCAGGTAGAGCATCAAATCCACAGGCCCCTCCATACATCTGGCTCTCCCATCCCTATAACTACACATACTTCCTGCTGCACCTTGCAGTCCCTTCCCCCAAACTTCCTTTATCTCCATTTGCCTCCCTATATGCTCCATGCTCAGCTCCATCTTATTGTGTTCTAGTCTTACCTCTAGTCCTTTATGGAGAGCGGCGGGAGTAATGAATTATTCCTATGCATCTGTTGCAAGAACTCATATGCCAGGATTTCAGGATGCTCCTTTTCTATCTCCAGACTGATTATGAACTTCCTCCTAACCAACTCCCCTGTCATCTTAGCTGTGCCTCTATTGCAATGACTAATTTGGCAAGCTATGACAAAGTACCAGACAGAGAAATCATAAAAAGAGAAAACTAAATGATACTTCTCTCTGTGTCCTCAAGTTCTAGAATAATGCCTTGCTGTTCAATAAGTATTTACCAGGGAATAAATCAATGAAAAAATAATATGATCAATTTCCTAACATTTTTCCCTTTAGAAAACAGAAGAAAGGTTGAAATCTGAACTCATACCTGAACCAATCCCGGTTGACCATTTTCTGCTAGTGACATTAGTGTTGCCATTGAAATAGTATAAATATCAAATGAAAGTTTGATAAAGCCACCTCTGCTAAAAATACGTAATATGTAACATGCATAACATTACAGAATATATGTATTATATACAAGTGTATTATAAGAACTGTCTTTATCTTATATATGTATATATGCATATCTTATATATACACGTATACGTGTATATACGTGTGTGTATCTATAGATATCTGTGTACGTGTGTGTACACAGATACGTGTGTGTATCTATAGATAGATACACACATGCACACATATATAAGATAAGAAAGGAGCTTAACAGGGCAGTGACATGTAGATTTCTCTCCACTGAAGCCTGAAATTATTTTGCATGAACAACTACAAATGAAATGTGCTATTTTACTGGGGTCTGTTTACATGAGCATAAACTGGATGCTTTCATCTTTTGTTATTTTTTCTTGCATTTCTTAGAAATGTTTAAATAGCTGTGATTATAGATTGGCTGGATAAAGACATGGTCAATGGATGTGGATTTTTTAAGTGGTAACATTTTTGGACCACAGGGATCCTCAAAGATGCTTGTAATAGAAATAATTTGCATAAAGATGCTAGAAAAGTTATTGAAAATACAAGCTATTTAAATACATACAATGGAGAAAAACAAGATATTGAAAGGCTGTATTTTTTCTTTTGCTCATGCTTGAGGAAGCGCCCCTCCTGTCATCTGAAGTTTTCTCTTCACCTGCACCTGCCATCTTCTATTTCTTCAACTTCTACTCTCCTGACTGTTAAAAATCAGCATTTAAATATAGTATGATAGTCAAACTTCTTCCACCTTGTTTAAAAAAGAAAAATGAGCCCTCCAGCACTCACATTTTTTGAGTAACTATCTCTTCTCTGTTTCTATTTCTTCGCCCTTACACTTCTGGAAAGAGTTGCTGATTCTGTCTCCACCTCCTATCTTTATAGTCTCTCAAGGGACTTTCCCAGACCACTCTACTGAAGACACTCTCATGATCACCACTGGCATCTTTATTGCTCAGTCCACGTGAATGACATTTTATTTGGCCAGATCTTGTTTTATTTGGCCACGCTGTAGCACTTGGCAATATTGAGAACTGCTGCCTCAACAGTGTCTCACTCTTTGATTTCTATGACATCATTTCTTGTTTCTTCTCCCACCTTTTTGGCTATTCCTCCTCATTTTCCTTCATCAGCTTTACTTTCATGACCTGTTCCTGAAAGTTGACGCTCCTAGCATATCCTCCCGGACCTTCACTTTCTCAAACTACACAGTTTTCTTGGCCATCTTCTATGCTCCTATTCCCCTAATGTGCTGATTATCAGCAAATCTGTATCTCCAGCCCAGGTATTTCCTGAGTATCTTTCATATCCAGTAGTCTCCAATGTGTTGTGTACACCTTCCCTGGGGTATGCAAAATAAATCTATGAGGCTACACAAAGAAAAAGACATTTATATTTTTGTATATTTTCTTATCTGAAATATGAGAAAAGATTGTGCTAATTTATTAATGTTTACCATTTGCATCATCAGTAATGTCCTCAATGGCTTTTTCATCCTCCTGTTTCTGGTTCGCATGGACATGCTTTGTCTCTGGTTTATCAAACACCACACACATGCAAAGGTACCAGGAAGCTCCAGGTTTGTTGAGTGTCTCCTACAAGGAGCTGTTCACACAGGAACATCCCAGCTATTGGTCAGCCTTGACCATTAAGCTCCCCTCCCTCCTCATCCCCGGGATCCAGCAAAACCAGGTGGTATAGGTCTAAATCCAGTTATTATTCCTGAGCAGTGCTGATAAACTGGTATGTCCACTGCAAAACAACTTGCAAACCAATGGTTACAGAATATTATTTACTGGTTATCTCATGGCAAAGTTTATTTTTATTTTGTTAGAATAAAATGTTTTAAATTTGAGGACACGTGGTTCTCTAAATTTGCTATCTAAGAGGTATATTTGATAAAATTATCATCATTATCTATTTTCCCCAAGATTAGAGTGATGTTTTGAAACAGTGAGAATATCACTGCTTTTTGAAATAACATGGTGAGGAGGTAGAAATATATGAAAATCAATATTTGAAATGTTTCCATAATTAACATGCTTTAATAGTGAAAATGAGCATTACTTATAAACCCTCTCACTTAAAATACCTTAGCATCACAAATTTTCTACTGTTGTAAAAAATTTCCCCAAAAGTTACATTTTTAAGTCATTTGTCAAATGCAAATTCTTCCAATTCATTTGGTAGAAAAAGCAACTGAGATTTTCTAGGATGTTGAAAAGTTACAGAGTAATTGTAACAAAAATCTTTTCATAATTTCTGGAAGATACTGAAAGATAAGTATCTTTTGTTTTAAATGGCATTTTCTTGTGAGAAAGTATTTTCAGCATTGAAATAAATTTAAACTTAGAAGCAGGCATTTGAATCACTCTATCACACAACATTAAATCAAGATTTCAAAAACAATGAAATCATATTCAATTACATTTCTCACTAAATATGAATAACAATAAATATTTAAGTATTTAAATAATAATAACATTAATATTTGGAGAAAGCCATGAAGTTCTGAACTAGTACATAAAAATGAGATGAAACAAGTAAAAAATAGCATATATTTAATCAGATCATAATCTGAGTTAATGTTTTTGTTGTTTCTTAACTTTTTTTTTTTTTTTTTTTTTTTTTTTTTTTTTTTAGAAACAGGGTTTCACTGTTTTTCCCACACTGATCTCAGGCTCTTGGGCTCAAGCGATTCCCCCACCTTGGCCTATCCAAAGTGCTGGGATTACAAGCAGGTGCTGCCACACTTGACTCATTTTTGGTTTTGTTTAAGCATTATAACATGCAGAAGTGATGAGTAATAGAAAAAAATATTTAATCTATTAAGACATAGAGATATCTAATTTGATGTGCAGGTTTAAATCATTTTAGTGGTGTAAATGTGTTGTCAAGTACCTCCTAATCCTCTTGTGGAGCCATGTACTTTCTTCTGCTTTTCCTTCAGTCTTGCAGCAGACCACCCATCTCACTTTGATTTCCCCAGTTTTTCTGTTTTTCCATCCTCTCCTCTCTCCTTCAACCCATTCTCCACTCCCAGCCAGAGTAGGGTTTCTAAAATGTAAAAATGAGCAGTCACTTTGCGCAGTAGAAAGCTGCGGTGGTTTCGCTTGCCCTCAGGCTGTATGTCCAGTTCTTCATACCCCTCCCAGGCTCCTCCAGATCTGCCCCCTGCTGACCTTGTACCCAGCTGCAGCAACGCCGAGCTCCTCACAGCTTTCTAAAGTGGGCTGGCTCCTCTCATGACAGGGTCATTGCACAGGCTCACTCTGTGGGGGAACACAACCGGGGTCATTGAAACATCACTTTCTTCAGAAAGCCTCTTCTGATCCTTGGTACTCCAAGCAGCTGTTGTCAGTGACTACCCCAGGACTTAACCACGCCTGATTTTACTTTCCTGGATACTTAATCACAGGTAAAGTCACTGAGGCCACACAACCCTGGGGAGAAAATGCTGTTGAGCAGGCAGGATTTTGATGATATTTTGTGAATGATACCCAATTCTCAAAGTGTCTACATTCACACTTCTTTTCACCCTGAGAAAATTAAGCCACTATGCTTTTAAACCATTCTTACTTGGGTTTTATGTAACATGCAGAAAAATGCAATTATTACAGATACAATTGGTTCTGACTTGTATGGATACACTTATAGAAAAATGCGTGTGAGGATATATTGACCAGCAAAATACTGATTTTTTTCTTATTTTGATTTGTCTCTGATCAAATCAATGCATCTCTCTACATAAATGCATCAGAGGGAATGAATGAGAATATGTTGAGTAACAAATAAATTGCCAAATCCCAGTGGTGTAGCACACTGAAGTCTGATTTGTCTCTCACACAAAGGCCCATGCAGGTTAACTAGGGCTAGCCTCCAGCCAATGACTCAAAGATCCAGACTCTTTCTGTCTTGTGATTACCATTTTTTTTAGAAAGGCATAAAATTCTGTTACTCAGAGACATGCATTCTTAATATCCTGACAGAGATACTTCCATGTAAGCAGCTCTTTGAAATGCCCATCTCTTGGTTATATTGAACTGTGGTTTTTAAAATTTTCTCTATGAAATATACAAACTGATGTTCATAGAAAGATACAATCCATGAAAAATAAACTACTTATTTATGTATTTGTTTGTTTATTTTTAAAGTTTTACTTCTTCTTTTTTAAATTATACTTTAAGTTCTAGGGTACATGGGCACAACGTGCAGGCTTGTTGCATATGTATACGTGTGCCATGTTGGTGTGCTGCACCGGTTAACTTGTCATTTACGTTAGTTATTTCTCCTAATGCTATCCCTCCTCCCTCGCCCCATCCTATGACAGGCCCTGGTGTGTGATGTTCCCCACCTTGTGTCCAAGTGTTCTCATTTTTCAATTCCCACCTGTGAGCGAGAACATGTGGTGTTTGGTTTTCTGTCCTTGTGATCATTTGCTGAGAATGATGGTTTCCAGCTTCATCCATGTCCCTGCAAAGGACATGAACTCATCCTTTTTTATGGCTGCATAGTATTCCATGGTGTATATGTGCCACATTTTCTTAATCCAGTCTATCATCGATGGACATTTGAGTTGGTTCCAAGTTTTTGCTATTGTGAATAGTGTTGTAATAAACATATGTGTGCATGTGTCTTTAGAGTAGCATGATTTATAATCCTTTAGGTATATACCCAGTAATGGCATGGCTGGGTCAAATGGTATTTCTAGTTCTAGATTCTTGAGGAATCGCTACACTGTCTTCCACAATGGTAGAACTAGTTTACAATCCCACCAACAGTGTAAAAGTGTTCCTATTTCTCTACATCCTTTCCAGCATCTGTCGTTTCCTGACTTTTTAATGATACTCATTCTAACTGGTGTGAGATGGTATCTCATTGTGGTTTTGATTTGCATTTCTTTGATGGCCAGTGGTGATGAGCATTTTTTCATGTGTCTGTTGGCTGCATAAATGTCTTCTTTTGAGAAGTGTCTGTTCATATCCTTTGCCCACTTTTTGATGGGGTTGTTTGATTTTTCCTCGTTAATTTGTTTAAGTTCTTTGTAGATTCTGGATATTAGCCCTTTGTCAGATGGGTAGATTGTAAAAATGTTCTCCCATTCTGTAGGTTGCCTGTTCACTCTGGTGGTAGTTTCTTTTGCTGTGCAGAAGCTCTTTAGTTTAATTAGATCCCATTTGTCAATTTTGGCTTTTGTTGCCATTGCTTTTGGTGTTTTAGTCATGAAGTCCTTGCCCATGCCTATGTTCTGAATGATATTGCCTAGGTTTTCTTCTAAGGTTTTTAAGGTTTTAGGTCTAACATTTAAGTCTTTAATCCATCTTGAATTAATTTTTGTATAAGGTGTAAGGAAGGGATCCAGTTTCAACTTTCTACATATGGCTAGCTAGTTTTCTCAACACCATTTATTAAATAGGGAATCCTTTCCCCATTTCTTGTTTTTGTCATGTTTGTCAAAGATCAGATGGTTGTAGATGTGTGGTATTATCTCTGAGGGAGATACTCCTTGAGAAGAACAACCCCAAGACACGTAATTGTCAGATTTACCAAGGTTGAAATAAAGGAAAAAATGTTAAGGGCAGCCAGAGAGAAAGGTCGGGTTACCCACAAAGGGAAGCCCATCAGACTAATAGTGGATCATTCTGCAGAAACCCTACAAGTCAGAAGAGAGTAGGGGCCAATATTCAGCATTCTTAATGAAAAGAATTTTCAACCCAGAATTTCATATGCAGCCAAACTAAGCTTCATAAGTGAAGGAGAAATAAAATCCTTAACAGACAAGCAAATGCTGAGAGATTTTGTCACCACCAGGCCAGCCTTACAAGAGCTCCTGAAGGAAGCGCTAAACATGCAAAGGAACAACTGGTAGCAGCCACTGCAAAAACATGCCAAATTGTAAAGACCATCAATGCCAGGAAGAAACCGCATCAACTAACGAGCAAAATAACCAGCAAACATCATAATGACAGGATCAAATTCACACATAACAGTATTAACCTTAAAGGTAAAGGGGCTAAATGCTCCAATTAAAAGACATAGACTGGCAAATTGGATAAAGAGTCAAGACCCATCAGTGTGCTGTATTGCAGAGACCCATCTCACGTGCAGAGACACATGTAGGCTCAAAACAAAGGGATGGAGGAAGATCTACCAAGTAAATAGAAAACAAACAAACAAACAAAAAGCAGGAGTTGCAATTTTAGTCTCTGATAAAATAGACTTTAAGCCAACAAAGATCAAAAGAGACAAAGAAGGCCATTACATAATGATAAAGGAATCAATTCAACAAGAAAAGCTAGCCATCCTAAATATATATACACCCAATACAGGAGCACCCAGATTCATAAAGCAAGTCCTTAAAGACTTACAAAGAGACTTAGAATCCCACACAATAATAATGGGAGACTTTAACACCCCACTGTCAACATTAGACAGATCAACGAGACAGAAAGTTAACAAGGATATCCAGGAATTGAACTCATCTCTGCACCAAGCGGACCTAATAGACATCTATAGAACTCTCCACCCCAAATCAACAGAATATACATTCTTCTCAGCACCACATCGCACTTATTCCAAAATTGACCACATAGTTGGAAGTAAAGCACTCCTCAGCAAATGTAAAAGAACAGAAATTATAACAAACTGTCTCTCAGACCACAGTGCAATCAAACTAGAACTCAGGACTAAAGAAACTTAATCAAAACCTCTCAACTACATGGAAACTGAACAACCTGTTCCTGAATGACTACTGGGTACATAACGAAATGAAGGCAGAAATAAAGATATTCTTTGAAACCAGTGAGAACAAAGACACGACATATCAGAATCTCTGGGACACATTTAAAACAGTGTGTAGAAGGAAATTTATAGCACTGAATGCCCACAAGAGAAAGCAGGAAAGATCTAAAATGAAAAGAACTAGAGAAGCGAGAGCAAACACATTCAAAAGCTAGCAGAAGGCAAGAAATAACCAAGATCAGAGCAGAACTGAAGGAGATAGAGACACAAAAAACCCTCCAAAAAATCAATGAATCCAGGAACTGTTTTTTTTGAAAAGATCAATAAAATTGATAGACCACTGGCAAGACTGATAAAGAAGAAAAGAGAGAAGAATCAGATAGACTCAATAAAAATGATAAAGGGGATATCACCACCGACCCCACAGAAATACAAACTACCATCAGACAATACTATAAACACCTCTACGCAAATAAACTAGAAAACCTAGAAGAAATGGATAAATTCCTGGACACATACACCCTCCCAAGACTAAACCACTTGTTTCTTTTTTTCCCTTTTCATTCTAAATCTTAGAAAAAGTAATGTTCCGCTTTGATTTTCAAATGTCTTCAACATTGAAGTCTGTTAATCAGGCTAAATTCTTATCAGCTCTGGGTCTCAATTGCTGCATCTGTAAGAACAGAAGTCCTTTCCAGTTCTAAAAGTAGTGACTGTGTGTGGCTTCAGGAATGATAATTACACATTCTAAAATACATCCTGGATTAATTTCTTAATTCATATCTACCAGAGATGTGAGTACCCAAGGCTTAAAGAACTATGGTTCCGTGACTAACAAGAAGGGTTTCACTGAGCCCAACGAGCAATCGAATCTAATTGCCTCTAAGTGTTGTTCAGTAGGGGTAACTTTGGCTATTTCAATGAAATGTGAATTTTTAGAAATTAGGAACAACAAAACAAATGTGTGTTCAGAATTCCTGCCTATAGGAGTTCACACTCACTTAGGGAAGGCAAGGCCTGTGCAGTTGAATCAACTAGAGAACAAACAATTCTAAATAAACTAGTGTTGTATACAAACACGATTAAGTGCTAAAGTGTGCAGTTCAATTAGATAACATAAAAATTAGAAAAGAAAGGTGATAAGTCTGCCCCCAGACAAAATGGACTCCTTGTGGCTAACTGAGGAGCTCAAAGTTAAAACAGGACTAGGTGTCCATAGCTGGGTGACAGAATGGTCACAAGTTCTGTGCTCTCGGAAAGATGCTGTAAACATATCAAAGGACCTCCCTTTCTACAATCAAGTTCAACCAGCTCCTGTTCTGTTGTTGGACTACAAGATAAACTGCTGGAAAAAGCACAGCACCTCCCCGCACCTCCCAATGCCACAAGCCCCAGGCCCCATTAGCCATTTGAAAGAAACATCTAACATGGACTTCTGGTCTGGGGCTTGGAAAGCAACCAGAGATCACCTGCCCTAGCCAACTAAGGCCCAGCTGTATAGGCCAATCAGAATTCAGCTCTGTCAGCCAGTCAAAACCAAACAAGACTCAATCTTTTGTTTGCATAAATGGACCTGATTGGGTACCTGGATGGGGACTTCTCCTATAAAACCCCAGGCATGCCATCCCTTCATTCTCTGGAATGGACCTTCATTTTACACAGCAGCCTGCATATCTGCCTGATTTGCAAACAGTTTACTGGAATAAAGTCTCTTTCCTCCGGGTTCTTTTTTCAGAGAACTTTTGTTCACAAAGGGGACGAAAAGATTAAGATGAAAATCAGAAAAAAAAAATAGAATCACTGTAATAATAAGGCTATTTCCAAGATTTTTATCCATGCTGGTCTAAGTATGTCTGTTCTTAAAGCACACGAACTGAAAATAATAGAAGCTGGGTTTTGATCCATATATGGGTTTTGATCCATTTAAAATACCAGTATTTCCAAGTTTTCTAGTGAAGTTAAGCGAATGTCTGCATGTAATTTTTTACAGAACCCCAGTTAAGAATGGCTGCAAGAATTAAGAGTATTTTGAAAATATATCAGAGTAAGCAAAAATTGCAACATATGATGGTTAAAAAAAAAAGCTCAGTAGTATATCATATTAAAGATTACAGAATTTAGAAAGTATTTATGTGTATGGGACATTGCCTACCGCTTTTTATCATTTTTCCACTGTAGAGTGGAAAATTATTCATTGTCACCATTATTCATTGTCACCATTATTCATTGTGAAGAACAGTATATTTAATATTCATAGGAACATAGTGTAAACATTCTTCTATGTAATATTAAATTCACAACAAATGGAGTATTTCCTAGGTCACATGGGAAAAAAATAGTAGGATCTTGCTGAGCCTCCCCAGACAGATTCTATAACAGGCCAGCTCTTTAAGTTCCCAGATGCGGGTGCCTCCCTTCCTTGGCAGAACGCCTGGTGGACTCAGCAGCTGCCTTCTCAGCCCTTATCACAGCTGAGGCTCCCTGGGGAGTCAAGCGCCTCCTCTTCCACCCACTGTGGGTGTGGGGTGCCACCCCGTGGCTTCTCCTGGTAGCTGTGATACTGCCACTGCAGTGACCCTGGCACCATCTGGTCCCTGGATGTACTTGCTGACACTGCCATCATCATCACCTGTACCTCTGCCTCAAGACAAGGTTGAGGATATTTTTCCCAGACCAGTTTCCTTGGTTGGGGACGTTTATCCTAGGCCTAGGTGCCATTCTAGAATCAGGAACATAATCAAATCAAAGATCTTCACTTGAAGAAATCATAATGTCGATGGCCATGAACTGGCAATTTTTCTTCCTTTCTCTCATCTCCCTACTCCTTTTTAGGGCTGTTCTGCCCAGCCTCATTTCCCCATTCTGGATGGCAGATCCATCTCCTAGAAATAACTTTCAAGATGGAACTGTAATCCAGGTCTTTGGTTGTAATCCAGGTCTTCTGGGAGTTCCATTTTGGGATCCAGACTTATATCAAATCCTACATTTGCTTCTGAGGAAAGTTAAAATTTTGATATACAAGATAATTAAAAAAAATACTATGCCATCAGAGATTAAAATGCTTATGGAAAGTAATTCAGGAGAGAAGAAAAATTGATTATGCTAATAAAAATAATACCAAATTTGGCTGAAAATGCAAAATACAATTTAGATCCTCAGGGGCCGTGGAAGAGAGTGGTAGGATTAATGAGAGAAGGAGTGGGGAGTCCCTGGTTTGTGCGGGGTCTGGTCTTGAGGCGTTATTCTTGCTGTTCATGGTTGATGTGTGACAACACCTCCACACTCGTGTTGGAATCCTAGGAGTTTCTGGGAATCGGCCCCCACCTCTAAAGACAGGAACTCTCCTATGTTGGAGCTTCTGGGGTTCTGCTGAGAAAGGGGGCGGCTGAGTAGCAAGAACTATTATGATTGATTAGTAACTTCTGCTACAAAAGTGGGAGGGTCGGGGACGGCTCTTATGGCACATATTTATCACCTTGCCCCATAATATGCTTTCTGGCTGTATTGTCAGACTGTTGGGAAATCCTTTCCACTCGGAACTGAGACCGAAAACTGGAAACTAGGCTGCAGGACCACCTGGGTATGTGTGAATTCCAGAGGTTCATGCATTTCCAAACAGGGGTGCCATTTTAGAACTGGGGGGTAAGATGATGAGCCACAGAAAAGTAAACGCCGAGCCCCGGGATAGGAGCTCAGAACTCTTTGTATGTTTAGTGCTCCAGATGGTCTAGGGCAGGGGGTCTTCAGAGCCTTGGCAGAGAAACGTGGTCGCGCAGACTTTTATCTGATTTTCTGGTGCGCTGCTGCTCAACCGCCACCACAGAAGTGCACACTGCCACCTTATGGACGTCTTGAGAAGTTACACTTAAACGTTATTTATTATATTAAATAAAATTCAAATGTAATAGACAAATAATGTCATGAGTAGTTTTAATAAATATTTGCAATGAAAATTCATATGAGGACTTCAGACAGAATATATTAAAATGAAGAGTTGATTTTGATTTCACTGAAGAAATTAAATAACAGAATCAAGATAAAATTCTCAGCTATTTTAGCATTTTAGGGTTTTTCAGCTACTGAGTTGTAGGAGTTCCTTATATGTTTTGGCTTATCATAAATACAGCTGATAAATACTTTATCTGATTTTATAAGTTTTTTCACCCTGTTGATCATTTCCTTGGTTGTACAGAAACTTTAATTTTATGTAGTCCCACTTGTCTATTTTTACTTTTGTTGCCTGTGCTTTTGGTGTTGTATTCAAGAAATCACTGCCAAGCTCATTACCATGAAGCTTTCTCCCTATGATTTCTTCTAGAAGTTTTATAGTTGGGGTATTACATTTATTTATTTATTTAAAGGCAAGGTATTGTTCTGTCACTCAGCTGTAGTGCAGTGGCACAATCAAAGCTCACTGCAGCCCCAACCTCCTGGGCTCAAGTGATCTTCCCATCTCAGCCTCCCAAGTAACTGCAGGTAGCTACAAGTGTGCACCACACCAGGCTATTTTTTGTGGAGACAGGGTTTCTCTATATTTCCCGGGCTGATCTTGAACTCTTGAACTCAAGTGATCTTTCCACCTCGCCCTCCTAAAGAGCTGGGATTACAGGTGTGAGCCACCAAGCCTGGCCAGGTCTTACATTTAAGTCATTAATCTATTTTGAGTTGATTGTTAACTGTGGTATAATATACACATGTGAATATCCAGTTTTCCTAACATTTGTTGAAGAAACTACTGTGTATTAGCATCTTTGTCAAAGATCAATTAATCATATGTGTGTGTGTTTATTTCTACACTCTCTATTCCATTGATTTATATGTTTGCCTTTAAGCCAATACAATACAGTTTTAATTGCAGTAGCTTCATAATATATTTTGAAATTAGGAACTATGATGCCTCCAGCTTTCTTTTTTTTCCTAGAGATTGTTTTGGTTCTTCTGGATCTTTTATAGTTTAATATGAATCTTAGGACTGTTTTTATTATGTCTGTAAAAAATGCCATTGGGATTTTGATAGAAATTGTATTTAAACTGTAGATCACTTTGAATAGTATGATTATTTCAACAATATTAAGTCTTCTGATCCATGAACATGGGATTTTGTGAATATTCTTGCATGGTTTTAGCTTAATTAGAAAGTTTGTAATGTTTTGATTTTACATACGATGTTAGCTCTAAGTTTCAGACAGAATTATTTCTCAACTCAGTTTGTTCAGAGCTTTCTAAAATTATTATTAATGAAAGTTAATCATTTTTGGCATAGACTTGATTTTTAACTTTAAGTACAATTATTACTTTTAAAATTTTATGATGACTCTTTGTGTTCTAAGAAATATTTGATTACCATTCCAAGATTGTAAAAATATTATTCTATACTTTTGGAAAACCTTTATAGTTGTAAACTTTTATGTATAAGTCTGCAATCCATCTTGAACTGCACTGCATATTTTATGAAGAGAAGGTGAAGGTTC
This sequence comes from Rhinopithecus roxellana, assembly GCF_007565055.1. Lineage (NCBI taxonomy): Eukaryota > Metazoa > Chordata > Mammalia > Primates > Cercopithecidae > Rhinopithecus > Rhinopithecus roxellana. Next base: position 91,097,509 of record NC_044554.1, read on the forward strand.
ATTATTTTCCATATGGAGTTTAAATTTTCCAGCATCATTTATTTGAAAGATTTTCCTTTCCCTGTTGAACTATCTTGATGTCTTTGGAAAAAAAATAAATTGACGGTATGTATGGGACTCTTTCTGAACTTTGTATTTTTTTTCATTGATCTATACATGGCATTACCACACCATTTTAATTGCTGTAGTTTAATAGTAAAGTGCATGTTTTCTACCTTTTTTCTTTCTGACTATTCTGGGTACTTGACATTTCCAAATCAATTTTAGAATCAGATTGTCAAGTGCAACAAAAAATGGTTGGTATTTTTATTATGATTGCATTGAATCTATAGAATAATTTTGGTTAAAAGTGACATCTTGGGCCGTGTGCGGTGGCTCACACCTGTAATCCCAGAACTTTGGGAGGCCAAGGTGGGCAGATCATGAGGTCAGGAGTTCAAGACCAGCCTGGCCAACATAGTGAAACCCTGTCTCTGCTAAAAATACAAAAAAAAAAAAAAAAAAAAAAAAATTAGCTGGGCATGGTGGCAGGTACCTGTAGTCCCAGCTACACGGAAGGCTGAGGCAGGAGAATCATTTGAACCTGGGAGGTGGAGGTTGCAGTGAGCCGAGATCGCATCGCACCACTGCATTCTAGCCTGGGCAACACAGAGAGACTCTGCCTCAAAAAGAAAAAAGTGACATCTTAGCAATTAGTCTTCTAATTAATGAATATGATACACTTTTTTATTTATTTGTTTCTTTATTTTTTTCAGCAATACTTTGTTGTTTTCAGCAATAAGATAGATTTTTCTTTTTAAATTTATGAAATATTTTATCTTCTTTGATGGTATTGCAAATTTTAAAGTTAATTTTATTTTCCAAACCTTCGATGCTAGTTTATGGTATACAATTAATTTTATATATCCACCTTTTATTGTGCAACTTTGATTAATCATCTATTAGTTCTAGTAGGTTGATTTTTTCCTCAAGATTCCTTAGGATACAAAATCATGCCTTTGCCTATATATACATACGTTTTTCAATCTTTACACCTATTATTTATATTCCTCTTGTATTGCACTAGCTAGCACTTCAATATAACATTTAACAGAAGTGTGGAAAGTAGACATTCTTGACTTGTTCATGGTCTTACGAGAAAGTGTTTAATAATTGACCATTACATATAATGTTAGCTGAAGGTGTTTTATAGATACCCTATATCAGATTGGAGAAGTCTGCTAAGGGATTGTGTGCGTGCTTATCAAGAATGAATATAACGCTTATCATATTATTTTCTTCGTTTATTTAGATGATGATATAGTTTTTCTCCTGTTTTATGCTAATATGGTGAATAACTGCTCAATTTTCAAGCTTGCATTGATAGATAAACCTCATTTCGTCATGATAGATGATCTTTTTCATGTATTATTAGAATTGATCTGTAAATATGTTACATATACTTACATCTATGTTCATGAGGTATATTGGTCGATAAGGGTTATGCTGGTCTGGAAGTGGACACATGTCAGGGTATATTCCTCTTTCTCTATTTTATAAAATAGTTTATATAGTTTTACATTTTTTTTCTTATTTGGGCATAAAATTTCCTTTATAAAAATATTTTAATTATAAACTCAATGTAAGTAACAGATACATGGTAATTCAGTTCCTTGTGACCCTTTGCTAAATTGTATTTTTCAAGTAATTTTTATTTCATTTACATTTTAAAATCTTATGGCATAAAGTTGTTATAATATTCTATCCTTGTAACTTCATTGCTATGAGGTCTTTAGTGATATGTCCTCTTTCATTTACAATACTGAAAATTTGTATATAGCCTATTTTTCTTATGTAGTCTAGCTTTGGATTTGTCTTTTTTTTTTATCTTTACAAAAAACCTTGTATTTTTGTCAACTTCCATTTTTTTATTTTCTATTTAATTAATTTTCTAACTTTTGTTAGTTTCTTCTCTCAATTCACTTTGAAAAATAAGTCATTTATTTCAGCTTATCAGTTGTAACTTACATCCTTATTTTAAACATGTTGTATTCTCTAATATAAGCATTTATAGTTTCCCACTAAGAACTGCATTAGCAACATGCAACAAACTTTGATATGGTATGTTTTAATTATCATTCAATTTAAAATATTTTCTAGGCCGGGCTTGGTGGCCCATCCCTGTAATTCCAGCACTTTGGGAGACTGAGGGGGTGGATCGCTTTGAGCTCAGGAGTTTGAGACCAGCCTGGGCACCATGGCAAAATCCTGTCTCTACAAAAAAAAATACAAAATTAGATGGGTGTTAGTGACTCATGCCTGTAATTTCAGCTACATGGGAAGCTGAGGCACAAGAATCGCTTGAACCTGGGAGACAGGTCGCAGTGAGCAAATATAACACTGCACTCCAGCCTAGGCAACAGAATGGGACCCTGTCTCAAAAATAAATAAATAAATAAATAAATAAATAAATAAATAAATAAATAAAATATGTTCTAATTTCCCTTTTGATTTCTTGTTTAACTCATGGATTATTTGGTAGTATATTGTCAACTTTCAGGTATTTCAGACTTTACCATTATTGAATTGTTCTTAATTTGTAACTTATTTCTATTGTGACCAGAGGCAATATAGTGAAAGATGTAGATATTTGAAGTTTATTGTGATTTTATTGTCTGGCTTGTGATTCATTAAAGTAAATATTCAATGTGCATTTGAAAAGAAAGTATATTCTGCAGTTATTCAGTAAGTGTCAATTAGGTCCAGATGGTTGACAGGGTTGTTCAGATCTTCAATAATCTTACTGATTTTATATATTTATATCAATTATTGAGATGTAATGAGTTATCTATTTTTCATTCAGGAAATTCTTGTTTCATATATTTTTGAATTTCTGTTCTTAAATATATATACATTTAAAATACTTACGTCTCCCTAATGAACCTTTTCATCATTAGGAAATATTTATTATCTGTGAAAATATTCCTTATACTGAAATCTACTTTGTCTGATATTAACATGGTCATGTCAGCATTCTTACTTTTTACATTATATTTTTTCCATTTTTGACTTTCAACTCATATATATCTTTAGTTGAAAAAGCATGTCCTTTTACCAGATGCTATATATCATGGGTATTCTAATTTTGCATTTTGAGTATAGAAATGTATGTCAATTGCCTACTAGAATAATAAAATAGAAATGTTTAAAACAACACAACAGAACTCACAATTGTTACAAAGCTGACTTCATTATCTACAATGTCCAGTTTTATTACTAAAATTTACTAGATATATAAAGAGATGGAAAAGTATGACCTATGCTCAAAAAAGAGCAGTCATTAGAAATTGACTGAATGGGCCCAAATGTTGTAATTACTAGACACAGACTTCAAAGCAGTTGTTGAAAATATGCTGAATAAATTCCAAAAAATTCAAGAATTAAATAAAATATAATGTTAATTAATAGACTAGACAGAAAATCTCAATAGAGAAATGCAAACTATGAGAAATATAAATTCTAAAGGTGGAAAGTACAATAACTGAAATAAAAAAGATTCACTAGATGAGCTCAACAAATAATAAATGACAAAAAATATATAAATTTGAAAATAAATCAAAATATGTTATCTGCACCCAAAGAATGAATTAAGAGAATAAAACTAAGCAGAGTTACAGAGAGCTGTGGGGCGACATCACACGCTCACATACATGTAATTGGAATACGAGATTGAGAATAGAGAAAGAAGGCAAGAAAATATCAGAAGGAATATGATCTAAAACTTTTGAAGTGCGATGGAAAATATTAACATAGGAGTCTGAGAAACTCACAAAACACATGCAGAATAAATGCAAAGAAAACCACCACTAGGCATATCATAGTCATTTTGTTGAAAGCCAAATTAAGGAGAAAATCTTGATAGGCAGAGAATAATGACATATTGCACACAGGAGAACAATGATAATGGTAAAGACTGATGTCTCATCAGAAACCACGGAAGCCATCATGCTTCAGAAAGATATATTCAAAGTGCTGAAGAGAGGGAATAAAAAACATGTCAAGCAAGAATTCTGTATCCATAAAACTTTTTTTAAAATGAAGGAAAAATTAATACATTTTCAGATAAACAGAACTGAGAGCATTTGTCACTAGAAGACTTGCATTACAAGTAATCCTATAGTGTTCTCCAGGCTGAAGAGAGATGAAACCAGGTGGCAATTCTGATACATAGAAGAAATGAAGAGAACCAAAAATGATGGTAAGTATGTGAGTTAGTAAGTTAACAGAACTCCTCTCTCTCTCTCTCCATCTCTCTCTCTCTCTCTCTGTCTCTTTCTCCTCACCACATATGTGTGTATCTGTTATTTTCAAAAAATCACGACATTTTAAAACAAAAATTATAGCACTTTCTTGATGAGTTTATGAGATATATAAATATAATGCCTAAGATGATAATAACATTAAGGATGGGGGAGAGATGACTAGAAATATACTGTTGCGAGTATTCTATATTTTACCTAAAAAAAAATACTAATTCCAAGTAGGTACGGATAAGTTATAGGTGTACATTTTACATTCAAAAGCAATGAGTTAAAAATAATTTCAAAACATGTAGTTAGAAAACTAAACAAGGCATTAAAGTGGAATGCTTAAAAATATTCAGTTAAAATAAGGCATCTAAGGAACAAAAGACAACAACAGATAAGACAAATAGAAAAATGGGAGACCTCAATACAACCATATCAGTCATTACATTAAATGTATATGGACTAGATACTCCAATAAAAAGGCAACAATCAAGATTTTTCAAACTGTGTAAAAAAGTAAGAATCATCAGTATGCCATCCACAAAATAATGCACTTTAAATATAAAAACACAAATAAATTGAAAGTAAAAGGATGGAAAATGGTAAACATAATAAAGCGGAGTAGCTATACTAATATTAGCCAACATGAAATTTAATACAAAGATACTAACTAGAGACAGAGGGACATTTTGTAATGATAAAGAGACAGTTCAAAAGAAAACAACTGCAAGCATATGAGCCTAATAAATGAACTTCAAAATATATACAGGAAACTGCCAGAACTAAAAGAAGTCATGCACAATTCCCACAGTCATAGTTGGAGACTCTATGAGACTGTTTTTTGCCATTTAGATTTTCCAAATGTTAATATTCTTATTGTTAGGTTTTATAAAGCTGTATTTGTAATGTTTTATTAGAGACAGGGTTTCACCATGTTGGCCAGGATGGTCTGTATCTCTTGACCTCATGATCTGCCCGCCTTGGCCTCCCAAAGTGCTGGGATTACAGGCGTGCACCACAGCACCCAGCCTATTTTCAAGTGCATATATAAGGCTTAACAGGGTAGACTATAAACTGGGCCATTAAACAAATCGTAGTAGATGTCGAAAGACTGAAATCTTACAGAATATGTTCTCTGACCACAACAGAATTAAATTGGAAATCAGCAATGATAAAACACCTAGAAAAGTCCTATCTGGAAATCAGCCAACTCATATGTAAATAACCAACCCACAGGTAAAAGAAAAAAGAAACACACACACAGTAAATTAGAAAATATTTATAAATGAATGGTGATTTTAAAAACACAATGTGTCGAAATATATAGGATGCAATTAATAAGACAGTTCTTCAAACTTTATACCTTAAACATTTTATATAGGTAAAGAACTCTTTAATTTGGAAAATTATGTTAACTAATTTTTATTACTTTGTTCATAAGCCTCATGTTGTTTTTGTTTTTGTTGCTGTTATTAACTATTTCATTGAAATATATATCTTCACTCATATAAATATCTGTCATATGCCTAATAACAAGGTGCCAGGTTTTCTGACATCTACACTTTCTTCACCTACACATAGTTGTTGATTGAATGCACTTTGAAAACTAGGTCTAATGAAATGGCAGACATCTGGTGCTGCTCTTCTTGTCAGAAGTCAGATAGTCTCCTCTTCCCATTGTTTGCTTCTCTAATATTCTGAATGCATATACTGTACTCATCCTACATTTCCACTCCTTCTTTTCCTATCTCTGTCCCAATGTAAGACGATTTAAAATTATTATCCAGCAGAGTCTTGGAACCACCTTATACTAGTTAATGAGAACAAATTGTTAGGTTCCAGGACTTGTGTGAGATGATCATTAATCACAGCCATTACAAAAAATATATGAAGTAACAAATTATTTATATTTAAAACATAAGTAATAAATTTCTCAAATTTCTCATCACTTCCTTATCACTTTGTCACATTTTACTATTTTCTGTGCTCTTAAAATTACTTGTATATATTGTATCTTTAGGTAAAAACACCAACCATGTAATGGTTAGTGCATATCTTTTGTGTCCCGTGGCATCATGCTGGTAACTTGAAACTGAACATGGTGGGAATATTTACACCATGGAAATCTGCAAATGCCACAAATCAGCACTTTATTGATTTGTTGATTGTTAATGCAGATTAAATGTTAAAGTATGTTGCATCTGTAGTTGTTATATTCTAAAAAGCACCCAATATTTGAGAAATAATCTTCCAGTATTTGCAAACTATTACCATACTCAGCAAGAAGTCATTTATGTCATTGATGAATGGGTGAAATTCTAACATATCTTCATTGTTTCACTTCGTCGAACTCATTAATGTATGTTGAAATGTTGATCAACATTCTTACTGGAACTACACACATTCACTGATGACATGAATAATTTCTTTGCTGAATCATATAGTAAACAAGCATTTATTCAGCTTCTGAACAAATTGCAACCATGAATTGGCTATGGAAACACAAGTTTGGCAAAAATTAAAGAAAAACACTTTTGTAAAAATCAATTGACTATATGGGATTTGCAATAAAGAGTACTGTATATTTTATAATATATATTAAAAATGTGAAACATCATTTTAACAATTAAATTTGTAATACTTCGTTGTATCCATTTTTTTCCAAGAGAACTGTTATCAACATTTACCAGCATATTACGGATTATGACTCTCAGGATATCACAAGTTAATTCTTCCATTTTCTCACTCTTGCTTTTCTTATTTAGAAAGAATTGTGATCTTCCATAAATACAGCAAATAAGGGAGTAAAAGGTAGAAAATAGTACATAAATTGCATTACGAATCAGTGCCTGGACTGCAGAGGGATGGCTACTGTTTTGGTTTATTGCAACTCTCTGAGTCTCTGGGACAGAAAGCAGACAGGGAAGTCCAAAACCTCTTTCTGATTAGTTTCAGGCTGGCAGATTTGCTCGGATATAGAAACTGCACAAAATTTTTATCTCATCCCAAACCCATCAATCTTGCAATTCCCGATAGGTTGCAGTTGTAATAGGTTCACTCATTCTGTTTTATTATTATGAGTTTTATTATTCTCAGTGTCTTAATTTCATATACAATGGGAAAAGAGAATATCTAATTTAGTATTATTTTGCAGGTGACTTTTAAAATTGTAATTCAGAATCTGCCATTTTGATCTAGTGGAGATAGGAGACATTTTTTTAAAGTTATATAAAGTTCTCCTGGATAGATGACTAGCTTACTTCTATCTCTAGCTGAAGTGATAAAATTAAAGGAAGTCCCTATACCATTTATTTTCTTTGTGGTCTACTTAATTACCTGGATCAGATTTCTTTTTTTAAGCATTGTGTCTTTATTTTATTAAACTTAAAAAAAATTTCAGCCTTTATTTTAGAAATGAGGGGTACATGTGCAGATTTATTGCATGGGAATATTGCATGATGCCGAGGTTTGGGGTACAAATCCCATCACTCAGGTAATGAGCATAGTACCTGATAAGTAGTTTTTCAACCCACATCTCCCTCCTTGTCTCCCTTTTATAGTAATCTTCAGTACTATTGTTCCAATATTTATGTCCATGTGTGCTCAGTGTTTAGCTTCCACTTGCAAGTGACAACATGCAGTATTTGGTTTTCTGTTCCCACATTAATTCATTTAGGATTATAACCTCCAATTGCATCCATGTTGCTACAAAGGACATGATTTCATTCTTTTTAATGGTTGTGTCGTATTCCATGGTGTATATGTTTACATACACATTTTCTTTCTCCAGTGTACCATTGATGAGCACCTGGATTAATTCCATGTCTTTATATTGTGAATAGCTCCATGATGAACATATGAATGCATTGTCTTTTTGGTAGAATAATTTATTTTCCTTTGGGTATATATCCAATAAGATTGCTGGGTCAAATTGTAGCTCTCTCTGTTTTAAGTTCTCTGAGAAATCACCAGGCAGATTTCTTGAATTCAAAAATTAAGAATTTTATTTATCCTCATTGAAGAGTACATAAATGTGTCAAGAATATCTGCTACTTCCAAATGTACTAGCTTGCTACCTAATCTTAAAGTATTTATGTACAAATGGTGATGCTAGGTGCCAGAGAGGATTTCGAGAGGAAGAGAGCAAAGTGAAAACAATTCTACAATCCAGTTCTTCTTTTCTGGGTCTTCCTATATATTTAGAAGTCGTGAGAACGCACAAATGAAATAATTAGGCACTAATAAACTTGTGTCCCAAGGAAGCAAATTAAGCATTATACATAGTGGTGTGTGAGAGTAAGAAAAGGCAGGTCAATGTAGGAGAGTACCTTTAATGAATATTGAAAGATAAAGTCAAATATATGCAAGGAGCAAAACAAACTATTAGATCCCTTCAGAAGTAACATCTCCCATAGGCTTTTTGGCATTTATAGCTTACACTCTCCTATAATAAAATATACATTGTCTTGTAACCAACATTTTCAGAGAATTTGTCCTTAAAGTCAATTCTGGGCAGACCCAAGTCAAAAGCTCTTCAGATTTATGTTTTAAAGCTTCAACATTCAAATTTTTTGCAATTAGTAGTAATGATGTAGAAAAAAAAAACCTAATTACATCTTCCTTCCATGTATTGGCCACTGGTAAATGTTTGTTCTAATTTGAGAATACATTGAAACTTCTTCTTGCATCAAAGGGTTATATGAAGAACTTGCCTGAAATATTTGCATAACATTTCTCCATGTGAACTATTATGTTGAATCGAAGAAGAATCAAAAGTCAATTTGCTAACAGTCTGACTCTGGTGAAATAGCAATTATAGGAAATACATAAAACTGCTTTGAAAATAGCAGACGATTTTAGATCTTGAGGAATCACCACACTGTCTTCCACAATGGTTGAAATAATTACACTCCCATCAACAGTGTAAAAGCGTTCCTATTTCTCCATATCCTCTCCAGCATCTGTTGTTTCCTGACTTTTTAATGATTGCCATTCTAACTGGTGTGAGATGGTATCTCATTGTGGTTTTGATTTGCATTTCTCTAATGACCAGTGATGAAAAGCTTTTGTTTATATGTTTGTTGGCCTCACAAATGTCTTCTTTTGAGAAGTGTCTGCTCATATCCTTTGCCCACTTTTTGATGGGGTTATTTGCTTTTTTCTTGTAAATTTATTTAAGTTCCTTGTAGATTCTGGATATTAGCCCTTTGTGAGATAGATAGATTGCAAAATTTTCCCCCCATTCTGTAGGTTGCCTGTTCACTCTGATGGTAATTTATTTTGCTGTGCAGAGGCTCTTTAGTTTAATTAGATCCCATTTGTCAATTTTGGCATTTGTTACCATTTGATCCAGCAATCCCAGTACTGGGTATATACCCAAAGGATTATAAATCATACTATTATAAAGACACATGCACATGTATGTTTATTGCATCACTATTCACAATAGCGAAGACTTGGAACCAACTCAAATGCCCATCAATGATAGACTGGATGAAGAAAACGTGGCACATATACACCAAGGAATACTATGCAGCCATAAAAAATGAACTCATGTCCTTTGCAGGGACATGGATGAAGCTGGAAACCATCATTCTCAGCAAACTAACACAAGAACAGAAAACCAAACACCGAATGTTCTCACTCATAAGTGGGAGTTGAACAATGAGAACACATGGACCAGGGAGGGAAATGTCACACACTGGGGCCTGTCAGGGGGTGGGGTGCTAGGGGAGGGATAGCATTAGGGGAAATACCTAATGTAGATGACAGGTTGATGGCTGCAGCAAGCCACCATGGCATATGTATACCTATGTAACAAACCTGCACTTTCTGCACGTGTATCACAGAACTTAAAGCATAATAAAAAAAAAAAAAAAAAGAAAGAAAATTGCAGATGGTGAAGTGAAGGAGTACTACATGTCCTGTCTTGATAGGATATGATCCTGGTCAAAAATCCTTCTATAGGTAGCCCTCTCATCTATTTTTGTAGATCCACTCCAGGGATGAGGATCCCTACAAAGGTTCATTGTGTCCCTCTACTCTACGGTTGCTTTCTGTATCTCAGCCTGCGGATTAATCAGAAACTGTTGTTAAAAATTATTTCCAGATGCTGCACGTGGGAAGGAGGAAGGAAAGTGAAGAGAAAAAAAAGAGACGAAGAAAGAAAGAGAAAGAAAGAAAAAAGAAGGAAGAGAGAGAGAGAGAAAGAAAGAAAAAAAAGAAAGGAAAAAAGAAAGAACGAAAGAAAAAGAAAGAAAGAAAGAAAGAGAAAGAAAGAAAGAAAGAAAGAAAGAAAGAAAGAAAGAAAGAAAGAAAGAAAGAAAGAAAGAAAGAAAGAAAGAAAGAAAGAAAGAAAGAAAGAAAAGGAAAGAAAGAGGTAACGAAGCAGGTTAGATGAAGACAAAGTTAAAAAGAAAAAAATGCTGTTGCTGGCAGAGAGCCTTCTGCTCCAATTTGAGGAGTATGCATTTTATGCTGTAAAGTGTGGCCAGTCACGGGAGGATTCAAAGCCAAGGAGAGATATGATCAAATCTACACTTGGGAAAGCACACCTTGGTGCACGTCTAGGGGGTAGGAGAATGGGGGGATGGGAGGATGGGGGATGCAAGTTTGGGGATGAGGCAGCTGAAGAACAGAAAGAGTCTTGTGATGGTGGAACCAGGACTTCGTTGTTCCTTCATTGTGTGGGCAGAAGAGGTGGAGGATTTTAGGCACCACCTGGTCTTGTCCCTGCTGCCCAAGTATAGCTGCTGGCTGGAGCAGGGGCCTCGAGACGCCGCTCAAGTCTCATGGGCAGATGGGTTGGACAAAACGTTGTCCCCCTTCTTCTTCTCAGACAGGCAGGGAATTCCTCTTCTTCCTTTTGGTGAATCAGCTGGAGAAGAAAGCCCAGCAAGAGGTCGGCCAGCCTCAGCCCCGGGCCCTAGCAGGGCCCGAGGTACTGGAATGGAACTTCACCGACCTCACCGCTCAAACGGCCACAACGAGCCAGCTGATTTAGATCCTCTGGGCCTGTTCCTTCCTTTTCTTTAAACGTCCCAGCCTAGCTTAGAGGAGGACCTGTTTTGTGTAAGGCTTGCCGGAGGAACCAGAACCTTTCCTGGGATACGGGCTTGCTTGTGGCCTTTCCTTTCTTGTATGCTAGTGTCCACTATCGCCCACACGCTGACGGACCCCTGTTCTACACCGCCCCGATACCACTGAATAGGGAGTTTGGGAAGTTGATGTTGTTCCCCAGAAAACACTACTGGCCTTGTTCTCAGGGTTAAATATCCTTAGAGCAGCCAGATCTGAAGAGGGACCCCACCCCAGAAACATCCACGGGCATGTTCACAGACAATATGTTTGCAATGGATAATATAGGAAACACTTTCTAATATTTCAGGAAAACAAAACTTTTTAAAAAACCAGACAACGTGTAACTCCTAACATTCTTACCTTGTTGCTACAGGACTGTTGGGAGGATAAGATAGCGTGGCAGCTATAAGCATTTAGCATAGAGCCTAGCATACAAGAGTCCTTCCATGACATTTGCTTCTCTCTCTCCAGCAAAGATGAGACTGCGCAATTCAATATACGTGGGGAAATTTTTCACTACTATATTAACATGTTATTTGCAGTTAGAAATAATTAATACTGTAATCCCAGCACTCTGGGAGGCCAAGGTGGGAGGATCACAAGGTCAGGAGATTGAGACTCTCCTGGTTAACATGGTGAAACTCTGTCTCTACTAAAAATACAAAAAATTAGCCGGGCCTGATGACCTGTAGTCGCAGGTACTCTGGAGGCTGAGGCAGGAGAATCGCTTGAACCCAGAAGAGGGAGATTGCAGTGAGCCGAGATTGTGCCACTGTACTCCAGTGTGGGCAACAGAGTGAGACTCTGTCTCAAAAAAAAAAAAAAAAAAAAAGAATAAGACCTAGTATTTGCTAGCACAAACAGGTGACTGCAGTCAAAAAAATCTAAATTGTACATTTTAAAATAATTAAGAGTATAATTGGATTGTTTGTAACACAAAGGATAAATGCTTGAGGAGATGGTTATCCCATTTACCCTGATGTGATTATTATGCATTGCATACTTGTAACAAAATATTTCAGATTTAAATAAACAAATATTTAAGTACATAAATACAGAGATACATAAATATATACACTTACTATGTACCCACAAAAATTAAAAATAAAAATTGTTTTAAAAGATGTTGTTTGCATGCATTAAGAAGATATTATTTAAATTTCTGACTTAAAAATTTTTCTTTCTTTTTCATCATGGTAGATAAATGGCAAGCAAAAAACGAGAAGTCCAGTTACAGGTGGGTCTGACATATCAACAGTTCTTTATCTGGTGCACTGGTGCTTGAATACCCTTTACAGTGCCTTCCTCTTTGCAGACAGTCATCAATAATCAAAGCCTGTGGGATGAAATGTTGCAGAACAAAGGCTTAACAGGTATAAGGGCTCCCCGGTTGTCTGGCCACCTGGGGTTTGACCTAGGGCACCTCCTGGCACCCTGTCCCTCTAGAGTGCCACTCCCCACTTTGATCAAGAAATCCTCAAGTGCCTTTGCCCTGGCCGTGGCTCCAAATTGGGATAACTGCTATCCTAGATTGGTAGACTTAGTTATTTCATAAATATCATCATCTTCTAGTGATTGATGTTTACCAAGCCTGGTGTGGACCTTGCAAAGCCATGCAACCTTTATTCAGAAAATTGAAAAATGAACTGAACGAAGATGAAATTCTGCATTTTGCTGTCGTAAGAATTTTGTTTTCATTAAACCACCGTTTTCACGTTATGTTAAATGTTTAAGTATCCTCTAATACTTTAAGTATTGTCTTAATTTAAACAACCTGTCATTTCTTCAAAATAGATAGTCTTTACTGGGCAGTTTTACTATATATTTAGTTCTACTAGATCTGAGAATGAACATGATTTTTATCCCATTCTTACAACATTGAGGCTATTTACCATGACCGTGAAAGTTAGAAAAGGGTAATAGTGGATATGTCTATTGTTCTGTTTCCTTTCACCTGACCACATGTTCAGTGTGTGTCCTTTAGAATAAGGGCTGCAAAAGCTGTTTACTGGGTATCATTGAGTAATGCTCTGGCATTAACCCAGTTACCATATTTTCCAGCAGCAATGATATTCTTCCTCATTTATTTGCTACCTACTTGCAATAAGGGATTAAAATATTATAGCCAAACACATTTTACTTAATCGTACCGTTTATTCAATGTATTCACATAAAATGATCAACTAATTAGAATTTTGTTGTCCAACATGGTAGCTACTAGGCATAAGTGACTATGGAGCTCTTGAAATGTAGCTGGTCCAACTGAGGAAATGAATTTTTAATTTTAATGATTTAAATCTGAATTTTAAACCTGACACTCAATTGAGTTATTGTAAAACCTTTAAAATCTGGGATAACTTGAGTATGTGGATCTACTATTTAACTGTAAATTTTATTAAAGCTAATTAAGGATTAATTATTTCTGATTAACATTTAGCATATGAATTAAGGTGTACTCTTAAGTGTAAGAGATTCATTAGATTTTAAAGATTTAATATGGAAATAGAAAGTGAAATATGCCATTAATAATTTTATACATTGATTACATGTTGAAATGATAATATTTTGGACGTATCGGGTTAAGTAAAATTTATTATCACATTATTTTCACCTTTTTTGGTTTTTAAATGTGGCTACTAGAGAATTTATATGTGTGGCTTACATAATATATTTATATTATATAGAAAAGCACCCAAACCAACTAGACTTAAGATATAGGAGCAGGTAACAGATGATAACAGATCTTTACTCCTTATCTCTGAAATACATAGTCCCTAATGCAGACGTGCAACCACAACCCACTCATGTTCTCCCAGTTACAGGTCTTTCATGGCCCCGCTTTCAACTCAAACATTGGAATGGGTTTGCCTACTGACCTTTTATTTCACTATCCATCCCCTTCTTTAAATGCATTTTCCATAGGACTTATTTTCCTTAGTTCAAGATGCTGAATAAGCAGTTTAAAGGCTAGACACTCACCTCTTATTATTTTTCTATTCAAGAAAGTAAGTGGCTGTCCACAGTAGTTAAATCCTGTTGTTCTGGTGAAGGAATTGACTTTTTTTTGGTCTTCTGAAATAAGGACTTTGTAAGGTTTTCATTCCTTTAATTAAAAAAAGAAAAAGTCTTTACATAGTTGTTATTTTTAGAGCAGTTTTAGGCTCACAGCAAAATTTACCAGAAAATAAAGAGTTCTCATATATCCCCTATCCCCACACTCTCATAGCCTTTTCCACCATCAATCCCGTATCAGAGTGGTACATTGTTACAACGGATGAGCCTACACTGGCACATCATTATTTACCAAAATCCATAGTCTACATTAAAGTTCATTCTTGGTGTTGTATAGTTTAGGGACTTTAACAAATGTATAATGACATGTACTTATTATATTATGACATCATATAGCATAGTTTCATTCCCTGCAAAATCCTCTGTAATCTGTTCATCTCTCCCTACCCCATAACCTCTGGCAATCACCAATCTTTTGACTACCTCCATAGTTTTGCCTTTTCCAGAACGTCATATAGTTAGAATCACATAGTGTAGAGCCTTTTCAGATTGGCTTCTTTTACTTAGTGATATGCTCCATGTCTTTTAATGAGTTGACAGCTCATTTCTTTTTAGTGTCAAATAGTACTTCATTATCTGGATGTGCCAGGGTTTACTTCTCCATTCACCTGCTGAAGAACATCTTGGTTGCTTCCAACTTTCAGCAGTTAGGAAAAGGCTGCTATAAACATCCATGCTTAAGTTTTTGCGTGAACATACATTTTCAACTAATTTGGATAAATATCCAGGAGCAAGAGTGCTGGATCATGTGGTAATGATATGTTTTATTTTGTAAGAAACCACCAAATCTTCTTCCTAAGCAGCTGTACCATTTTGCGTTCTTACCAACAATGAATGAGAGTTCCTGTTGCTCCACATCCTCACCAGCAGCCGCTCTCTGGATTTTGGTCATCCTAATAGGTGTGTAGTGGAATCACATTGTAGTTTTAGTTTGCATTTCCCAAGATTATGTGATGTGGAGCGTCTTTATATATACTTATTTGCCATCTGTATGTCTTCTTTGAGGAGGTGTCTGCTAAGGATTTTGGCTTATTTTTTAATTGGGTTGTTTGTTCTCTTATGGTTGAGTTTCAAGCATTCTGTGTATTTTGAATAACAGTTCTTTATCAGGTATTACTTTTGCAAATAGTTTATCCCAGTCTGTGGCTTGTTTTTTCATCCTATTGTCATTGTAGTTTTTTTTAAAGACAAGATTCTATAACAACCTGTTTCATTCTGAAGAATCAGAACCACCAGAAAGCAGCTAGGAAGTTATTCCAGACTTGATTCTTCACAAGGAAGAAAAACCAAGTTAGAAGAGCAGAGAATAGGGCCTAAAGGAGATTGCCACATGCAGTTGGAAAGGGGTTGATAGAAGTTAAAAGGCAGCGTCACAGGTGTCTAACAGCCGACAGATAGATCACAGGAAATTGAGGATCAGGAAATTCTTGTGAATCCTGGTAGTTGGCATTAGGAAACTTTGTTCAAAAGTCATAGGAGTAGACATTCACATAGACTAGGGGTTCTGGATTCTGGTGACCTGCCCATAAAGGTGCAAGAAAATTGTATCTCCAAACCTCCATTGTGAGTAGTAATGGAGGGATGCCCTCTGTTGGACATATTGTTTTCTGCTGTTAATCAAAGAAGAGAGACACTGAACTTGAACATGTAGGTCCAAAATTAAAATGTATGAGGTTGATTACCTATTAAAATTACCCTGAGCTGAATGGTCAGTATACAATTTTTTTCTGCTGTGTGCCTTTTTAAAAGAGGAACATTAAATATTTTGTGTATATATATATATAGGTATATAAAAATTTAGTAAATGGTGTTTATTATAGTTACTATTATATTACTATTAAATTACTTAATCCTTAATAATTTATGTATTATAATATAAACATTGTAATTGTAATACCTGAATTACTTCTAAATACAGTTGACCCTCAGCAATACTGGAGTTAGGTGTTCTAACCCCCCATATGAAGTAAAAAATTCATGTATGACTTTTAACTCCACCAAAACTTAACTACTAATAACCTACTGTTGACTGGAAACCTTATGGGTAACATAAACAGTCGATTAACATATATTCTCTATGTTATGTGTACTATATACTATATTCTTGCAATAAAGTAAGCTAGAGAAAAGAAAATAGTATTAAGAAAATTACAAGGAAAACCAAATATATTTACTATGCCTTAAGTGGAAGTGGATTACCATAAAAGTCTTCATCCTCATCATCTTAACATTGAGTAGGTTGAGGAGGAGAAGAAGGAAGAGGAGTTGGTCTTTAAAAACAGTCTCTCACTGGTACGGTACTTCCTGACACCACGGACAAATCATTGATGGAACCAATCCAGAAAAAAAGATTCTCATTGTCCAGGATTTCTTGTTGTACAACTGAAAGACTGGCAGCTGGTATTATCTTTTCTCTTCAAGGATTGGGGGTTAGCAGTTTTATTGAGAAAGACAGCCCTGATCATAAACCCGACTGCGACTGCATAAAACAGTTGAGTTAGCCTATCTCTTCTTCCTTAAGTCTTGGTGCTCACTTCTCTTCCTTACTAAATAACGACCTTTGTAGCATTCCCCTCACCCCACCAAAACCCAAGTTTAGGGCACTTTCACCTGTATTAAAAACCTGTTCAGGTAGACATCTTTTCCTCTTAATTATTTTCTTAAAGGCATCTGGAAACTTTTCTGCTGTCTCTTGGTCAGCAGCAACTGCTTCTCCTGATATGTTAATAGTTTTTAGCCTTTTCAAAAATTATCAAACCATCCTGTGCAGGCATTAAATTCTCCATCTTTAGGTCCTTCACTTCCTTTTGCTTTAAGT
Organism: Rhinopithecus roxellana; assembly: GCF_007565055.1. Lineage (NCBI taxonomy): Eukaryota > Metazoa > Chordata > Mammalia > Primates > Cercopithecidae > Rhinopithecus > Rhinopithecus roxellana. Next base: position 91,114,765 of record NC_044554.1, read on the forward strand.
TGCCATATGATGACTTTGCTTTTTTGGAATCGTATTAAGGGTCTATATGCATGCCTTTCTTATAGTAATCCTGCCCCTGCATAAAAGCTGCATTTTCAATGTGAGATAAAAAGATATTTCAAAAAAAAGTGCAAGATTTATATGCCTACTGACATAGCTGCAGCAATGGCTTCATGAACTTCTTTTAAAAGAAAAAAACAATTACTCTTAGACTGGATTCTTTTATCTTGAAATGGTGTGCAACCGCAGCCGCAGACCTCAATCTAGGGTACCTATCACGCAAGTCAGCTCTTTCTTGTAATGTCATGATTTTTCTCAGCTTTCTAGGAGCACTTCCAACATCCCTAGTAGCACTTTGTCTGGATCCCAAGGTGTTAGTCAAGGTTTATGGCATTGCACTAAACACAATGAAAATCCCACTTTGAAAAGCATTGCCTTAGATTACAAAAACCAACTGCTAGAAACTGAATGTTTGCCGTCAAATTTCATATATTAAAATCGTAATCCCAAATGTGATGATATTTGGAGATGGGAACTTTAGAAGGTAATTAGAATAAGGTCAAAGCCTTTATTTAAATAAAGGAAGAGACATGTGATTTCTTCCAGGTGAGGACATTAATGGAGAAGCAGGCCTTCACTTCTGGCACCCAGACTGTGTTGGCACCCTAGTCTGAGACTTCCAGCCTCCAGAACTATGAGAAATAAATGTTTGTTGTTCAGTCACCCAGTCAACAGCAATTTGCTATTGCAGTCCAAACTGACTAAGACACCAACTCTTACAGAAGACCCTACCAAACGATCTCATTCTGGCAGCTGGACCAATGGATACTACGTTAATATGGAAGAAGACACTATTATTGAATGTATAGTTGTTCATAATTAATTTGGAACAACTTGAAATTTACGAGAAAATATTTAGAAGATTACAGACATAAAATTCAAAATCTTTAAAAGTTGACCACTAATTTATTCAAGGAATGTTTAGTAAGCCTCTTTTCATGTATGACCCTATGACTGACAGAGGGAGATGAGATACAAACGTGGATAGGAAACGTACTCTATCTGTGCACACAACTCTCCTTCTAACAGAGAAGGTGCAGCAGGCCCACAGGTGCCTGTAGTAGAATATTAAAAGGGACATAGGTGCCTTGGGAGAGGGGCAGTAACATGTTGTGCAGAACAAGAGATGATTTACAGCAAAAGGATGTGAGACAGAATTAGAGGAAGGGTAGATGAACAGGGACAGTAAAAGAAGGGCAGGACCAGGGAGGAAAAGATGAGTAAATAAGTTTGGCTAAAGGTTGGTTAATGTAAAGGGAAATGGTGAGGAAAGCTTAAGGCCAAATGATGTAGGGCTTGAATCGCCAGTATGTGCAGTTTGATCCCTAAAACCACTAGGGCATACACAATGTTGCTGCAGTAAACATAAAAATTATATGTATCTCTGCATTGTTTCAACATAGTGTACCAAACTACTTGAATATAGTTTTATTTATTATTATATGAAATATTTACTTTTTCAGGCAGAAGCTGACAACATTGTGACTTTGCAGCCATTTAGAGATAAATGTGAACCTGTTTTTCTCTTTAGTGTTGTAAGTATATTGACTTTCTCAATTGCATTATCAGATTCCAGTTTGCAGTTAAGAACAAGTAACACTGTAACATTACCATGAAATTGTTTGCCAATGACAGTAATTATACAATGTTTGCCTTATCTTTTCTTGACTATTTATAAATTTTATAATTTGGCCACTAGGAGCTTATAATGGATTGAAGGGATTAGATGATGACACACTGGGTTGATCAGGGAAAGGAAAAGTAATATGGTGTTTACCTTTACTAAGGAAATGATCAGAGATTTGTACAATAAATTATTTACAGGAGCAACAACTTGGAAATTTCTTAGATACCTAGCAGCAGAGAATTGGTTATAAACATTCGTGCATATCCATACAAGGGAGCATCTGTGTATCAGTCTTTTGTAATGCATATTACTCTTATCTCCATACTTACAAAGAAGAAAGCAAGTGGATTCACCAAAATGTTATAGTAGTTTTCTCTGTGTGAGGAACAGATGACTAATTTGAGTTTTATTATTCATACTATTCTATATTGTCCACATATTCTGTGAGGAATACACAACTTTAATAATCAGACAAGGGCCAGGCATAGTGGCTAACGCCTGTAATCTCAGCACTTTGGGATGCTGAGGTGGGAGGATTGCTTGAGGCCAGGAATTCAAGATCAACCAGGCCAACATAGGGAGACCACAACTCTGTTTTTAAAAATAAGTAATAATAAAACAAATATAAAATATAAATGAATAATTAGAAAGACATCAAAAGTGCTATTTTCTAAAAGCAGAGTGTACAGTCAGTGCTAAATTGTGTGACACGGAGTATAGCTGCTACAGAGTTCAAGAATTGGGACAGAAGAAAGCCTTCAAGGAGCAGATAGATAGGACTTGGACTGTTCCTCCACTGTGGCATATTTAGTTTTGATATTAGAAATACTCATTAAAAAACACATCTTGGATATAGCTTCTTTCTGCTATTAAACAATAGTCTTGCAACCCTTTCAAAGAGTTGAATTACTGGGTTAACGATAAAAAAATGCATTGAATGGTAAAAAATGCATTGTAGATCTCCTCTAAATTGGATGTTTAGAATTCAATGATTTAGGTGAGGGATCAGCCAGCGTTGTTGTTTTTGTTGTTGTTTGTTTTGTTTTGTTTTTTGTAAAGGGCCAGAGAGTGAATATTTTCAGCATGATTAAAATACAGTCTCTGGACTGGGCCGAGGTTTGCTGACTCCTAAACTAGATGTCATTACACTCATGAGGGGACCAGAATGAATAACAACACAGAGGCAGAATGGGTTTGGGGGGCTCCTGGAACAATGAGGAGGATTTAGCTGCATGTAGTGGGTAGGAGCATGAGACTAAGGAGAAAAGATTGGGCAGGTGGGTCACATTGTAGAGTCTGGAGCTCTGGGAGAGTTGATATGTCTGGGCATTTGTTTCCTCCAAATCTCATACAGAAATGTGACCTCCAACGTTGGAGGTGGGGCCTAGTGGGAGGCGTTTGGCTCATTGGGGTGGATGCCTCATAAATTACTTGGTGCCCTCCCTGCAGTAATGAGTGAGTTCTCCCTCTATTAGTTCATGCAGGAGCTGGTTATTTAAAGAGCTTGGCACTGTCTCACCTTTCTCTTCCTCTCTCTCTCTATGTGACATGCTGTCTCCCTTTCCCTTCCTCCATGAGAACAAGCTTCCTGAGGCCTCACCAGAAGCAGATGCTGCTGCCATGTTTGTACAGTCTGCAAAAGTTTGAGCCAAATAAACTTTTCTTTACAAAGTTCCCAGCTTCACATACTCCTTGATAACAACACAAAACAGACTAATCGGGCCATCACCCCGACAGCAAGTCCAGTCTGACCAGTAGACCCAGAGCCACTCTCCTTAAGTGGATCATCCAATCCATGTTCTCTAATCCCTGCAATCAGTGCCCAGAGTTTAAGTCCACGCTTCTTTGTAGCCATGTTTCATCCATCCTTCTAATGCTTCTTCTTTGTCACACCCAGTTCTCCAACTCTTCCCCTGCCTCCCAAACCTTTCCACTCTATGACATCTGGAATTAAAATGACTTCCTAAGATTTTTGACTATGGCTCTGAGCTTTTGTCTCACTTCCTTGGCTTACCTTAATTCTACCTTCTTCCTTTGGACACTCTCTCCACAGCCCAGAAGTGATAACTGTTTATTTCAAAATGTGGAATAGAGTTGGTATTTCCCTTACTTCTTAGGTCTTCAATAACTTTCTTTTCTTTGCTATTACTAGAGGTCTGTTTCACATGGCTAAATCTCCTGTTCCCCTATCTCTCTCTTGTCATTTGCTGACCTTCAAATCAGGTCTATTGATGACTGAAGTCTTTGGCATGTGGTTCAAAGTCTACTCTCAAGCCTGAGTCCTGCCATCACCTTGAGGACTTTAGTATCCACATTGACAACCCACCCAATAACCTGGCCTTTCAATTCTTGACCTCCTGGCTGCTAATAAAATTTTCTTCCAATAAACTTCATCCAATCACTTCTGCCATCATGTCTTAGACTGCCCATTGCTCCACATCTATAATCATTAATTTAAGAATAGAATTCTGTAATCACAAAAACACCAACAAGCCCAATGCTCATTTTATTCAGATATTCCCTCAATGTCCCTTTGTACGGGTCAGCATTTTTAGTTGACAACAGATTCATTCCAGCTAGTCTCAGCAGAAGCCTTCCTCAAGAGATATTAGATAGTTCACAGAATTGTTGAAAGATACTTTTTAGTTGGAAAGGGTAACTAGAGTTTCAGATTTCATTTAAACCTTATTCAACTGGATCCTTCTCACTGACTTTTGAATATGATTAAGTCTTTTCAATTTAAAAAATATATAATACTTCTTTCTGATAGCATATCCCTCTCTAGCCTTCACCATTTTCTTGTCTTCACCTCATAGCTAAATTGGTCAGAAGACTTTTCATATTTAAATTTACTTCTTTTCTTTCCATCCCATTAACTCCTTAATCCATTTTACATGAGTTCTGATTATTCCATCAAAATTGCTGTTGCTAATGTATTCAAGTACCAGCCTGTGCTAAGTATAATGGATATTGTTAGGTAGTCATCATTTGTGCCTCTTAAATGGATTGAATGTGGTGACCATGTTCTCCTTTTTAAAATATTTGCTTCTTTTGGTTTATGTGACTTGGTTTTCCTTTCACCTTCCTGGATGCCACTTCCCTCTGTCCCTTTGAGAAATTCACCCTTCTTTATTCCATGATTAAATATTGACTTTATCAGGCAATACACTCTCCTTAGAAAATTTTGTCTACACACAGTTTCAATCATCACCATATGTATATCAATAAATCACGTTTACATCTTCAACTGAATCCTATGCTTTCCACTCACCTTTCCAGTTGGTGTCTTGGCATCTCCTATTGGCTTTCTCAAAAAGCATCTCACAGCAAACTCATTCAATACCAGATCTTCCTCCCCACAAAACACAGTTCTCTTCTATTGTCTCTGAATTTGGCATATAACATGATAATTTATAATTTATCCAGTTTTAAAGTGAGAAATAGAAGAGTTGCCTTGGTGACATCTCTTTACATCACATTCTATCCAAGTCATACCCTGAACCTGTCAATTTTACTGCCCAAGTTTCTGTCACACTCATCTACCTGTTTCCATCCTTTCCATCTCCACCACCATTATTTCTCCACCTCCACCTCTAGCGTGGCTCCTAACTTGTCTGCAAATATTTTCTTTTGCTGCCCCCAGCATTTTTTTCCCACACAGTAGGTGAAATAATTTTTACAAACAATTTTGATAGTGGTCACGGCCTCTGCTTAAACATTCTGACTGCACTTAGGATGAAGACTGAATCTCTGGCTCACCATGCTGTGCACAGTGTGGCTTCCCCTGGGTGCTGGGTTTCAACTCACACCAGGCTCCCCCTCACTTCGTCACCTGGCCGCGTCACTTGTCATCTTTCCTTCCAGTTTTAGAACCCTTATATCTGTTATTCCTTTTGCTCTTCCTTCTCCTTTTTGCCCAATTAGCTCTGACCCATCTTTCATATTTTAAACCAAGAATCACTTCCTGACATTGAGAAGTACCTTCCCTGATCTCTTTGACCAAAACCCATCCTTATAGGTGCTCCAAGGGCTTTGCACCACTCTTGGTGGCACCTACTAAGGTTGCTGTTTCACGTGTTTGTGTTTACTAGGGCTTTTTAAATTTTTTTAATCTAATTAGGTCAGGTACCAGATCTATTATTTTATACCATTATGCCTGGTACAGCACCAGTAAACAGATGCTTAGTAAACAGGTGTTGAAAGGTGAGTGTAAGGGGCATGGTGTCAGAAATAACTAGGGAGGATGTCATTGGGAGGCCTATCCAGAATTGTTCAACTTTAAAGCAAGGATGCCTCAGGAAAGACTGCATCAGGTGAGAGCTCCTGCAGGGGGATGATTTGCTGCAAGGTGCTGGAGGACATGCAGATTGGAGGTAGAACTCAAAGAGCTGAGTTTACCAACTCAAGAACATTCACATTATTAAGACCTTACTGTAAAATGGTTAATTACCATAGCTAAAAGAGGATTCATGAGGATGAGACTAGGGTAGAAGGGAGGGATGACTTAGTCTAGTTTAAGTGTTAATTCTTGATGTGTTCCACAATGAAAGTTCCCCTCCTGTTTTCATTTCCCTTATAGAATGGCAAAATTATCGCAAAGATTCAGGGTGCAAATGCACCACTTGTTAATAAAAAAGTTATTAATTTGATCAATGAGGAGAGAAAAATTGCAGCAGGTGAAATGGCTCGACCTCAGGTAATACTTTGGATTAACAACAGTTTGAAGACAAGCTTATCATTTAGAGTGAAATAGAACAAAATGCACTACTGGTGCTAGGTACCTCTAAAAGCTTTGAGTACTTTATGTCTTTTAATTTTTAAAAAGTACATTACCTTTTATTTGATGTTTTCCTAAATGATTTAACCTAATTTTGTAACTATCTAGGTGTATAAATGGTGCAACCTTTCTGGGAAGCATTTTGGCAATGCATATTTATATACATAAAAATGTATATATACCTTTTGGATAGTTCACAGAATCACTGAAGCATATTCATGGCTTCCCTGGAAGTTAGGAACCTGTGTCTTTCTGGTATTTTGCTCTTTAATAGGATATTGATTATTGGTTTAGAAAGATTTTGTTTAAGTTAAGGAAATATGCTTTTGTTCCAAATTTGCTGATAGTAATGGTCAAGAATAGATCTTCACACTTATCAAATGCTCTTTTGATCATTAACATGATAATCATATGTTTACAGTTTTCTTATTTATTAATTTCTGATTTGTTCTTATTTTATCTCCCATGCTCTTATTAAATTTTAAGGTTTGGCTGGGTGCGGTAGCTCACGCCTGTAATCCCAGCACTTTGGGAGGCCGAGGTGGGTGGATCACTTGAGGTCAGGAGATCGAGACCAGCCTGGCCAACACGGTGAAACTCCGTCTCTACTAAAAATACAAAAATTATTTGATGGAGGGTGCCTGTAATCCCAGCTATTCGGGAGACTGAGGCAGGAGAATTGCTTGAACCCAGGAGGCAGAGATTGCAGTGAGCCAAAATAGCACCACTGTACTCCAACTTGGGCAACAGAGCAAGACTCCTACTCAAAAAATAAATAAATAAATAATAAAAAAATTTAAGGTTTGCTACCCTTTTCATACTGCACATATGCATTATTCCTGCCCCTTCCATTTGAAAACATCCCTTATTTTATTTCAGTGGAAAGCTGGAGACAGTAATGTCAGATAAGTTCAGGAACTCTTCCACTTTACTTTCTATTTCTTAAATTATAAATGTTTACTAGACACAAAATTTCTAAAAACCCACTCACTGTCATTGTAAAACATAACTGTGTTCTTTGCATTGCATTTCTTTTTCATAGTATCCTGAAATTCCATTAGTAGACTCAGATTCAGAAGTTAGTGAGGAAACACCATATGAAAGTGTTCGTAAGTAAATTTACTTCAAAGTAATCCAAGGGTTTTCTGTACCTAGGTGGTCATCAGAGCATCACTTGTTCCAGCTAAACACTGGTAACAAAATCCATGTTTATTAATGAGGAATTGTTCAGATAAATGATGATTTTGTGCCTTGCAAGACTCAGCTATTAAAAAGCACCCTCTTTTCCTCACTCGCCTTACCTTTGGTTCTGGGCCTGGAGCCTTTCAGAGGTTACCCAGTACAATGGATTCCTGTCTCCTGTTACTAATCTGGACAGCAGCTTCCTACTTCATCCTTTACCATCTTCCAAAAATGTGTGATGATAATTTCTTCCTTGATGACCCATACTCTTGGTTTACTTTGCAGTTAACAATTTCACGCCTTCACTAGATGATCTGCGTTGGGATAGTGGGGTGTATGTCTTCATACTCTGGAGGGAGCAGAGGCAAACAGCCACAACCAAATGAGTTATCTTACACTAAAATTTCATTATAAGAATGTCGGTACATTCATAGATGAATCCGTTGGTGATGTTTACTTGCATGATTCACAGTTAAAACTTCACTAACTGGTGGTACTGTGCTGGATGGATCCTGTGTGTGTAAGAAGCCTTACACATGGGAATTGCATTCAAACCGCCAGGGCCTACCTACTCAATTTTTGTTTCCTCTTGATTAAAAACTCTTGTGAATGTTTCTCCTGCGTGCAAATATAGGAACTGCCTTTTGATTCTAAGTAGGAACCCTCTGGTAGTTGAAATCCCATAATAAGATACACAGCAATCAATGGGCAACAATTCACTGATCGTTAGAAACTTACATTGCTAATTGCCAGATCCTTCATTATCCAGACTTTGTGCCGAGAAAATGAAATTCTGTCTTCTTCTAAATTTTTTTCTAGAGGACTTATTCAGTATTGCTATTATCAAACCGGATGCTGTGATTAGTGGAAAAGGTCTAGAAATTAAAAGAAAAGTAAGTAATATTTTCCAACTATGATTAAATTAATTGCAAAATAACAACCGCTTATCGTCAGTTTGAAGACAAACTTATCATTTAGAGTGAAATATAACAAAAATGCACTACTGGTGCTAGTTACCTCTGAAGGCTTTGAGTTCTTTATGTCTTTACAAGGCTCGATCTATTCTATTCATGCATCCTTCTGTAAATAATCCTACTCTACCAGTGTCCTATGTAAATTTTAAAAAAGTATAGTTCTTATACTAGATTGTATATTAGTCTGTTTTCATGCTGCTGATAAAGACATATCTGAGACTGGGCAATTTACAAAAGAAAGAGATTTATTGGACTTACAGTTCCACATGGCTGGGGAGGCCCACAATCATGGCAGAAGGCAAGGAGGAGCAAGTCACAACTTACATGGATGGCAGCAGGCAAAGAGAAATTGTGCAAGAAATCTTCCATTTTTAAAGCCGGCAGGTCTCATGAGACTCATTCACTATCATGAGAATAGTGCAGGAAAGACCCGCCCCCATAGTTCAGTCACCTCCCACTGGATTCCTCTTACAACACATGGGAATTGTGGGAGTTTAAAGTTCAAGATGAGATTTCGGTGGGCACAGAGCCAAACCATATCATTGTGCTCCTGGCCCCTCCCACATGTCATGTCCTCACATTTCAGAAACCAATCATGGTTTCTCAATAGTCCCCCGAAGTCTTAACTCATTTCAGCATTAACTCAAAAGTTCACAGTTCAACATCTCATCTGAGACAAGGCAAGTCCCTTCTGCCTATGAGCCAGTTAAATCAAAAGCAAGTTAGTTACTTCCTAGATACAATAGGGGTAGGGGTGCTGGTATTGGGTAAATACAGCCATTCCAAGTGGGAGAAATTGGCCAAAATGAAGGGGTTATGGGCCCCGTGCAAGTCTGAAATCCAGCAGGGCAGTCAAATCTTAAAGTTTGTATATTTTTGAGCCACTTCAAACCAAGTATCCTATAGATTTTGCTGAGGTTCTTATAGAAAATGCATTGAAAGCTGGTGGTTTGTTAAGCCCAGAAAACAAACTTAACTTGTTTTACATGTGATTCCATGACACCTGGATTTGACCTTACTCTTTAATTGAAGATTACCACAGCAGGATTTATCATAGAAGCAGAGCATAAGACAGTGTTCACTGAAGAACAAGTTGTCAACTTCTATAGTCAAATAGCAGACCAGGTATGAAAGTCAAAAAGAAAATATCCTCTATGTGTTTAAATACAGTGACCTCTATAAGCTTTAAATCTTTATTACAGAAAAGCAAATTGGTAAGTCTGAACAACTAAAATAACTTCTGGTGTCCCCGTTGGTGTCCGTATCATGGAGATGCCAATGATAGCGGCTCTGAAAAAATCTTCGGTAGAAATAGTGGCTGCCAAGCAAAACTGGATGGTCTGATTGTGTTTTGTTGACATGAAGACCTCTTTATGTCATGTCTTTCAAAGGCCCCTGCATCAGTCCTCTGGAAGTGAATATCCAGTCCTTTCCTATTGATTTTTATTCTGGATTGAAGGCTCTGACATCAGCTTCACGAGAATGCTTTAATCTTTTCTTTACCTAAGGGCATTTCTCTCAGGCTGTCCCTACCCCAACTGCCCCACTCCTGCCACCTCCCTGCCCCATCAACAGTTTTTTGTCTGGGGATATAATATAATAAAGGCAGTGCTGTGTATTAGAAAGTGTACTGGCTTGGGAGTCAGGAGACCTCACTTCTAGAAATGCACTGTCCAATATGGTACCTACTAGATACGTGTGATCATTTGAATTTAAATTCATTAAGGTTAAATTACATTAAAAATGTGAAGTCTCGGTTGCACCAGCCACATTTTAAGTGTTCAAATCCACATGTGGCTACTGTGTTGGAAAGGGTAGAGAGCATGTACCTCATCACAGACCGTTCTACTGGACAACACTTTGTGGAACCGACTGCACCACTCACGCCATCTCTGTTGGCCCCAGCTTCCACATGTGTAGAAAGAAAGGGTTACTCCAACTGCATTGACATTAACTGTAAACTTCTGAGAAAATCCAATTCCTGGGCCCCACCTCAGACATACTAAATCCAAAACTCTAGGATTGGGCTCCAGAAATATGTATCTTAACAAACCCCCTAGATAACTTGGAAACATCCTAAAATTTGGGAATGTTGTTAGGTTATCTTTAAGATCAATTCCAACTAGCTTTGAACTTCTACCACTTAAAAATGTGGGAGACTAGTAGCTTGGAAGGAATAGGGAAAGATTTGTTAAAGATGTGAACCAAAAGTATCTGAGACAGGTTGCAATCAATTTAGAAAGTTTATTTTGCCAAGGTTAAGGACACACCCACGACACAGCCTCAGGAGGCCCTGATGACATGTTCCCAAGGTGGTCGGGGCACAGCTTGATTTTATACATTTTAGGGAGACATGAGACATCAATCAGTGTGTGTAATACATACATTGGTTCTTCCGGAGAGGTGGGGCAACTTGAAGCAGAGTTGTGGGGTGGGATGCTTCCAGGTTATAGGTAGGTAAGAGACAAACGATTGCATTCTTCTGAGTCTCTGAAGAGCCTTTCACTGAATACACGATTTACATGTGAGACGCCATGGAGGAATAGTCACTTATGCCTTAGTCTCGCTTAGTGAATCTGCATTTTTACATAACCAACTGAGCAGAGGAAGTCATCAGATGTGCATTTGTCTCAGGTGAGCAGAGGGATGACTTTCGGCTCTGTCTGTCCTCTGTCCCCCACCTGTGAAGATAAGCTATCAATTATCAATTTACATTGCCAGGGTGAAATCCAACAGAACTGTTTTAGGGTAAAGATCTTGAGTCCCACAAGGAATTTCCTTGTGGACAAATTGTGAGGGAGGTATGTAGCTTTTTTTTTTTTTTTTTTTTTTTAATCTTTGTAGCGATCTTATTTCCCAGCTTGACTTTTCCCTTTGGCTTAGTGATTTGGGGGTCCAAGAGATTTATTTTTCAAAGGATACAAAGTTACCCCGCTCTGGTTATTATACATTTTCTTTATTGAAACATCACTATGTCCCCCATGAGTATATGAAATTATTTTTCAATAAAAAACAAACAAACAAAAAACCCAAACATAAAAATGTATTGTTAACAGGAGATTTATAAGAGTAACATTCCCTTGCCCAAGGACCTTGGAGGGGGAAGATTTCATTTGACTTGGGTAGTGACCACCATTTTAGTCCATCCATTTCAGGAGCCTGAAGGAAACAGTTTATCATTTTATTTTGTAGCCTGACTTCGAAGAGCTTGTCTCTTTTATGACAAGTGGCTTAAGTTATATTCTAGTTGTATCTCAAGGAAGTAAACACCATACTCCCCCTGAAGAAACTGAACCACAGCCCGACACGGAACCTAACAAACCATCTGAGTATCAATGTGAGGTTGAAGCCAAGGTTACACCTGCAATGATGAAGAAGAAACGAGACAGGTATAGCTCAAGACCAGGAATTGTGTCACTTGCAATGTGTTATTGGGTAATGAAGCGTCATGTAGGCACCTCAATACCTAAGGGCAAATGTTTTTATGTTAAAGGCATAAGTATTTCTTCCAGTCAACCTGACATACTGTATATTCAGAAGAGCTGTGTGCTGGGTGAAGTGTCAGTAGTTGGCTTGTGGGTTGTAGGGTAGTAAGAATTTAGAGATGACGGTGTAGGCTTGAAAGGAAAGTTTTGTTAGATAGAAAGAGGACTGCAGAAGAGTGCAGCAGGGCTCCTCAGTAAGAGAGGACTGAGCTCGCCATGGTGGATTTTTCTTTAGGGATATTTATAGACCTTAAAGCTGGAGCTTAAGGGTTATTTGGACCTTATTAGCCACGCAGGTCATGACAAATAATTGCATTTATAGACATGTTTATGCCTTGATGTCAGCAAGGGTTGCACAATGAGTTTGAACATACATGCATTCCGGAGATGTATAGAAATTCTAGTTACTTATAATTTTTTTTAAGCCTGGTACCAGATGCTGGCTTTAAATAATAGGGAAGTCTAGTTACTTCTAAATTCCTCAGATAAGGAGTTTTGCCTCTGGATAGTCAGCTTGGTAGCCCTCAGGTGATCTTTGCTCCCCTCACTGTGACTGCCCTGAAAGTTTATGTCAAGACCACTAGAAAGGGAGGCCTTTTTCCTGTTCGTCATCCTAAAGCTGGGCACACCAGTCTGGCCACAAGGGCTGGGGCTTGAAGGGTGTATTGGAACCATGTATAATCCTTCCCAACTCAGTCTCCTCTCCCATCTCCCCACCTTCCCCTTTCAGTTTCCTGGTGCCCTAAAAACTTGAAACATGAACTTTTACTTTAGATGGTTTGTGGTTACAAATTACTGAGAACAAAATTGTTGTATATTTTTTGTTGACGGATTTTAAAATATTAGAAAATGGATGTAAATAATTTGTAGAGCGTTGGTTTTATGTGCTGCTGTTTGTGCCAGTTATTCCTCTGAAGACTCAGAGAATGGAGAGTGTAACACAGCAGTTGTCAGGCTGCCCCGGAAAGAAAGTCAGGTGAGCAAGAACATACTTAGAGTATGCGAGCCTTGAGGCTGCCTGGGATGTGTCTCCCCGTGCTTGGCAGTCCATCTCCACTGCATTTTCTGATGGAGAATCTCCAGAATATTCCTTGTTATTCCTTTTTGTCTTATTAATGAATTGTAGTGGCTTTTCTTGGGTGCCTACCTCTGTTGGCTCCTAGTGATGCCATATTTTTAGGAAGTAGGAGATCCTAATATCATTAGTTCCAAGTTGTATGCAGGATAAAGGAACTCATAAGGTAAATCCTGTTGTCAAGGAGCTTTGTAAACAGTAGCAGTTACTTTCAGGGTTTTAAGGGAAAATAATAATGAGTGGGCTGAGGGAAGGTTTGTTGGGTAGGGTGTGTCAAGTTTAAAAAGATACCAGATTTTATCCTAGAATTTTTGAGCCATTCAAAAAACAAAAAGCGCTCTATGAAGCACTCATTCATGTAATGTATAAAGTCATCATTCCATGGGGCTATCGTTTAGGTAGCAAACCTCCTTTACATCCAACTTTGAGAAGCTCCAATTGTTCAATACTCACAGGACACCATGAACAATTTCAGCATGTTAATTGGCATGTCCGAAGGAAGTGCCAGCAGCTCTCCCTCCACAACAAGAGCAAGCACTGTAGGGGCCAAGGTCGGAGTGAAATGAAATGTGTACATCTTGCTCTGGCACAGTCTGCAGTATTTCCTTTCTAAACTTAGAGTCCCCATGTGCCTTTGGCCCATGTTTATCCCAAGCTGGCCACAGCAGACAGCATGGGACAGTGTGGAGCATGCTTGTTTGGTGTGCTGGGGCTCAGAAACTGATACCCAAAATATGGCGCTTTGACCTGTTGAACTGAAAAAGCCTCACAGTCTCTCTGACTTGCCCCAGCACTCCCGGCCAGCTGTCTCTCTCAAAGCACAGGATGAAGCTGAAGTTTTTTTTTTTTTTTTTTTTTTTTTGAGACGGAGTCTCGCTCTGTCGCCCAGGCTGGAGTGCAGTGGCTGGATCTCAGCTCACTGCAAGCTCCACCTCCCGGATTTACGCCATTCTCCTGCCTCAGCCTCCTGAGTAGCTGGGACTACAGGCACCCGCCACCTCGCCCAGCTAGTTTTTGTATTTTTTAGTAGAGACGGGGTTTCACCGTGTTAGCCAGGATGGTCTCGATCTCCTGACCTCGTGATCCGCCCGTCTCGGCCTCCCAAAATGCTGGGATTACAGGCTTGAGCCACCGCGCCCGGCCTGAAGTTCTTTTATCTGCCTAAAATCCACACATCTGACAAGGACAACAATTGTTTTTCTTCCCCTCCCTATAAGACCAAGAATGTAACCACATCTGAACGGAGATAGTGTACAAGTTAATTTCCATGCATTGGTCCATTCATTCTCCCTAGTCATCCTTTATTGCCTCTCAGCAGAATTCTCTCCACTCCCATGGCCTGTTTTGCCAGATGGTCTATAATGGGTATTCAATCTTTTGGCTTCTCTGGGCCGCACTGGAAGAAGAAGAATTGTCTTGGGCCACGCATAAAATACACTAACACTAAGGATAGCTGATGAGCTCAAAAAAAAAAACAAAAACAAAAACAAAAACAACAACAACAACAACAACAACAACAACAAAAAACTTGCAAAAAAAAAATCACAATGGTTTAAAAAGTTTACCAATTTGAGCCGGGTGCGGTGGCTCATGCCTGTAATCCTAGCACTTTGAGAGGCTGCGGCGGGCGGATCACGAGGTCAGGAGATCAAGACCAGCCTAACCAACATGGTGAAACCCATTCTCTACCAGAAATACAAAAATTAGCCAAGTGTGGTGGTGCATGCCTGTAGTCCCAGCTACTCAGGAGGCCGAGGCAGGAGAATCGCTTGAACCCTGGAGGCAGAGGTTGCAGTGAGCCGAGATCGCACCATTGCACTCCAGCCTGGTCAACAGAGTGAGACTCCATCTCAAAAAAAAAAAAAGAAAAAAAAGTTTACCAATTTGTGTTGGGCCACATTCAAAGTCTTCCTGGACCTCATGCAGCCAGTGGGCTGCAGGTTGGACAAGCTTGGTTTATAAGCTTCTGAACCTCGTTGAGGGGTGGGTACTCACTCTGTGGTTCTCCCTGTGTACATGTTAATCAAATTTGTCTGCTTTTTCTCCAACTAATCTACTTTTTGTTGTTGATGCCTGTTGGCTTTTCAGCAAAACTTGAGAGGACAGAGGGGAAGCTTTCCCCTGGCCCTTATAGTGCTTGTTCTTGTTTTCACAGCTCTTGCTTTGGAGGGAGGGCCTCAAAGGCACTGTCACTTCCATGTGACATCTTTCAAGTATGTCCAGAATCTAAAGGAATAAGGACAAAAAATTCTCATGAGTAATTTATTCAGTTGTTCAGTTTCACTCTTTATTGCCCCGTCTCCCCTGTCTCCCAGCCTGCTCAATCTCCTCTCTGGGTGGTGGGGATGGAGAGGGTGAGACAGGAGAGAAGTTAAAAGCAGAGCAATTGAACTGGGAGTGAGTGGTGAGCACTCTCATGAACATGACCCCTCTGGGTACACAGCAGCAGAGCCCCAGGGCTTTGTTGGCTGGTTATCCCTATGGAGGCAAACACTTCACAGTTTATGAATTCACATGGTGTGGGGAAACTCTCTCCATGCCATTGATGGTCTGCCTGCTCCAGTGGCTGCAGAAGGATGGGGAAGAGCCAGGGAAACAGGGCAGAGGTACCCTCGTTTGTCGTTCACATTCCAGCTTCCTTCATGATGGCTTTTTATTACATTATTTACATGTCTGTCTCTTTAATCAGCCTGTTTTAAGAAATCAAAGGATAGTGTCATTTATCTTTGCTTTCCAGTCTTTCTACGGATCAGGAAGGTGTGGTTCCATTAGCTACATTGCTCAGAGTCACACAGGTAGTAACTGGCAGAGTCTTCTCATTCATTCACTTATTCTGTTATGTATTGATTCATTCATCTAGTATTTATTAAAGTCCTACTATATGCCAAATCCTAGAGATACGAAGATGGAGAAGAATTAGATGATGACCGCTGAGGTCACTTTCAGTTTTAAGTCTTTATGACAGAGTGAAGGTGACATTTCCAACCACCTCTACTATATTGTATTCCTCTGTCCATAGAAAATATCTATTCTCTTCTCAGTAGCCTCTCTATTTGTCCCTATAACTGTAATAGCAATAGGAAACTTATTTTTTTTCTTTTATGGTATTCTCATTTAAATTAAACATAGTAGACACAATTCCTAAAATAATCCCTAAAGGTGTTTCTGGGATCAGGGCAGTCTGAATTCTATACCCTGACTCTACTCCCATCTGCAAAGCTTTCTTTCCTCTCCAGAGTCAAATGGAAGCTGAACTGATAAGGAGCTGGCTGTCAGTGAGTTCTGGAGCTCTGTTCAGGTCCCCAGGGCAGGAGAAGGTGAGGGTGGTGTGGTGTTTTCTCCACTGTGAGTTTGAGGAGCTCCTGAGCTCCCCAGAAAACAAGGACCTGCAGACAACCACAGACCTTGAGAATAACAGACTTGTGGACTTCACTGAGACTTCTAACTCTTAAAGGGCCAGGATGGAACTGACTAGAATTATTGAATTCCTTGCCCTAGCTAGCTCTCTGGGGATCTTTCCTGATTGACCCTGCAGAAGAGTAACAACCCACTGTCTTCTACAGCGCAAGCATGTAGCCTAGAGGTCATCTTGCCTTCCAACTACAGGGTTTCCAACACTTATATCAAAAATCAGACCTGAGCCCCAGTGAGCCAACAAGGAAAAATGACTACCTGCCTAAGGGAGATTGGCAGCCAGAGAAACGAAGGCCTATACAAAAATCACAACACAAGTCTAGTGAAGAAGATCTGCTTAGAGACAGAAACATCCTTAAATAAAATAGCTATAAAAATAGGGCTTGAGATTCAGTTGCTAGGTATACATTTAAACAGCCTTTCAAATTTGACTTATACAAATTATGATTTGTATTGTAAGTCCAGTGGAGAATTAGTGGGTATGATCATTGTTTGAGACTCAATGACATGGAAAGTCAGATGCAAGAAATAGCTGAAAGTACACACAAAAAATTAGACAGATATTATGAGAGCAGAAGTCCGCAATCTGGATAATATACTGAGGGGACCAATGTGCTAATGAGAAACTCCACACAGAGAACAGACGGACAAACTGTAATTCAACAAATAATGGGGGAATTTTTTTCCCAGAATGAACGCATTTGTCTGCCAATTGCAAGGGCTTACAATAGTCCACCCTCAGCTGATGCCACTCCACCCCTACCCCACACACAAATACAGGAACATCCTGGGAAGAAACACTGCACACTGTTTCCAGACAGAAAGAATAAGCAATTGTATACTTCATATGTTTTTTTATCAGCACATATGTTCATATGTGCTGATAAAAAGCAACCCAGAGCACATCATCTTCCTAACATCCTCTTCCTCTGTATGACAAAATTATTTTTAAGTACTAGTTACTGAATGAGGCAAACAATCATGCTAGAATAAAAATACAGACAGTGAAAACAGTCTTTTATGGGCCAGATGCTGTGGCTCATGCCTGTAATCCCAGCATTTGAGTTCAGGAGCTCGAGACCAGCCTGGCCAACATGGCGAAAACCCATCTCTACTAAAAATACAAAAATTGGCCAGGCCTGGTGACCCATGCCTATAGTCCCAGCTACTTTGGAGGCTGAGGCAGGAGAATTGCTTGAGCCCAGGAGGCGGAGATTGCAGTGAGCCAAAATCGTGCCACTGCACTCCAGCCTGGGCGACTGAGTGAGACTTTGTCTCAAAAAAAAAAAAAAAGGAAAGAAAAGAAAAGAGTCTTTTATGGACTTTTGAATATATAAATATATGAGTATATATGTCCCAAAGGAAAAAAGTGATAGATTATTTGTTTAATTAATATTTTTATCAATAAAATATATGTATGCCTGTATATATTAATCTGTCACAGAAATGAAGTACAGATTTTGCTTTTTGAAAGTCTTAATTTTTGAAGATTTGTCCATGATGTTCTGAAAACTGATCTCTACTCTATGTTTAATAGAAACAGACGGGTGAAATTCCCATTTTACAGTACATTGCATAAATTGCAATACTGCCAATAGCTTTGTTGTTCTGGGATTGCTTCTATGTAGAGCACCATGTATAGTACACTACTTACAAAAGGATAAGTAATGAATATGTGCAAATTCCAAGAGTACATAGCAGCATTATTAATGTTTAGGAGTGCTGGTACATGGTGCTGATAAAAAGCAACCAGATTTTTAATTGGTTTTATTACTGGTTTAAAATTGCACTTGCACTTTAGGTGGATCTCTTCCACCAACTGCATACTTGGCAGCAATTGAGAATAAGTTACTTATAAGGGAAAAATACCTGACTGGCATAATGCTCATTTTAGGACTACTGGAAGAAAAAGACTGCATTCTTGCAAAGCTAAGATATTCACCTGGTAGAGCAAATGAAGATCTTCAAGGACATACTTAGCAATATATCACCTATCTACTCCTGTGGAAAATATGTGAGGATATACTTAACCAAATCAAAAATATGGGAGGAAAAAAAAGAAAAACAGTTCTTATCAGCGAAACTTGGAATCTCTGAACACACACACACACAGACACATACAGTCCATAATTCTGGGTTTTATAATATAACAGCTGATGAAGGACTCCAGAAATAGAAGAAAATTCTTCTAGATTCTAAATTATCTCAACAAAACCTAGGAGTTTCTGGGTGTATGTGGCAAAATGGTTCAAAGATCAAGAAGGTAGTATTTTGACAGTTGTATTTTGAGGTTCTTATTTGCAGAAAGGGCATAACTGGAGTATGAAAATAGGGAGGTAATGTGTCAGAATGCAAGAAATACTTGGGACATACGCATCTGGCAACAGGGGCCGGAAAAAGACAGTAAACATTAGTGCAGTGGATAAGTATAGTAGAACTTCCACATTAACAAGGGAAAAACATGGAATGAATAGCAGCTTGCTCAGACCAGCAAAATAGGGGAAAAAAGAAGAAATCTCAATTTAAAATAAATAATCTAGATAAAGATGAAAAAAATAAAGTCAAGAATATGGCTATTAGGCTAACTATGAAAAGGTTAGTTTTCCCATCACATATAGAGATTACTAGGTAAAGGTTAAAAAAAAAACTAAATTATAAACCATCATATTAATGATGGGCACAAGAATCATCATTGAGTTTAAAAATATTGTGTGAAAAATACATACACAATTTCATATAATGTCCTCATAGATGACTTATGAATTATAAGGGGATAATTGTAGCTTTTCAATAGAGGCAACAGGGGGATATCAACTAATTAATGTCACCAATAATGGGGAAAACTGACATCATACACCTCCTATGTGATGGAGCAAGTAATGGACCAAGAAGGACACAGGCTCACAAAGGTAGTTTTCCTACCAAAGATTCATAACCGGAATGTAATAGGAAACTATTAGGCCATCCAATAATTTGAAACCATCCAAAATGAAGGGAAGTCTACAAACAACTGGCCTGGACTCTTCAACATATCAATATCATGAAAGACAAAAGAGGTGGAGTCACTGTTGGAGATAAAAGCAAACTAAGGAGGTGGGACAACTACTTGCAATATATAATCATGGATTAATATAAAAAATTACTATAGATAAGCTGGTATTAGAAAATTGGTGAAAATTGAATGTAGACTGTTTATGAGGTAATAGTTTTGTAGCAATGTAATATTTCCTGAAGTATTTAGAGGTGAATTGTTAAAATATCTGCAGCTTACTCTCAAATGGATCTGCCAAGACACACATACACACACCCACACAGCCCCCCATACCCTCAACACACATTGGGGGATGAAAGCAGGAGATGGAGAGAACAAATACGAGACAGTGTTAACAGTTGGTGAACCTAGATGAAGGGTATAAATGGGAGTTCTTTGTCCTAGTCTTGCAACTTTTCTATTAATTTAATGTTTTTCAAAATAAAAAATTTAAACAACTTTACTCATCTATATTCTGTTTAGAAAAAAAAAGACGAAAATAAAGGGATGGCCAAAAAATAGCCAGGAAAAATAAAGTATTAACATCGATCATTAAAATTGCTAAATTTGATAAAGAAAGACATGATGTAGAAGGCAACATTTATGACAATATAGCAACCAAAAAAAGAAAAAATTGTGCCCCCACCAACATAACGGCTAAGTACATAAGGAGGGAACTACTGGAAAAATAAGGAGAACTGGAAAAAATACCTGCTAGCAGACGAGAATAAGTAAGGATGTAGAGGAATTAAAAATACATAATCCATAAATAATATATACTAAATTGGCCGGGCACGGTGGCTCACTCCTGTAATCCCCGCACTTTGGGAGGCCGATACGGGCTGATCACAAGGTCAGGAGATCGAGACCATCCTGGGCAACATGGTGAAACTCCATCTCTACGAAAATACAAAAAAAAAAAAAAAAAAAAAAAAAAAAAAATTAGCTGGGCTGGTGGCACTTGCCTGTAGTCCCAGCTACTCAGGAGGCTGAGGCAGGGGAATCGCTTGAACTTGGGAGGCAGAGGTAGCAGTGAGCTGAGATTGCACCACTGCACTACAGTCTGGTGACAGAGTGAGATTCCGTCCCCAAAACACAAAAAAGCCCCATATATATATATGTGTGTGTGTGTGTATATATATGTATATATGTGTATATATAGATAGATAAATTATAATATATGAAACATAAACATATATACAACCTTACACATAATTTTTTCTTTTATACAAAGAATACTTCAACACATTTTTAATCAAAATTTTACCACACATATTTTTCTGATTATAATCCAATAAAATTGGAAATAAACAATAAAAAGTAACTGACAATGTTCATTTGAAAATATGAAATGCAGTTTTAGATAACCTTTAGTTCAAAGACAAGATTAAAAAGAAAATTAAAAACTCTCTGGAAAGTTTTACGTAGGGAAAAGAAAAATTTTTCCTTAAAAACACAAAATTTTATTTTGATCTTTGTTTATTCTCTCATAAAGTCAAACATAGATGATATCATGTAAGTAATTTTTATAGTGGGCTCAATAAAAAGTTGAATTAAGTATCATATTCTTGGATATAATAGGGAGATGCAATTTATCTTTATATGGAATTTAATTTTGTTTTATTAAACTTCTAGTAATTTATGAACATATCAGTTTTAATTTGTTGGCATGGTTATAAACTTCAGTTTACAATAATCTTAAATTGTATTTTGGATTTTGACAGTTTACAAGAATATCTGGAAAGACAGCATGTAGCTCAGTTTTGTGACATTGAAGAGAATGCAACTAATGTTTCTAAGTTCATGGATACTTTCTTCCCTGATTTTAAAAAAAGGAAAAGCATGAAATTAGAAAAGACATTGGCATTACTTCGACCAAATCTCTTTCATGAAAGGAAAGGTAGGGAATCAAGCATGAATTGTTTAAGTATTTTATAGATGAGATTTGAATAAACCCTAGTATAATTACATTTAAAGACATTGTTTTAAAATTTAACATTGAAGAAAAAGCACCTTAAGAAATTAATGTATTAACTTACTAATATCTTAATAATAGTGAATAAAACATATTTGTAGCTGAAGAGTTTACAAGGTATTTTCTAACCTGTGAATTTGTTAGAGTAGATTTTAACATCGACATTGCAGGAATTATTACATAGTAAAGATTGAAAGCTTTTATGTCTGAAATGTCAATTCAAAGCTTGGATCTACCATAACTGATAGTGTGACTTGAACAGGATATTTTACCAAGTTTATTTCTTCACGTGTAAAATTCAGAACATTAAAATGATAAACCACAAATAAAGCACCTGGCACATAAAGAGTTAGTTCTTTTAATCTCACCCCATATTCTTATAGCAGAGTGAATATGGCAGAACAAGAACACGAGTCATAAATTAACACTTCATTCTTTTTTTATACCTAATATATGGAAACATAATTACCATTAATATTTATATATTGGCCTTTTATTCTCTGACTTATCCAACTACCTAGGAGCTTTCTAGGAGCTTTGGTAGTTGTGGCTTGATTTATTTAGATATTTGCAAAATATTTTCCCTTTATTGTTGCTCAATTGTTTTTCAAGGTTATATAGATATCTAAGAATGAACTGATGTGACACATTTATTTAACTATTAAGCACCTTACTTAGAAATTTGCCTGTGATTGATGAGAAGTAAGGTATCAAAGTGTGGGCCAGGTGCTGTGGTTCACGCCTGTAGTACCAGCACCTTGGGAGGCCAGGCAGCTAGATTGCTTGAGCCCAGGAGATCAAGACCAGCCTGGGCAGCATGGTGAAACCTCATCTCTACTAAAAATAGAAAACGTAGTTGGGCGTGGTGGCCCATGCCTGTGGTCCCAGCTGCTGGGGAGGCTGAGGCAGGAGAATCACTTGAACCTGGGAGGTGGAGGTTGCAGTGAGCTGAGCTAGTGCTACTGCACTCTAGCGTGGGTGACAGAGTGAGATCCTGTCAAAAAAAAGAAAAGAAATAAAGGAGGAAAGGAAGGAAGGAAGGAAGGAAGGAAGGAAGGAAGGAAGGAAGGAGAGAAGGAGGGAGGGAGGGAAAAGAGGGAGGAAGGAAAAAGAAAAAGGAAGGAAGGAAGAAAAAGAAAGAAAGAAGAAAGAGAGAAAAAGAAAGAAAGAAAAGAAAGAAAGAAAGAAGAAAGAGAAAGAAAGAAAGAAAAAAGAAAGAAAGGCAGAAAAAGAAAAGAAAGAAAGAAAGAAAGAAAGGAAGAAAGAAAGTCAACAAGGTGTTTGGGGCTTTGAAGTATGATTTTTTATGCATCAGGTTATTCCATGAAACTTCTATGCAATTGCTAGAAGCCTTTATCTAGAACCAGGAATTCTGTATGTGTTCATACCTGTCACCAAATACTGCATTAGAAAGTGTTACTGGAATGCTTGAAAGGATGTTTGAAAATTCTCGTGGGCATAGTGCAAGCAAAGTAAAATATTTATTATTATATTCATCATGGAATTTAGAGTGAAACAGTCCTCTAGTGGCGAGTCCATAGAAACTCAATGCTGTCTTGCAAATAAAGCATACTCACTAATATTTTTCCAATTTATCCGTTGGATGGTAAGACCCGCTCTACACCTGGTTTATAACTCGTTTGTGATCACTTAACTGAGAGAGTGCAAATTAGGGAAGGCAATCACCAGGATTCTCAAGGGTCGACAATCGACCTACTCTCCCATTAAATCTACTTTCTTTAGCTTTATACAGATTTACCTTCCCTGAATATTTTTCCTTAGCTTTTATCATGAGTCATTTCAAGAAGCTATTAATATTATATGGCAATTGCTTGGGGACTGGTTGTCACTTTTTAAACTGTGGTCATCAGGTATCTTCCTTTGAGAAATCTTTTTACAAAATTAGTAATTAAAAAAAAACTTCAGTATCTTCTAAGAATTAATATGATTTCACCTTTTCAAATTTCAAGAGCTATATATCCTATGTTTTCTTTTTTTTTCTGTGAGGCAGTTCTGAAGCAAATTGTTGCTTAAACTGTATTAACATGCATGACACTTTGTTTTATTCTTTCCTTACAATTGTTTGCTTAGTTCTAGTTTATTCACTTTATTTCCTGTTTTTTGGCCTCAGTAAGGAGCTTAAGGCTGTTTGAGATCTGAGTCAATATTTGTGCTTTTGACTTATCCTTCTTTGTCACAAGATGACCTGCACAGCTCCAAACATCATGCTCCTCAAACATTCAAAAGCAGGAAGCAGAAGGTGGTGTAGGACAGAGGTTCTCCCTGAGTACCTCTCTCAGAAGACTCCCCAGTGTATTTCCTATAA
Organism: Rhinopithecus roxellana; assembly: GCF_007565055.1. Taxonomy (NCBI): domain Eukaryota; kingdom Metazoa; phylum Chordata; class Mammalia; order Primates; family Cercopithecidae; genus Rhinopithecus; species Rhinopithecus roxellana. The sequence goes on from NC_044554.1 coordinate 91,138,691, forward strand.
ACATCATTGACCACAGCTGGATCACACTGCCACACTATCTGTAAGGAAGGATGGAGGTATGAGTATTGGATTTTCTAGGCTTCTGTAGTGGGAAGCAGGCAAGAGAGAAGAAGGTTGAGATATTCTTTCAGGTATTCAATCAAGTTGTTTCTCCCCAAATGGGACAAATCAAATCATGGTAATTGAACATAAAAATTATTTATAATGACTTCCATAATTGTGTTGGTTGATTATTTAGGTTACTGTCTGCACACACACACACACACACACACTCTCTCTCTCACATTCACATGCATACACCCAAGAAAAAGATTTAATGAGATACATGTGTGTGTGTGTGTGTGTGTTGTATATGTGTATGTGTATGTATGCATTATTCCTGTGCAATGAAAAATTGGAAATGCATCATAATGAGATGTTAAGGGACACTGTTCACCTTAAATTAAAACCTAAGAAGCTATTTCTGCAAATTTCCAAAATTTTGCATGAGAATAAAGTGCATTGTATGCCTTCATGATAGTATATTATGTATTGTGTACATAACCAGTAATTACCAGTTTAAAACTTATTATGTGACTGTTTTTATTTAGATGATGTTTTGCGTACTATTAGAGATGAAGACTTCAAAATACTGGAGCAAAGGCAACTAGTATTATCGGAAAAAGAAGCACAAGCACTGTGCAAGGAATATGAAAATGAAGACTATTTTAATAAACTTATAGAAAACATGACCAGGTAGAATTCAAGATTCAGAAAACTCAGTCTGATTTATTTTTGAATCATGTAAACTTTCTCCTAAGTCTGGTTTCTATTTAAGCTGCCAAACTCCTCAAGTCTGTAAACATGTTCTGAGTTTACTTCTCTACCAGTCCTGCTCCCATCCCAATCCTCTGCTCACCTGCCTGTCTTCTCTAGTCTTCCAGGAATGTTACTGGAATAGTAGGAAGGTCTCAGAGGAAGTTAATGGAGTCCCGTTGAGATGAACACCAGAAGTCCAGGGTGTACAATACTATCAAGTTTAAGCAGAGAACTGACTGACTCTCAAGAGCTTTTGTAATCTTTTTTTTTTTTTTTTTTTTTTTTTTTTTTTTTTTTACAAAATGGACACTTTATTTTTTCGAAATAGTTGTACCATTTTACATTCTACCACAGTGTGTCTGAGATTTCTTTTTTTTTTTTTTTATACTTTAAGTTCTAGGGTACATGTGCATAACGTGCAGGTTTGTTACATATGTATACTTATGCCATGTTGGTGTGCTGCACCCATCAACTCGTCAGCACCCATCAATTCATCATTTATATCATGTATAACTCCCCAATGCAATCCCTCCCTCCTCCCCCCTCCCCATGATAGGCCCCAGTGCGTGATGTTCCCCTTCCCGAGTCCAAGTGATCTCATTGTTCAGTTCCCACCTATGAGTGAGAACATGCGGTGTTTGGTTTTCTCTTCTTGTGATAGTTTGCTAAGAATGATGGTTTCCAGCTGCATCCATGTCCCTACAAAGGACGCAAACTCATCCTTTTTTATGGCTGCATAGTATTCCATGGTGTATATGTGCCACATTTTCTTAATCCAGTCTGTCACAGATGGACATTTGGGTTGATTCCAAGTCTTTGCTATTGTGAATAGTGCTGCAATAAACATACGTGTGCATGTGTCTTTGTAGTAGAATAATTTATAATCCTTTGGGTATATACCCAGTAGTGGGATGGCTGGGTCATATGGTACATCTAGTTCTAGATCTTTGAGGAATTGCCATACTGTTTTCCATAATGGTTGAACTAGTTTACAATCCCACCAACAGTGTAAAAGTGTTCCTATTTCTCCACATCCTCTCCAACACCTGTTGTTTCCTGACTTCTTAATGATTGCCATTCTAACTGGTGTGAGATGGTATCTCATTGTGGTTTTGATTTGCATTTCTCTGATGGCGAGTGATGATGAGCATTTTTTCATGTGTCTGTTGGCTGTATGAATGTCTTCTTGTAGTTAACTAGTTCTGGAAAGAATGAGTTGCTAGAAATGTGCTAGAAGAATAACGGAAATAGCAATTGAGGCAGAAATCCTGCAAGGGCATGTAAACCAGCAGGACCATGGGAGCAATTAAAGAAACATCTACAAGAATCATGGCCCTCCCCTTCCCTTCCTTTCTCTGCTTCTATTTTAAAGATATGCTCTTGAAAATTTATCAGTGGAAACTAATTTCTGACCTCTGTTAAAAGATTATTTTACATGTTACCTGTTTTTGATCTATTTAATAACATGCGTTTGTATTGCCTATACATAATTCATTACTGAGCTACAATTCTTATTACCTCTTCTTTGTTTTCTTTTCTAATAGAGGTCCATCTCTAGCCCTTGTTTTATTGAGAGACAATGGCTTGCAATACTGGAAACAATTACTGGGACCAAGAACTGTTGAAGAAGCTGTTGAATATTTTCCAGAGAGGTAGGATTCATACCATGAGTCCCTATCTGTTTTCATGGGCTTCATTTTAAACACCTTTTTAGATGTAGAGTATTGGAACCACAGCTCTAGTCCAAGGGAGCTTCTCAGGAAAGCTACCTTTCCTGGTGAAGGAGTGGACTACTTATGACTGGAGGTCCAGCCCTGTGCCAGGCTGAGGATAGCCAAGGATTTGCAAGAGACCATTGTGAGATGCTAGGCTTGGGGCTGGGAGCTAAGAGTTGTATATTTCAGTCAACAGCTCATCTCTTGGGAGAAATATCCATGCCACCCGCTATTTAGGAGAAATTCCTTTGGGAAGGTTGTGGTGGCAGCTGTAGTTTCTTTAATTGATCATGAGTTTTAAGACAATGATGACTAATTGAATATGTACTCTACAATTTAGTGGGAACATTTATTGACTTAGCTTACTGATTAATCTTAGAAATAAGCTAAACTTTGTAATCAACTTGACCCCTAGCATATTACCTGGCATATAGGGGAAACTCTTTGCATATTTTCTGAGCTTACCTGCTAGGCTTAATATCATCTGCAGGATAGAAATAGTATCTCATGCATCTCCATATTTGGCACGAAGCTGATGGAAGTAAATTGAATTTCAATTCCCTTGAATTCTTTGTGCTGATTTTAGGGTAGGATTCAGTTCAAAGAAAGAAAGGATTCCCCTCATACCCCCTTCAAGTGTGCAAGAATATAGATGCTCTTTAAGGCACTGCAAACCTAACATACATGTTGACACAATAAATAGCAATAGTTATGAAGCCTCACTTACATGAAAGCTGAAGTGCTTTCTTTGGGGTAGGATATACTTAAATTTGGCTTGTGCTGCAGGAACATGTATTGCCCCTTATTTAGCCCTACTTAATTATGTCTTTGCTTATGTGCCAATGATTGTGAAGGATAATAAGCATAGAACCTCTGCAAGTGGTGTGAGCAGAGTGCCATGGAATCGTTTAATAAAATGTGGCATAGAGTGCAATGCATGCTACCAGAGAGAAGGATTGCTATCAACACAAGGCCTGTGCCTGTAGGCACACTGGTCTAGACACTGTGGCACCAAGTGTGGAGGCTCTCAGTTACTGCCCCATCTCCACCCTACTATCATACTGAAAATTGCCACATGTTCACAATTAATCTTTATCTTTCTTTCTAATTGATCCCCACTTTTCCACTTCCCTTGGATCCACCCAGCACTTATGGTTGCTTTGGGAATAACTCTTTCAATGGAACTTCACCCTTTTCCTGTGCCTGAATATCAAATTCTATGCTGGCATTGTTTTGCCCAAAATATGATAATTTTCATAGAAGAGAAGCACAGCAACCCCTCATTGTTACCCATTACTCCCTCTATCCCACTATTCCTCCCCTGACATTTTCCAATAATCATGTTTGACAGCGTAACAGGGGATGGGAGAATGCTCTGTATTGAGTAGAGTAAGTGGTCAGGATGGCTCAGGCTGTTTCATTCAATCATTGTGCAAATCCCTCATCCCTGGCAATCATAGAGTCCAAGGGATCAGGGATGAAAGTATCTCCAAATTGGAGGTGTGGAAACAGCCAAGGGCAGAATGGAAATGTCAAGATGATAAGGCAAAAAAAAAAAAAAAAAAAAAAAGCAAAAGCAAACAAACAAAACCCTGAATGAGTCACTGAGACCAGAGAGGAAAGAAGAGCATCTGGAAGCTGGGGACAGAAAACCAAGTTTCCTGTGATGTGAAGAATCCGCATTGGTGTTAGCAGGAAGGAACATTATTCACCATAGCTGGAATTTGTTGGGTTGACTGCCGTGGACCGTTTAAAGGGAAAAAGTGAAATGGGCAGTGAGCATCATTTGCTACTAAAATATGCATAGATAGATAGAAAGACAGATAAAAAGGACCACTGAAAAAAAATACCAAAGAGCAACAACTGATTCAAGAGATACATACTTATTTATAGGAAAGAAAGCATAACAATAAACTGTCTAATCTAATGTGTTTGGTCTGGTATTATCAGTCTCACTCCTGCCTCTTCCCATAAAGCTGTCCTGTCTACTTCTCTTTTATTGCTGTTGTTGCTCACCTGGAGGGTTCCCTTACGGTATCTTCTGGATTTAATGTTTATAATTTTGTATCTTTGGTCTAGAGTCAAATGCCATGTAATGCTTGATAATGTGAAGCATTATCACATGGTGAAAGAAAATTTATTTAGAGTTCAATACACGCACCATATATTTCAAAGGCATCATCTGATTGTGTCTGCAAAATCACCCTCTGAAACAGGTTTTATTGTCATATTTATATTTGAGACAATTAAAGAACAGAGAAGTTAAGCAGCTCCCTAATATCACATAGCTAGCAAGTAGTGCAACAAGGATTCTACCCTCTGAGCTTTTTCACTGCACAGGGCATCTGTATCAGTCCGTTCTCATGCTACTACGAAGAAATACCCGAGATTGGGTAATTTATGAAGAAAAGAGGTTTAACTGACTCACAGTTCCGCATGGCTGGGAAAGCCGTAGGAAACTTATAATCATGGCAGAAGGCACCTCTTCACAGGGTGGCAGGAGAGAGAATGAGTACCAGCAGGGAAATACCAGGTGTTTGTAAAACCATCAGATCTTCTGAGAACTCAGTCACTAGCACGAGACCAGCATGGGGAAAACTGCCCCCATGATTCAATTAGCTCCCACTAGGTCCCACCCATGACATGTGGGGATTTGGGGAATTACAATTCAGCATGAGAATTGGATGGGAACACAGCGAAACCATATCGGCATTCATTCCTCTTTCATAGTTATCTGTCAGTAGTCATTGTCATGATGATTTAAATGATCACATCCTTTCTTCTTAATGACCATTACCTCCTTGAAAAGAAGTAGCATGCCCTAAGCCACGATTGTACTCACTTCCTTTTGCACAGTGTCAAGATCTGGAATGATTTGCTGTTATTTGATAACTTTTGAACAACTCAGATAAATTGTGTTATATTATTCTGTTCTCTTCCAATAGCTTTTAAATCTGACTTCTTTTTCAAAGTTTATGTGCACAATTTGCGATGGACAGTTTGCCGGTCAACCAGTTGTATGGCAGTGATTCATTAGAAACCGCTGAAAGGGAAATACAGCATTTCTTTCCTCTTCAAAGCACTTTAGGCTTGATTAAACCTCATGCAACAAGTGAACAAAGAGGTAAATATTTAAGAATAAAAGTCAATGTATACATTTTCTCCAAATTTTGTGAACATTTAAAAAATTTACAAGCAGAAAAGCAAAACAGGAAACAGAAAATTCAAAAAAGTTGTGACGAGTACGTATATCCTTCATTTAGATTCAACAATTAACTTTGTCATATTTTCTTTTGCTATCTCTCTCACCTCTCCCTCCCTCATCTTTCTCTTTGTCTTTCTCTTAATCAGAAATGGTATTGAATTTTGCTGAAGTCCTTTTCAGAATTTATGAAAATGATGAGTTATTTTTTCCATGGATATATTGATATGGAATATCATGTCAATGATATTTCAAATATTGAACTATATCCTTCCATTCCTATATAGATGTTGCTTAGTTATGATGCATTTTTAGGTATACTTTTGGATACTATTTGCTTATCTTTCACTTGTTTATTTTTTTGTATTGAGACTTGAAAGTGAGCTTGAGCTCTGCTTTCCATTTTTTTGGTTTGATATCTATCAGGTTTAGAAATCGATGGAATACTTCATAAGGAATGTGAACATGTTTTTCAGTGCTCCAAAAGAGTGGAAGCAGCACTGAGATTGGTATTTGGAGGAGTGGCAAAATTTTCCTGCGAAAATATCTGGGCCTGTTTTTTTGTGTGGGATAATTATTTGATCACTTTCTCTGTTTCTTTTATGGAAATTGCTGTATTTAAGCTTTCTATCACCCTTTGAGTAAATATAGTTAAATTACATTTTCCTAGGAAGTTATCTATTCCAGCTATGTAATTTGTAAAGTAGTTTCTTATCATTATTATGTTTCCTCCATTTCAGTGATTATTTCTACTTTACCATTTTGTATTTTGCTCTCTTTCAAACAATAAAAATATAATTTATTCATGAGTTCTATGTTTTTCTCTTTTCTAACTACTATTTTTGGTTTTATCTTCACGATTTTCTTCCTTCTATTTCCTAGTTGTTTTTTCTTATGTTCTTCTTCTAGCTTTTTGAGTTGAATATTAAATTTATTTATTTTCAACTTTTAATTTTTATTGATAATAATTTTTAAAGTTATACATTTTCATTTGATTACTGCTTTAATTATAGCCCACAGGTTCTAATGCATAGTGTTTTCATTATCTTTATTGATTATTGATAATTAATTATTGAAATTTTGTAATTTTGGTTTATATTTTCCCTTGGGCCTTAGAGTTATTCAACAAATAAATTTATTTTAAAGAGATTTTTAAAAATTCTGGTAGAAGAAAAAGCTTGCATTTTTTTGAAATTATCATGATATTGTTGAACTACCATATGGCAAACGTTTGTGAAGATTCTACGTGTATGAGGAGAAGAAATATTATCACCGGTATCATGGTGAAAAGTTTGAATATAAGATAAAACCAGCCTTACCATTTGATTCATCTTGATTTATTTTTTTTCCCAACTTGATCTATCTTGAATTTGTAGGATCTGTCAGCAACTAGAGGTGTGAGTCACCTGTTTTCAGTATATTGTTGGCTGTATTTCCTGTATTTTCTGATTAATAATGGTGGTGGCCATGTTATTTGATACCTAGATATTCAAAACTATTCATGGTAAATTTAGTTTTTAGCATTAAACAAAGCTCTTATTTGTCTCATCGAATGCCTTGGGGGCTGACCACACACCCTGCTTTCTTACCATTTGCATTTGCCTTATACATTTTTGCCTATTTATTTATTTTTAACCTTTTTGAATCACTTTTTTTTAGGCTTGTCTCACACATAAAATCCATAAAGGTGGATTTGTATTCATGACTTTCTCTCAAAATATATGTTAAACAGCCAAATTCACTGTAATAAAACAGTATACAACTCATGTATTTTTAATTTTTTAAATTGAAACATAATTGTCCATATTCATGGGGTACCTTATGATGTTTTGATACATGTACATATTGTGTAATAATCAAATCAGAGTATGTAGCATACCCATTGCCTCATAACTTTATCATTTCTTTGTAGTGAGAACATTCAAAATCTCCTCTTCTACCTATTTTGAAATATGCAACGCAATATTATTAACTATAGTTACCCTACTATGTAGTAGAACACCAGAACTTGTACCCATAGACTGATCTCTCCCAACTTCCCCCTCCCCCATACCCTCCCCACTTCTAGAAAGCACCATTCTGCTCTCTACTTCTAGGAGATCAACTTCTTTAGGTTCCACATATGAGTGAGATCATGCAGTATATGTCTTTTCTGTGCCTTGCTTGTTTCACTTAAGATAATGTCCTCTAGGTTTTTCCATATTGCCACAAATGACAGGATTTCATTACTTTTTATAGCTGAATAATATTCCATTATGTATATGTATCACACTTTCGTTATCCATTCATCCGTCAATGAACACTTAGGTTGTTTACAAATCTTGGCTATTGTGAATAATGCTGCAGTAAACATGTGAGTACAGATATTTCTTCAACGTACTGATTTTATTTCCTTTGAATATATACCCATAGAGGGATTGCTGGATCATATATGGTAGTTCTATTTTTAATGTTTTAAGAGATGTTGAGCCTTTTTTCATATATCTGTTAGTCATTGTATGTCCAACAGATTTCTTCTGAGAAATGTCCATTCAGGTTTTCACCCATTTTTAAATCAGAATCCGTTTTTCTGGCTTTTGTTTGTTTGCTATTGAGCTGAGTTCCTTATATATGCTGTATATTAACCCTTGGTCAGATGCATAGCTTGAAAATATTTTCTTGAATTCTGTAGGTTGTCTCTTCACTCTGTTGATCTTTTTCTTCACTATGTAGAATTTAGTTTGACATAATACCATTTGTCTAGTTTTGCTTTTGTTGCCTGTGCTTTTGAGGTCTTATTAAAAAAATCACTGCCAAGACCAATGCTATGAAACGTTTCACCTATATTTTCTTCTAGTAGTTTTATTGTTTTAGGTCTTACAGGGAAAAAAATTTAGTAGGTGAGATAAATTCACATGTTTATTTTATGTTAATAATATGTTTAGTTTCAAACATCTTATTATTTTAAGTTATATTTACTTTACATGTTATTTTTTCATTTACTGATGTTCTTCTCTGTGTGATCTTTTACATTTTCTTTTGTGTTTGAGAAATTTATTTATTCTGGAAGCTATTTTTATTGTAATATCTACCAGGATTGTCCAAGGGAAAGAATATAGTCATGGGTTCTCAGTTTCTGTTTCTGATCGGGCCAGTAAAGCCTGTTCCTCATCTTTCTTTTCTGGTTATCACTAGAGACGGAAACTAAAAACCATGACTTCAGGCTGCTAAAAGCCTAAAACAAAACACAGCAACAATAAAAAGTGTGGGATGGATATTTGTTTTCTCTGCTTTAAATGATATCCTAATACCTTTGTGACAATTAGGTACTCAATCTTTCTCTTTTCTTGAGCTATTCTCCTATTTTTTGAACTTGTGTTAAATGTTAAATGTACTTTGTCAGAAAACATATTATTTACATATATGCTGGATAAAAATAATCCTAGGCTCACATTTGTTTCTTAGAGTTTCTTGACAGGGTATCTCTATTCTTGTTTCCTGCATTTCTTTCAAGAAGCCTGGTGCCATATTGACTTTTGTTTCACTGTAAGTAATATGGTGTTTTCCCAGAAGAAGGGATTAATTTTTGTTTGTTTCTCAAAGCTAGTAGTTTTACTAACATATGTCTGAGATTTGACCTCTCTCGGTTTATTTTTCCAGATACATGTTAGTCTTTTTTACTGTCTAGATTCTTATCCTCTCTTATTTCAAGATGGTTTTCCTGCCTTATAGTTTTAAATATTAGTTCTGTTCCGTGGTTCTTTTGTTTTTTTCTTTAGGGATTTCACCAACTGGAACTAACAGGGGATTCTTTTGAAGTTTCTGAGTGTTTAGATTGACTTACCCAATTTTTAGTTAAAAATATTCTCTTTTGGTAAGATGAAGTCAAATTTCTTAAATAAATGTAGTAATGTATAGTATTTAATTGTATATATGCACAGATATGTACACACCCACACCTACATACACACACGTGTAGACATGCTTATCTTTGCCTAACTTCTGTATCTATCACTTTTCCTATTGACTTCTCTTTCTTTATTTTGCTATCCCTTACTTGGCTGTTTTCACTTCTGTTATCTATGTCCTTCTCTGTATTTTAAGTTACATTAGACACCTAGTTTATTTCTGTTATTTTATCTTTGTCTTTCGTGAGTGCAGCTTTTATTTCACATCTACTTATTGCTTGGTCATTTCTAGTTTTGAGTTTGAAGTTCTGATTTATGATTTTTTTAATGTTCAAACTGCTTAATTCACATTAGGGTGTCGTGTTACAGTTTGGGGGGTATTTATCATCCTTCTGCTGGCTTTCTTTCTTCCTCCCTCTCTTCCTTCTTCCTTCTCTTTCTTTTATTTATTTCTTTAGCAGGGGAAGACATTTTTTAAATAGTAATTTTAAAAGTAATTTTAATTTTATCTTTTTTAATGGTTCAGTAAAGATTAAATAAGGTTTGGGTTAGCTCATTTCATTTCTCAGGTCAGATTTTCTCTTGGTTTTGTATTAATATAATTAGGTAGTTTCTTAATAGGTAGGGCCTTTGCAGAGGGTGAATCTTTCTCACTACCTACAGTACTCTCTGTTCATCTTGAATGTTAACCTGAGCCAGTTGCTGTCTTTATCTAAGAACATTACTGGGTATATACCCAAAGAATTATAAATCATGCTACAATAAAGACACATGCACATGTATGTTTATTGCAGCACTATTCACAATAGCCAAGACTTGGAACCAACCCAAATGTCCATCAATGATAGACTGGATTAAGAAAATGTGGCACATATACACCATGGAATACCATGCAGCCGTGAAAAATGATGAGTTCATGTCCTTTGTAGGGACATGGATGAAGCTGGAAACCATCATTCTCAGCAAACTGTCACAAGGACAGAAAACCAAACAACACCACGTGTTCTCACTCATAGGTGGGAATTGAACAATGAGAACACTTGGACAGAGGAAGGGGAACATCACACACTGGGACATGTCGTGGGGTGGGGGGAGTGGGGAGGGATAGCATTAAGAAATATTCCTAATGTAAATGATGAGTTAATGGGTGCAGCACACCGACATGGCACATGTATACATATATAACAAACCTGCATGTTGTGCACATGTACCCTAGAACTTAAAGTATTAAAAAAAAAAAAAAAAAAGAAAAAAAGAACTGTAAGAGACTTTTCTTTTCCAAGGTGCCTCCTTTTACCAGGAAGTATTGATTTCCAAAAACTGCATTAGTCTTCAAATACCTTGCTTGCAATGCCACAATCACCCACTCCTACCCTAATTCATTCTTCATGGTGCAAAGGAAATTATCATTTTAGAGCACAGATCTGAATATGTTATTGCTTAGAATGCTTTAAATGTCCCTTGTTGTTTTTAGAGGAAAGTCCAGATTTCTTCACAGGGCATAATTATTGATAATCGTTCTTCTACTTACTTGGCCAACTTCATCTCCAGTATATTTTCAACCAGTCACTTCTTCCTGCCCTCTGCACTTGGCATACATTACTCACTCTGCCTGCAATGTACTTTCCCTACTTGTCCACTTGGTGATCACACCTTATTTTTTCCATGCTTAACACAAAAGTCAGTGTCTCTGTGAAGTCATCCCTGACCTCTCCAGAGAAAGTTAAATGTTTTCTCACCTGTGGTTCTGGGGACCTTATATATTACTCTATAATAATGATCACTTTCTCATGATATCTTTATAGGCCTTTCTCTCTGTTGAGACAATTAGTCTCTGAGGAAAGGTTTACATTTTCTTCCCTTTCATTTCTGCAGTGCCTGTCTTAGGGCAGATCCTGGCCACCTCCCTTCCAGCAGGAGAAGTCCAGCCTTCTCCAGGCTGTCTGTTGGTTATAATCATATTGCCTTTAGCTCCCAGACCACTCTTTGTGTTTTTGATCCAGAGCAAAGAAGAGACCGTTTTACCAGAAAACTCCCAGTTTCTCAGTTGGTTCACCTGTGTCTCTAGAATGTAGCCCTCAAAACTTAGGCTGCTGGTGAGATTTTGACATTTGCTTTGTTTAATTCCCTTAAGGTACTCTGATTCTTCAGGCAGAAGAGTTCAGATTGGCTTTATCCTTCAATCCATATCTAGCAAGAAATTCCTTGGCATTTGTAGCATGAAGGTGAAAATACATCTTTATTCTTAGCATGAGAGCAGGTCCCTTCCCCTTCTACGCTTGTGGTCTACTAGGTGTTTCAGGTGGTTTCTGGAAAGGTGATCCTCAGAGACTAGAAAATCTACATTAACATACTAAAGTTCTGAATGTCAATTTGGTGCCTTGGAATTTTAATTTAGTTTAGCAGAGTTTTGCCATGTTAAACCACAATATGCAAGTTAAATTATCGTTTTCCTTAGTTATTTCAGTCTACTTGAATATGGAGGAAAAGTGAAGCAATCTGCAGTATTATCACATGTCTGTTTTTCCTAGAGAAGATCCTAAATATGATTAAGGAGGCTGGATTTGATCTGACACAGGTGAAGAAAATGTTCCTAACTCCTGAGCAAATAGAGAACATTTATCCAAAAATAACAGGAAAAGACTTTTATAAAGATTTATTGGAAATGTTATCTGAGTAAGTTTCTGATACACAATTATTTGCATTATAGAAGTGGTAAATGTTCATTACAGAAACTTTGAAAAATGCAAAAATTAATTGAAACATTTCATCTAATCTCATTCATGAAAAGACATTCTGCTAACATTCACGGTTCATCTTTTTTCTATTTCCTTACCTCTCTCCCCGTCTTCCTTTCTCTCCCTCCTCTCATCTCTCCTTGCCCCCTTCCTTCCTTCTAGTTTCTCTAGGTCTTCGCATTAGATATATAGAGGCTGGCTCAGTTCAAACCCCTGCTTTGCCAACATACTTAATTGTTGCCTGAGTTTCCTTATCTGGGGATAATAATAGTATGTATCTAATAGGCTTGTTGGGAGGGCTACATAACTGATGTGTTGAAAGTACCTAGAACAGTGCATGACAGATACTAAACACTCGATAAATGCTAGCTATGATTATTCACATCTTTTTTTACATGTGTTGGTACCTTGTCAAACTATGTGTACATAATAACATAAATCTTATGATAAGAAATACACTCCTTTAAAACTTTTTTCTACATGATACATCTGTTCCTGACAACACATACTTTTATAACCACTGCATAGAAATTAAAGGCTAACATTTATTGTTTCCTTAATTCCAGGCCTTGTGATGAGCTGTACACACTTTATTTCATTTGACTCTTATAATAACAACTCTATGAAGTAGTTTTACTACAATTTCCACTTTGATTTTGAGAGAACAGAGGCCCAGGGCTAGAAGTTGTCCACGGTCACAAAACTCATGTTTCACTGGGTCCTGAACCCAGGGAGTCTCTGCTTTTAACTGCTGCTTTCCAAAACTATCATTTACACAGAGTTCATAATTATGTGAACATCATTATCGATTTACTATGAGTTAAACGTCTTTTCTATTTTATATATATTAAACATCAAAAATTTTCTATACAGTCATGCTTTGCAGTTCAGTATTTCAGTCAATAATGAATTACATGTACAGCAGTGGTCCCATAATATTATAATAGAGCTGAAAAATTCCTATTGCCTTAGTGACATCATGATCATTGTAATGCAATACATTACCATTTCTGTTCATATATGTTTAGATACACAAATAACACTGTGTTACAGTTGCCTACAGTATTCAGTATAGTAACATGCTATACGGGTTTATAGCCCAGGAGCCATAGGCTAAACCAGATAGCCTAGGTGTGTAAGAGGCTATTCTATCTAGGTTTCTGTAAGTATATTCTATGATGTTTGCACTACAATGAAATAACCTAATGTCACATTTCTCAGAATGTATCTCCATTATTAAGAGGTACATGACTGTACATATACACACACATGCACACACACACATGTGTATAAAATACGTATAAGAAATCTCTTTAATTGCACATTTTCCCTTTTTTCCATTCTTGACCATTTGTCAATGAGTTTAGGAAGGCAGAATTTATAAAGTTAACAAAACCTAATGGAATATATGTGCTATTTAGATATAAATAGTAAGCAGAAGCCTAGGACTGCACCATGAAAGCTTAGAAAACTAACTTTCGTACTTGTTGCAGGTCGCATTTTCTAGGAAACTGGAAGAGTTTCTTATTCAGGCTATTGAATAAGGATGTGACGAAGAAGAGAGGGCAGAGAAGCAGGATGGGGATGAGGGCAAGTCAAGATGTAGTGCAGGCCGGACAACAGCCTCTGCTAACCACAGCTAGATTGGTCTATCAGAGTTGTCCAGTGTTGGCTGAGATGACCAGGCTGTTGTACGGTCATATCACTCAGTTACTTGAAGGTAGGCCATCCTGGCATTGAGGGTGGCCTGAGCAAGGTGGCTGTCTGAACTGGAGGCAATCCCTGAAGGGGTCAGAGGCTGCAGGACAACCATAAAGCAACAAGTCCTGAATCCATGACAATGTCTCTATTTACAGACCTCATAGTAGCAAAGTAATAAGACTTCATTGACAAATATTCTCTAGAATGAAATTACAGCACTCACCTAGCATATAAACCTATTAGAAGAGGGAGAAATGAAAAAACGGAAGTATATGATTGCACTGATAAGGACAAAGAATAAAGAGGAGCTCCCTGGCCCAGGGTGCAGTGTTCTGTCTTTAGCCTTGTTTGCAGTGTCAACAGTTTTCAGTAGGCTGGGTCTTCTGAAAGCACCGTTCTTTGCAGAGGTCCATCTGTGGTCATGATGCTGACCAAGTGGAATGCCGTTGCCGAATGGAGACGATTGATGGGTCCAACCGACCCAGAAGAAGCAAAGGTACTTTCCCCTGACTCCATCCGAGCCCGGTTTGGAATAAGTAAGTTGAAAAACGTTGTCCACGGAGCATCTAATGCCTATGAAGCAAAAGAAGTTGCTAATAGACTCTTTGAGAATCCTGAGGAAAACTAAAGTATATACTGTGAAGTACGTACCTGTTTAATTATTATTTTATTTTATTTGCTTGTTGCAGTGATTGAGGCTAGGACAAACTTGTCCTAAAAAGAGAAGAGCTTTTCCCAAATTCCTGAATCAAACTTTATTTCCTGTGAGACACACTGTTCTATTGCATAGCAGCTGCACAGCCCCAAACCTGAGCCTTGTAGATGCTGATGACCTTGGGGATTCTGGTTGCTTGTAACCAGGCAGAGGATGCTGCATCCAGGCTGCAGGGATGGAGACAACAGGGCAAGCAACGCACCCATTGGTTTGCACACCTTGGTCTTGAGCTGTGGTGTCATCTACCATGACATAAAAAGCCTCATGCAGTCCCTCTACTCAACTCCTTTCCACTTCTCTGGTTTGAATGGCCAAAATTTCTTTCTTTTTATGTTTATTTGTTCTAAAAAAAAATTTGCAGGTTTGTTACATAGGTATATGTGTGCCACGGTGGTTTCCTGCACCTATTGACCCATCCTCTAAGATCCTTCCCCTCGTTCCCCACTCTGCAACAGGCCAGGCTATATGTTGTTCCCCTCTCTGTGTCCATGTGTTCTCAATGTTCAACTCCCACTTACGAGGGAGAACATGTAGTGTTTGGTTTTCTGTTCTGGTGTTAGTTTGCTGAGGATGGTGACTTCCAGTTTCATCCATGTCCCTGAAAAGGACATGATCCTTTTGATGGCTGCATAGTATTTCATGTACCAAATTTTCTTTATCCAGTCTATCGCTGATGGGTATTTGGGTTGGTTCCATGTCTTTGCTAGTGTAAATATTGCTGCAATAAACATACGTGTGCATGTGTCTTCATAGTAGAATGATTTATATTCCTTTGGGTATATACCCAGTAATGAAATTGCTGGGTCAAATGGTGTCTCTGGTTCTAGATCCTTGAGGAATCACTATACTGTCTTCCACAATGATTGAACTAATTTACATTCCCACCAACAGTGTAAAAGTGTTACTATTTCTCCACAGCCTCCCCAGCATCTATGATTCCTGACTTTTTAGTAATTGCCTGAATGGCCAAAGTTTCGGTGTACAGTGTACAATGATTGTACAGTGTACAGTGATTGAAAAACCCACAGTCACCTTGGGTTGGTAGGAATATAAAATGGTGCATCTTCTGGATAATTGTTTGGCAGTTTCTTAAAAGGTTAAACATAGAATCATTATTTAACCTATCAATTATATTCTTAGGTGTATTCCCAAGAGAACTGAAAACAGGGACTCAAACATATACTTGTACAGTAATGTTTATAGAAAAATGATTCACAGTAGCCAAAAGGAAGAAATCAACCAAGTGTCCATTAACAGAACAATGAACAAAGTGTGGTATAAAGATACAACGGAACCTTATTGAGCTATTAAAAGGAATAAAGTATTGATGCATACTGCAACATGGATGAATCTCAAAAAAATTTTGCTAAATGAAATGTTAGACACAGAAGAACACATATTGTATGTTGCCACTTATATGAGGTACCTAGAATAAGCAATTATAGAGAGAAAAAGTAAATTATAGCTTGAGGCTGAAGGAAGGGTGAAATTGTAAGTTATTGCTTAATGGGTCTTTTTTAAGTTGACAAAATATTTTGGAAATTGTTTGTGGTGATGTTTGCAAACCATGTAAATGTCATTAATACCATTGATTTGTACACTTAAATGGTTGCAATGGCAAATTTGATACACACACCCCTGACATATTGCCACGATAAAAAAATAGTAACAAAAATAGTGAAGTAAGGAAGAATTATTTCAGATAAGCACAAAAAGCTCTTGCAAGAGAACTCTTCAACCCCTGCCCCAAAAATGATACAAAATTAAGTTAGTATTACATTTTTAAAAGAAAATGCATGTAATCCTAACATCGAAAGCTTTAATTAAAAGTAAGCCTTTATGGTGGGAGTGTAAATTAGTTCAACCATTGTGGAAGACAGTGTCCTGATTTCTTGAAGACCTGGAACCAGAAATACCATTTGACCCAGCAATCCCATTACTGGATGTATACCCAAAGGAATATAAATCCTTCTATTATAAAGATACATGCACACGTATATTCATGGCAGAACTATTTACAATAAAAAATATATGAAATCAGTCTAAATGCCCATCAATGATAGACTGGGTAAAGAAAATGTAGTACGTACATGGCATGGAATACTATGCAGCCGTAAAAGGGAATGAGATCATGTCCTTTGCAGGGACATGGTTGGAGTTGGAAGCCATTATCCTCAGCAAACTAATGCAGGAACAGAAAACCAAACACCGCATGTTCTCACTTATAAGTAGGAGCTGAATGATGAGAACACATGGATACGTGGTGGGAACAACACACACTAGAGCCTGTCGGTGGGGGCTGGAGGGAGAGCGTCAGGAGGAATAGCTAATGGATGCTGGGCTTAACACCTAGGTGATGGGATGATCTATGCAGCAAACTACCA
This sequence comes from Rhinopithecus roxellana, assembly GCF_007565055.1. Lineage (NCBI taxonomy): Eukaryota > Metazoa > Chordata > Mammalia > Primates > Cercopithecidae > Rhinopithecus > Rhinopithecus roxellana. The sequence continues at coordinate 91,155,831 of NC_044554.1, forward strand.
TGGCACGCGTTTACCAATGTAACAAACCTGCACATCCTGTAGACGTACCCCTGAACTTAAAATAAAGTTGAAGAGAAAAAAGTAAGCCTTTAACAAAGTTCTTAAACAGATAGTAAATAAAGGAAATTTTGTTTCAAACAAAGTATAACAATAACAAAACTCCCTAAACTCTTTCTTGGGCATCTCTGACCTGAGAGTCCTGCTGAACCCCCAGCTGCTGCCCCAGGCCACCCCACAATCCCCGCCTTTACACTCCAGCCTATTCATCATGTTCAGAAGAAGCTGCACAATAAGTCCTGATATTTTTCTCAGCCCCTTCCTATTCTCTTCCTAACCTTTGGTTTAACCAGCAATTCTTAATCCTTGAATGGGCTGGGTAGAAAGCTTACTCACAAGTTAATATTTTTAACCCTGTCACAAATGTTTGTTCATTAACTCACCGCTCTGTAAATGTTTGATGACTACTTACTTGCTCAGTCAGACTGTCTATAGGTAAAAGTTAAGGCCCATCTTCCAGTTCTGTGATTTGTGTGCAACACTTCAATATGGAAACTGATAACTGCTGAAAGATTAGCGTATAGCACTGTCATTTATTTTATTAAGTGCATTCTTTCTTTTCCTAGAACTTTGAGAAGATAATACATAAGTTCACATCAATATGTAACCATTTGGCACAGCTTCCTGGGAGGAATAATAAGAAAAACATGCTTTGGAGGAAAACTCATCTCAAGATACAAAAATGAATGGCTCTGCATAATAACAATAAAAATATATTCCCCAAACAAATCTTAATGTTTATTTTTACCCGATCTTCCAGAAAAGATTTAAGGTATATACATGCACACAATATACAACAAGATAATTGAGGGAGGAACATGGAATGCGGGGAAGAAGAGAGTAGGAGAGATCAAATAAAGCAAGGAGTGGAGTTAAATACAAATGCACACTGCCTAATATATATTTAAAATTGGTCAAAGTTTTGACTCTAAATTTTCTTGCAGAAAATGAGGAAAAGGTGACATGTAGATTTATATCGTTTGCAAACTGTAGTACAGTCCAACAGTCCAGGCAGTGTACCTAACTCCCTGAGGGTAAGAAAATGCAAGAAGGTAATAAACCAATTTTTGTTTTTCTTTTTGTTTCTTTTCCTCTCTCACGATGTACTCTGAATGATGTTTTCTGCAGTGGCATGCTCTTAAGCCCATAGCCAGAGTAATATGTGGTTCCCAGCATGTTAGCCGTGACACCCTCCTTTTCATTCCACTCAGGGGAAATATTAGATTGCAAATGAGTGAGAATAATGTTGCTGAATGATTAAGTTTTCAATCTAATTTCTTAACTCTAATATTAATAAAAATAAGACACTCACAAGCTTTGATCCCTCTACATTAGTAACAGATTACTGACTGCAGTACTTTCATATTCCAACATAATGTTTGAGAAGCATGCCTGTGAACTGTGTTAAATTATACAAAATCGAATTACATACATGGGAGTTATCAGTAAGGATATTTCTCAATCTTTCTCAGAATGCATTAAAAAATAAGGCAAATCAATTATCGGCTTCCTTTAGATTGTGCAGAGAAATAAGTACAGTCAGTATCTTTACTTTCCTCACTTCCTTCATCTTCCCTGCTCCTGCAGGTTGAGTGTTATTATCTGATGCTTTGCATGGCCTAATGGTATTTGGATATTCATATTATGATTGTGCTATTACCTCAAGAATGATCCAGACCTTCAAATGCATTGGGAAAAAAACGAAACAAGACAAAACTCTCTTAAAAGTGATACCGTATTTCACCAGCAGATGGCAAGCTACACTCAGTTGTGTGTATATGTGACTAAAGCTGTACAAAGATTTCATACACAAGATATAGAGAAAGGCCATTTCTTTCTAACTGAAGTAGCCAGAAATCTAATAATCAATGTCTAAAGAGATCTATCCAACTAAGCTTTAAGTTGAGTTCATCTTGGTCTAGAGGGGATTGTGTTTAGTAGGTGGATCACAATAGCAAGAGGTAGGCGTGTAAGGACTGGGGTTAGCAGTACTTGCAAATATCTTCTTGCCCCAGGGGAGAAAGATTTTAAAAGGCTAGAAAGTCACCAGGGCTTCTGCCAAATGGGCTGGTGTTGAATTTTGACTGGACTTTAGGTGGTAAAAGCATGACCTGGACCACTGTGGCTAAGGCAAGTATGACCTGAAAAATCAGTGGGAAAAGTTGGAGCTTGGGGCTGAGAACTGTCAGCTGCTGAGATACCCAGGAGTGTGGGGATGTGGGTCCAAATTCAGGGACGGGCTTAGTAAGTAGGCAATGGGACATCTGTGCTGAAAGCACCTCTATCCCATCAACCAAATACATGAGGATGACTTCGCTGGCATGAGGTCAGTGTCTACGTGACTTCCCCCAGACAGAACAATCCCCATTCTCTAGTACTGGCTCAGTTGTGCACCTTAACCCTAAAGCCAGAGTCTCTCTGATGTCTACACCCAGTCCATCCAGCCCAGTTCCATGACAGGACACCCAAAGCATTCTTGATTTGAGCCTAATGCTCCTCAGTACCTTCCTTGGATGCCCTGTGGAAGATGGACAGATTTTGTAAAATATGTTGTCCTCTATTTGCGGCCCTCTAGCTGAACTGTCTTGGTGCCCTTTCTGGACACTGAAAGGGATTCCTGACACTGACGCCTATCTGAACTGTGTCTGAACCTGCTCAACCATTGGAAGCTACTTTGGATGACCTCCAAAGCCAGACATTTTATGCTTTTCAGAAAAGGAGAAAGATGACTCAGCAATTGTCTGCCTAATTTTTCAGCTGCTGAAATATTTCAATGACATAATAAATATTTTAAATGGTTAGAATTATTATTAAAATGTTAGTGAATTTTAAAAGTCCATCAGTTTGAATCAACAACATTATTTTAGATTTATTTTGAAACCATGGTGACATTTTACTCTTAATACTATTTTTTTGCTTAACTTCAGTTCTTTGCATCTGGTTATATTATTCAAGTTCTTATAATTTTATGAGATTTAGGAATAGTCCTCTGATTATAAGCCTGCTCTGTTAGCTGAATTTAATTGTTAATAAACAGTTTAACTGTTTTCTCTTTTCATAATATGTCATTAAAGTGAGCCATAGTAGCCATTATAAATTGTTCTCACTGAGATACTGCAGTTGCATGTTTTAGTTATAAAATTGTTCTCATACAAATATCACAACTAAATATATTAGACTTATGCTGTAAAGGCAAAATTACACACCATGGCTTTGTTCTTGCCATTAATTACCTCTTTAAAAATATTTTCTTGCATCCCAGTAGATAGAAATTTCTCTCAGGTCGCAAAGCAAATAAATACTGTAAGATCTGTAGTGGTGATCAACATATTGTTTTTTCAATAAATTTGAAAAGAAAAAGACATGAAAAAGCATAAAGACAAAAGCCCAAGGCTTAGGGATTGAATAGTGTATGGCTGCTGGTTACAGAAATTGACAGAGACATTCTGTTGCTTGACGCTAGTTTATAGATTTTGCTGGAAAAGTGTAGTGATCAAATGTTAATATTTTTATGATTGTCATAGTGTGCTGAGCATGAGAATGTGAATCACGACCTCCAATTGCAGAGGTCATAATGATAAGGGTTCTAGCTCTGCACCCGGAAATTCACTGTCACCTTTGCAGCAAGACCACACTACCGATGGGTTGCTCCCAGTCAGTGACTGAGCACAACAGGGTACTTAGAGCTATCTCTGGGAGAAGGGGGACTCCTTTGACGGATGACTGACTCCAGACTTCCAGATAACCTTGCCAAACCTTCTTCAGACTTTGCAGCAGTCTGGAATGCTTCTACCCAACCTTTCTTCTCTCTTCCCTCTCTCCTTCACTCAGGGTGGACATTCATTGTGTTCTGACAACTCTCTCAGCCCTACTCAGATCCCTCCTCATTCTCTCTCACAGGCATTTTGCACATTTAATTCTGTTTTGGCATTTGCTTCTCTGAGAACCCAGATGAAAACACGTATGATCAAGGGAATAGTTCTCAAATTAGCATGTCTAAATGTCTTTAAACCAAACTACATTCTATATATCCCTCTGTGATAATATTTTTGTAGTATCTGATAATTATAAAAGTAACACATGCTCATTAAAGTACAGAAAACATTTATGCCTTGCACTCTTTTTTTTTTTTTTTTTTTTGAGATGGAGTCTCACTCTGTTACCCAGGCTGGAGTACAATGGCATGATCTTGGCTCACTGCAACCTCTGCCTCCCTGGTTCAAGAGATTCTCTTGCCTCAACCTCCAGAGTAGCTGGGACTACAGGCGCCCGCCACCACACCTAAGTTTTTGTATTTTTGATAGAGACAGGGTTTTACCATGTTAGCCAGGATAGTCTCGATCTCCTGACCTTGTAATCTGCCCGCCTCAGCCTCCCAAAGTGCTGGGACTACAGGTGTGAGCCACTGCCCCCAGCCTATGCCTTGCACTCTCTTCTGGCAACATTTTTTATGGTCTTTAGTATTCAATAATGCAGGAAAGTTATTTGTGTCACAAACACCTATCTTACCCTGGCATGACTTGAGAACCACATTTAAAAGTCCATTTTCACAAATTATTGGTAAAATAGACTCTGATACATCCAAGCTATGCAACCGTCCAATATAAACCTACTGTTGCATTCTTTACGTGGAGCAATTTTCATGCTGCCTTATTAAGTTCATATAACAAAACAGAAAGAAAGACGCAGAGGATTGACACCAAAATGCTAATTTTGACATTTTGAGTAGCTACTTTGACATTTTGGGTCTTTTTGTTTTATTTCTTTTCTTTTTTTTTTTTTTTTTTTTTTTTGCTTATCTCTGTTGTTTGAATAATAAGTGGGGATATTCCATTGCTATCCTAGCGTTCAGCATCTTCTTTGGGGTGCTTTAAATTAAAGCAGTTACTCTATCTTGGGTACTTCATTCATCTGGAGAACATGGCTTGCTTCCTTATCAGTTAAATCACACAGTTGACAATTAACTGATATTATGACTAATAATATCAGTTAATTACTGATATATTGTTGGTTGGCATGCCTCTCCCTATGACGTAATACATCTTTCAGTGTAAACTGCTTTTCAAAAGTATTTTCCGTTAGGAAATATGGTCAGTATTAGCATAAATTAGACTATAACAAGAAGCAGAAATTTGTTATCCTGTTGCTTTCTATGGTGATAAATAAGTAGTCCCTTTAGCAGCCTAGATTTATGTTACCAAAAAATCAGTGGACTTTGGACTGGTAAATCAAAATTCAGGAAATTTGAAGGCCCGAATTGGTCTCTAGCTATGTGCAAGAAGTCAGAAAAACTTACACAACCTTTCTCCAACAAGCGAGGTTATGACTTCTGAGGTCTTAGTCAACCTTTTCATTCCATGATTCCAAATAACTATTTTTGCTTTTTGAATTGGTAATAATAACAGGTACATCCTTGCAGTAAAAACGTGCTCTTCTTTTTTACTCAGGAACTGGTTACCCCAACCAGAAACACCCTCAAGCTACTAGGGGGTTTGCTGTAAGAATGCGATAGACAATCTTATAGGTATCCAAGGTTTTGTTGTAAGAATGCAATAAGCAATCATATCGGTATCCAAGGAGAGAAACCAAAAGTGTGATCAGACTGCATTGGTTTAGAGCTGAAAAGTAAGAACTAAGGCTATTTATGTAAGTTCTCATGTATCTTAAAAGGAGGCTAGACAGAGAGCATCTATTAGCAGTTCTGCTATACTGTAATTCTTCAGTTCCTATAGTTAACCAGTTACATTATCAAGTTTAATTGTTAAAAAATAGAGGAGGTTGCATAGGCTTTTCTGGCAGTTAAGAAATCTATCTATCTATCTATCTATCTATCTATCTATCTATCTATCCATCCATCCATCCATCTATCTTTCTATCTGTCTATCTATCAATCATCTATCTATCCATTCATTTATTTATATACTTTGAGGGGCTCAAATCACTATTTCCCAGTGGCCAGGAGTATAGGAAGTGCTGAGAATGTTGTCAGCTGATGGTTCACAGATGAAGGGAGGAGTTTTGTCCAAGATGGCCACCAGTTACAACTTTAAATTTATGATAAATATGGAGAAGGAGAAACAATCTCAGCGAGGGTTTCCATACACCATACACTTAATGAGCATTTGCATCCACCGATGTTCCAAGCATTCTGGGGCATAATTGACAAGATCAAGAACTTTCCTTGCTGAGCATACTCCTAGGCCCGAAAATGCTATTTAAACAAACGTATCCCAAGGTACTAATGAAGGATACACACAGACATTTGACTATTGAGATGTTTATTCAGTATGGTCAGTGAAGAAACCTACCTAAGTATCCAATAGCACAACAGTTTGTTGAGTAATGCATACTATGGAATGTAACACAGCTGTTAGAAATGAGGTGGTATCTGCTTTCTTGACATGAAAACATATCTCACTAAAGGGCCAAGCAAAGGAGGCAGGTTATGAAACACATGTATAGCAGGCTCCTAGTTTTATTTATTCAAATCGTTTTATAAGTGCATAAGAAACACCTGGAGAATAATATGCCAAAATACTAATAGTGATTACCTCTGTGTAGTGGAGAGTAGGATTAGATAGGGCTTTATTTCCTTTGGGCGTTGTGCATTTATTGAATGCCTTATAGAGAATACATGCCTATTGTGTTAGCAAAAGGCCAATAAAATTGTTTTTTTAAATAAATGCCTCCAATTGTCCACAATTATGAAATTTGTTGATAAAATACTGCAAGATAAGTTCTTCTTTTCTGATTAAAGTATCCCAACTGTCAAGTAATTCTCATTTCAGAGATGGAACCTCAACTTTCCTCTCTGTATATTTATATTTAACTCCTCTCACATGTATTTAGGCAAAGAAAATATTTAAGTGAAGAAAACAAATTTTTGGCACTCACATGAAGGCCATTTTTATACTTGTCAAATTATTCTCAGGGTGGATGTCCTGGGAAGTGAGATGAGTGACGTACCTCTCTTGTTGTGGGTATAAAATACTTGAGCATTAGCCAACTAATTAGTACCTAACTCCTAATGGTACAAACTCACTGTTTCTGGTGCTGCTTAAGAGGGTGTTGACAAGAAGCATCATGATCATGAAATCAGGTAACCAAAAAACAGGAATCCAGACATTGTCTGCCTCTCCTTTTTATTTATTTTTCTTTATTATTATTTTTGTTTTTAGAGTTTCTAGCTAAAAACAGAGCTGAAAAGTCATTGTAAAAAAGACACATTATAATTTTCCATATGCTACTTCTCTAGATTTTTCAAAAAATCCCCTTTCATCACAAAAATCCTTCTGCAGACCACAAACACATAAAGATCTTTTAGACATTCATTCCACTACCATTCCTTCTTAGAAGCATTAGATTTTCGATCTCATTTTAAAACATCACTAACATTGTAACAACAGATACCAAACGGTAATAAAACATACTGTAAAAACTTACATGTTTTGTTTGAAATATGGCATTTATTTTACAATGCACATATTAGGTCAAATTGTAACAAGCATTATTTCCCCTACTCTCCTAGAGTATGCACACAGGTTACTCTGAATGCAATGCAGTAAGCCTTTTCCACCAACTTTAACTCACCTTCTGTACCAAAGGGCAAACCTACCACTATGGCTTGTGATGGCTTACAAAGAAAAACTGAAGCATAGCATTAAGAAAAATGCTGCAAGATGTGTCTATGAAGAGCACTGCAGTGAGTTGTTAGGGCAAGGGGCACATGGCCTTGCATAGGCTGTCCCAGGCAATGCCCAGCCTCATCCTGTAAGGAAGTCGGAAGTCTCCGTTTTGGAAACTAGTTAGCTCACACTTTTTTCGGGTTTGTTTTCTTCTGGGCACTCCTAGTTTTAATGTTCTTCTTGGGGCTGGCTGGTTTGGGAGCAGGAGGCTTTCCCTTTGGTTTGGGGGGATTACTACGACTGGTGCGCCCAGCTGTTTTCTTCTTGTCCTGAATTGTTCTCCGCTGTTCCCGCAGCCTCTCTTCCCACTGCTGAAAGGCAATTTGTAAACATGACTGTTAAATTATCTCATCCCTTTATGGTGCTCAGCTAATATCAAAATTAAGGCAAGTTTTTCACTGTAATATGCTAATGACGGTAACAATTGTAATAGCTACCCTATGTCAAGCCCTTATCAGGTACCAGGTGACTCGGAAAGTGCTCAGTGTGTGATGAAGTTTTCACGTGCATTAATTTCATTGAAACAACAGTCCTTCTAAATAAGCACCATTGACAGGGGCAGGAAACAAACACAAAGAGGTTATTTGCAGGCCACAGAGCTAGTAAATGTCAGAGTCAGGATTCAAATTCACCCACTCTGACTCCAGAGCCAGAGGCCCTCACCCATGCACTTTTGACCACTAGCCCCATAATGCAACATTCCTACAGTGCAAAGTCTTCTAAAAAGGCTCTTATTTCATGGCTACTAGCATTAGTTTACCCCATGTCACTAGGAAGTCAGGGGTTTGTTCACTTCATTCTCCCACATCCAAAGGAAGACAGAGGCCCCTTCTACACCTAGTCATCCGCTAACGTGCTAGCTATCCAGATCATTGGGAAATGAGTCATTCTGAAAAATCAAGTCTCTCTGATAGCAAAAAATTTATTCTTTAAATAGCTCAAGTAAGGAACAACAAAAAAGTGAGTCCGATTGAATTGTCATTGCTTTATATTAACACATATGTCCCTGCTTGGTTAGAGTCTATTTCATTCAGCCAAAAGTTTGACCACAGTCATCAGCTGGGTATTATCCTAGGCAGTAGGAATGCAATGAAAAGAAAAACATTGTCCCCACTGTGCTACGACACAATTCTAGTCTATTCTAAACTAATAAACTCATTACAGTATGTTGCTATCATGTGGTGATATTTTCAAATTCCTACTGAAGTTTATTGGAAAATATGCTGCAAAAGTGAATGGTCCCACAGCTCTGATTATTGAAAGCTTTCCTCTCAGCAAGCTCAGGTTCTCACGGTCTGTTTGCCTTCTGTATTGATGCTTCTAATCTACTGTAGTCCTGGAAACCAGATAACCAATCCTGCTAGAATTTCCTGTCTAATAGAACTAAGCATGCTTCTGAGCAGCTCATGAGTTGTAGCTCTGACTTAACACAATAGTGTTTGGTTCTCTTATTCAGAAGTACACTGACTAGGGGAGGCTGTGTTCTAACTACATTCTCCATAAGTCATTGTTAATATATACTTTCCTCTTGCCCGGGACTTTTCATTGGTGCAAACTAAGAGAGTACAGGTAGTAGCAATATGTTTTGTGAACCTGTAAACATAAATTCTTCTTAATGAATATGGACATATTTTGCAGAGAAGGGAAGCTTTAAAAATTTCAAACCAATTACCTGATGTCTTTAGATTGGGTTGTAATTTCACATTTCTGGGCAAAAAATTATTTAACTCCTCTAACTGAATTACCAATATTTCTATGATGTTACCACAAAAATCCTAGATTTGACTGCAAAACAATTACTTTTTGTGTATGATTTTTGACAAAAGTCTTAAGTTATTATAAATATAGGAAAAGATTCTGCTATGTATAGTGATAGGGTAAGTTTTATTATCAGATATTTCCACCCTTCCAAATATATGTCAGATTTAGTCTCAATGGATATTAAGTCTGCTCAAGGATCTCATGTTTCACTAAAACAATTACATGTAATAAAGAAACAAAAGGCTCATTTAACTTGGAAATAACCAGTACATTAGTATTAAACACAACTTCACAACCTTTGAAGTTGAATGACAGATTCCTGGTAAAAATTCTGAGTGAGAATAGCTACACTCTTAACGGCCTATTCAAAAGACACATACTGTTGTTATTGCTGGCTCTTATGAGAGCTTGGAGATGAGACAATGGGAAGAATTCCCCAATTCTAAAGAAATCTTTTATGTGCACTTACATCCATCTTCACAGTGTCGTTCATGATACTTACTATGGATCTTTTACTAAGCTGATCTCTCCATTTTTCAACTAAGCAATTTTCAAGAAGCATCATCCTGAAAACAAATTACCTTAGTAAGCAGATTTTTGTTACAAAAGTAAAAAGCTAAAATTACAGAAAATTTAAAAAAATTATTCAATAACCCTTTACCCCATAATCCACATATCCACCATTTAATTTTATTGGTGTTTCCTTTCATTCCTCCTTGTAACAATATTTATTACAGTTATTAGACCACATCGTGTATTTAGATGATCTGTAAATTTCCTTTTGTCATTTTATGATCTAAATTTTCTGATGTAATTAGAATAATTAAAAAATATAATGTTAATAATGTAATATTATAAATATGGATATCCATAATATATCCAGCATTTTTTTATTGCTGAATTCCCTTTTGCTTAGCTATGATTACCAGTGTTGCATTGGATAACCCTGTATACAGTAGTGTGCACTGGCTTATTTTCTTAGGACAGATTTTTAAAATAGAATAACTGAGTCAAAGGGTATGTATTTTTTAAAAAGATTTTCAATGCATAGTGCCAAGTTGTTTTCAAAATGGTTGCACTTTTATCCAATTCATTAACATTAAGCATTAGGTGAAAATGGAATCTTGTTTTTATTTGGATTTAGAATCAAGGAGATAATTTTTTAAATGTTTACTTACTATTTGTATTATATTTGTATTACTATTTGAACTTCTCTATATAAATTTATGTACATATATTTCTATATCGTGATCTTGATGTTTAAATATTAATTTTATGAACTCTTTAGTAAGAATACAATTTTTTCATATCTTTTGCAAGTATATTTATCAATTTTTATTTGCTTTTCTATCATTATTTGTGATTTTTATGTGTATAATATTATGCGGTCAAATACGTGTATTGATATTTTTCCTTGTAATTTCTTACATTAGTTTTATGTTTACAAATTACTTTGCTTTTCAGATATATTTAGTCACCTAATTTTATCCTGTTTTTTTAAGTTCTTACAATATTTATCTATTTAATCCATTTGAAAGTTATTGTATAGTATAATATAAAGTGCATTAAAACCTGTTTCAAGAGTTTTTCCTCCATTTTATTTATCTTTACATCCACTATTGCATCGCATGGTTTTAACAAGTGTAACTTTACACCAGTTTTGCAGGTCTCATAAAGCAGATTTCCTCTCTTATTTTCACAATCGTCTTTACATACCCTTACCAATTTATTAGAATCATTTGTGAGGACATAAATCCCAATTATCCAAAAATGTTTTTACTGGAATGGATTATAATCCATTCACCTCTCCAGATAGAATGAAATGACTAGCAGCCTGGTATCCCCAACTGCATCTCTAGCACTGCAGCAGATGCAAACACCTTGGTAGAGATGAGTCCAGAATCACTGATTGCTTCTTTAGGGAGACAAGATACAAGCAGAGTCTGGCTTTAAAACCAAGAATACACGGTGATATCCATGTTGCAAGGAGGGCACCCAAGTACTGATAGAATACAGAAAAGTGAAGTTAGTTCTCAAAGTTGTTTTTGGTTTCTTTTCAGAAGAATAGTCTTAGTTTATATCTAGAAGAAACAGGTGAGCATTAACAGCAGAGAATGGGAGGGATGACTTGTTATGTAAAACTGAGTGATTTTGCTGGAGAACTATACTGCAATCAACTTACAGGGCCCAACATGGAGGCTGGGCTCAAGAGTTTGACTTTATATTATAAGTAATGTACCAATATCCAAAAATATAAATAAATAGATAAATAAATAAGAAGAAGGAAAGAGAGGCCAGGAAGACAAATACACCCAGCTAGAATTTTTGTGTATGAGTGTGTGTGAAGCATATACATATTTGTTTATGCTTTGCCTTGTGATGTTTGAATTGAGAATCACATATTCGATTCAGAAATCATCTTAAAGTGTGCGTGTGTGTGTGTGCAATACCCTATCAAATATTGTAAAGTGTTTATATGGAAACATGCGGAACTATAGTCTCAGATGCCTACTTACTTGATCTGTAAGCTATTAAAGTGGCCTTAAGGATTTAGTATTTGTGACTCTAAAATTGTTTGAATGATTTGAAAAGAATTGTTCTTCTTTAAAATAATTGACTTGCCTATAAATTTTGAAATCACTTAATGAATTTTGAAATGGATTTTTTTTTTTGAGACGGAGTCTCGCTGTGTCGCCCAGGCTGGAGTGCAGTGGCGCGATCTTGGCTCACTGCAAGCTCCACCTCCCGGGTTCCGGCCATTCTCCCGCCTCAGCCTCCGAGTAGCTGGGACTACAGGCGCCCGCCACCGCGCCCAGCTAGTTTTTTTTTTTTTGTTTTTGTTTTTTTGTTTTTTTTGTATTTTTAGTAGAGACGGGGTTTCACCGTGTTAGCCAGGAGAGTCTCGATCTCCTGACCTCGTGATCCACCCGCCTCGGCCTCCCAAAGTGCTGGGATTACAGGCTTGAGCCACCGCGCCCGGCCTGAAATGGATTTTTAAAGACTCTATTCAAATACTCATATTTTGATTTTTCCTTCATCCTGTGAAGAATTGACAGTTAGAATATATGCTATTCAAACAGAGGCATCTGTTAAACTAATTTTTTTTAAAAGCCATTGGCATATTTTTGTTATATTTTTAAACCATGACTGCTAACGGAGATTGAAGTTTTTCTAACAGTGTGCAGACAGTTCCTTCTGCCTCTTTGTGCCTACCTTGAGCGCCACTCGTAACACATGATGAGAACATCTTGATGGGGCAGGATGTGTGGACACTGGCAAGAAGAATTCGTAATGAGAGGGACTTGAGTTCGAGGGATGGGTGATGAGGACTTGAAGATCTCTTTTACATCCACCACCGTTGTGACCTCATTGCAGCCACTCCTCTGCACAGCTTTTATTTTGGCATGAATAACTGCAATTTAAAAATAGATAAAAGTGTTGTTGAAGGTTTTGGGGAAAAACTAGGGATGGTGTATTCATGCCAACTTCTGAGCCTCTCTTAAAGAATCACTCCTGTAATTATGGTTATGTCCAAGCGGCCTGAGTGCAGGCAAAAAGCCCACACAGTCATATGCTAAATGGATGGTGTCCTATATTGTCAACATTGTCTTAAATGTTCTGGGGCATACTGCAAGATGGGAAAGCAAATGGAAAGGCAGGTTTTAGTCTTTCTCTGCCTTTAGGTCAGTAAAAAATTCACAGTATTTGTATTCTCCCCTGTGGTGATTCGAAGTGAGGATCATATATTTTCAGATCAGAAGTCATCTTAAGGTTTGCATTTCTTCCATCACTCATCTGATGCTTCAGCTGCTTCTGTTTTACAGAGATAGTTATTAGTCATAACATTTTTGAAGTGGAGGGAGTCTCTGAGGACTACTTTTAATTTCACAGACTGACAAAGTAGACCCATGGTGAGCAGAGATAGAGCTGTTATTACAGATGGCTGTTAATGTCACTGTCTCTGACCAAGTTTTAAATGCTGGTTTCTGTGGTCTCTTGTTATTACTGCCTCCCATAGAGTTGTAATCAGCCTAATATGGCTCTGTCTTGGATTCCATTTCAGGCAGCCAGTTTATGAATACACCAAAGGACTTGATTACAAAATGGTTTCTTCATCAAGGTCATTCCAAGGCCATAACACCCAAGAGAACAACATGACAGTGAAACTCAGATTAGTATCTCAGGCCGGATCTTGGCAGAGGAGGGACTAAGTAAATCAGATTAGGATGGTATCTACATAGAGCAGGCTTTAAGAAAAAAAGCTACAGGAAAAGATAAACTACTTTTTGTTGTTGCTGAATTACCCATATTGGCTAAATATGATCCTTAAATCTGATAGCTTTGTAAGAGCTTACTTTTTTCAGATTTTTATGTTTCTGTGATCCTCCTACTTTCACGTCTGATATATATCCTAAAGTTTCTTACTGATATAAAATTTCAATTTGCAAGATGAAAACTAAGTCAGCAAACAAAATAAGCATTTTCCCTAAAACCACTTTAGGTTATTTCAGCAGAAATAATTTAAGACATGCAATGAAATATAAAGTAGCCAGCCCAAACAGACGTTTTTAAAATGTCTGCCTTTTACATTTCTTTTTGAACTGAAAAAGAATATATGTTAATTAAAATTACTTTCAGATGACAATAGTGAAATTAAAATTACTTAAAACATTTCAAATTTCATGATTGACTTATTCTTGAAAGAAAATGCTGAGTGGTTCTTTCAAGTAAGAGAGAGGAGGGCATTTAAACTATTTCAATAGTGTAACCATAGGATTTTGTGATTAACATATTTTTTTCACAGTTTCTTTAAGATGTTAAATATTTGTAGCTATTCACAAGTAAAAGGATATGCAGGCAGATCTTAATTCTCTGGGCCTATGGGCCTTAATTCTCCGACTCTCAGATAATCAGATCCACTTTCCCATTCTTTCTGCAGCAGTAAAAACTCAGGAAGAGAACAGGTGGGATGTGCCATCCAGGCTGATCAGCACTTCTTACCAAGACAAGGAGGATCAAGATGTCAAACTTTTAATCTGATGCATGTAATTGTTATCACCTGGATCATTTCCTTTGTTTGCACTTGATTTATCCAGAAAAGCAAGACATTTTGCAGTTGTTATTGTGCCATATATTAATAGAATTCACATAATCGACTAGAAAAATAGTCAACCTTTTGTTTACTTTGTGACTAGCTTTAATGAGAGCAACCGTATTGAGATTCCAGCTTTGTAATGAACCAAGTCTCAAAAGTCAATGGCTTTAACAGATGACTTACCGTAGCTGTAGTTTTTGCTGAGATATGTTGCCAAAGTTGGCTTCACCTTTTTACACTTGCACCGATCTAAAAAAGGCAAAAGAGGCAGAAAGTTGGAAAGAGTACAGAAATCACTCTGGAGAGGAGAAGTAGAGGGAACATCCAAGAAGAAAGAACTCACCAGGGCTTAGGCGTTTACAGTCAACATCAAGAGGCCTTTCCTGTACCATCATGTCTGCTGTGATGTCTATCCACTTAACATCTGAAACACAAACAGGACCACATGGGCGTGGTTGGTGATTTGGTCTATTCACCCAGCTGGTATAAGGAGCCCTCTGAAGATATAAACTAACACAGTATCACAAAAGAATAGTACTTAATAGTAAAAATGGGCCAAGTGAGGTGGCTCACGCCTGTAATCCCAGCACTTTGGGAGGCTGAGACGGGTGGATCACCTAAGGTCAGGAGTTTGAGACCAGCCTGGCCAATATGGCAAAACCCTGTCTCTACTAAAAATACAAACATTTGCCAGGCAAGGTGGTGGACACCTGTAATCCTGGCTACTTGGGAGGCTGAGGTAGGAGAATCACTTGAACCCGGGAGGCAAAGGTTACAGTGTGCTGAGATTGTGCCATTGCACTCCAGCCTGGGTAACACAGCGAGGATCCATCTAAAAAAAATACGTATTTATACAGCAAAAGCGGCATGTGACTGTTGACTTCTCCTTTCATAGTGATATCCAGGGCTTAGGAAAGAGATCCTCTGGGGGAATATTCGCCTATCCAAGCACAAATTGATGTGAATGTATATCCATTTAACCTCACTGGTATATACAACCCAACTGGATAAATCACATCACTCTCTCCCAAAGTCATATTGAAATGTCAATTTTCCGAGTTAACAGTTTATATTAATCAAAGTAACCAAAATATTTCCAAATCCCCACCTCATATCTTGCAGTGCAGAAACAGTTCAGAGGTATATAACCAAAACCAAGCGTAACCCTCTATTATTTATATAATTTAAACAATAAATATGTTTTTTCCCCCTAAAACTCTAAACTAGAGAGGAGTTTCCATTTACCCCATTCACTTGACCACTCCTCCTTCATGTTTAGGGCAATGCTCTGGGAATAAGTTCAGAGATTCCAGCACAGCAATATCATAGTCTCTTTAAATGTGGGGTAACCTGGGTCAGAGAAAGCCTGGATAAAATAATGCAAAAATATTCCTAGGTTTCATTTCAAGAAGTGAATTTAAACTTCTCCTTCTTCCTAGAAAAACAATCAAATGACCAAAGGAAAAAGAAGGAAGTGGAAGTGGAGATGGGGTTAACTAAAATGCCACAGTAGTTGGCTCGGGGTCAACGACCATGAAACAGACCTCACAATTTTCCAGGGAAACTGCAATTACAAATCTCACTCCTGGTGGGAAGCAATGACCATTACTGCTTTTCAGAAGAAAACTTTTTAAGAAGTAGCACTAAATGGAGCGAGTATTGGCACCTGCCTAGTGAGATTATCTTGGACATTAAATGAGTGAATAACGTGTAATGTGCTTAACACTTGCTCAGACACCTAGCAACACCTGTTTACTGCTATTATCATTCCTGTTACTACTGTAAATGCAAACATCGTCGAAGGCTCCCTTTGTAAGCAAAATCTTTTTTTTTTTTTTTTTTTTTTTTTTTTTTTTTTTTCCTTAAGGGGTGCAGCGCCCTTCGCTAGCTTCTAAAATTCCTACGGCGGAAATCAGACTTTTTCTGAAGAAAATGTTTCTCCCATTTCTTCCCACCTCCTACAAGCCTCAGAAGCCCCCAGCAGCCTTAGGTGTGGCCGCCTAGTTCTCAAGTGGCAGCCACAGCCCCGGGCGCCTCCTCGCCTCCCTCCATCCTTCCTCCGGCCTCACCCTCCGGGAGGTCCGTGACGATGGCTTCAGGCGAGATGCACACACCACGGTCATAGACGGGCAGCTCCTCGCAGGCCAGGTTTTCGGGCCAGCTGTGGTTGTACATCTTCATGAGAGGCTCGCAGTCGTCGCGCGCGCGTTGGCACACCGACTTGCACGGCTTGATGGGGTCGTGCAGGAACTCCAGGGTGCAGATGGGCGCGTACATCGCACACAGGAAGAAGCGCAGCACGGCGCTGCAGTTCACGTCCACCAGCTCCTCGTACTGCTCGATGGCCAGGATGGCGTTCTCCTGTGTGCTGTGGTGCAGGTGATTGGGCATCCGCGTGATGTTCCAGGGCATGTGCCGGCACATAGGGATGCGCACCGCCTCGCAGGGCGCGCCGCGCACGCCCAGCGCCAGGTGCAGCCACAGGCACAGCGCCACCAGGATGGAGAGGAACATGGCACTGCCCTCCCGCGCTGCGACCCTGGTAGACAGAAAGCGCCCCTCTCTTCCTGCCACCTTCGTCTTTAGCTGTCCCTTCGCTGAGGAGAAAATCCTCTGGGGCGCAGGAGAGTTTCTTCCCCCAAACTCCAGTCGGTAGCAAAGCGGGATCTCGGCCGGGTCCGGCCGCGGATCTCGGCCGTCTGGCACACAGGGCACGAACAGCGCCAGTTCTCAGCCTTCGGGGCGCGAACCCGCCCGGGCAGCTCCAGTCCCGGACTCCGCAGCTCGGAGCGCAGCCAGCCACGGCCATTGCGGGACCCTATTTATCCGGACACCTCCCCTGACGTGGGCTCGGAATGCTCCCTTGGCAGCTGCAGTCGCGGCGCGGGCTCCCCCTTGGCCGCCCCACCCCCAGGCCCCTCGGTGCAGAAGCGGTGACATCATCCCCTCTGGGCCGCAGCCCAGGGCTGGAAGCCTACTTTCCCCCTGAAGTCCCTCCTTTTTAGTCTGGCCAGTCTTTTTTCTTCGGACCAAGAAAAAGAACCTCTGGCAGTTGTTTTCGACACAGGATACAAGAGGGTGCGGGAGAGAATTTCAGGAGAGAGAAAGACACTCTTTGGCGTGAAAACTGAACTTTGCTCCCTCTGCCTTAGAGTTTTTCCAAGTATAGATTTGGGGGGAAATAGAAGCTTCTGCTGCCCTCTAATTCTGAAATATATTTGCTTTCTCCGGTAGGCGGCATGAGGAGCGCTAAGGACAGTTGGGACACTGTCCTGCGAGGCAGGGGAGAGTGCAGTGGATGTCAGAATAGGAAGGACACATTGTATAAATTACCCTACTCCGCCCTTAGTTGTGTGGAGTGTGGTTTGTTGTTGTTGTTGCTGTTGTTGCTAGTAGACAGTTTGGGCCGAAATTTTTCCAGTATAACCCTTGGTTTGTTTCTGCTCCAGGAACTTAACAGAACTGGGGGAAGGTGTGTTAGCATCTTCCAGCTTGGAAAATGTCTTCCAACATTCCCTCTTCCTTCTAACTCCCTGTTCCCCTCTCCAGCATTAGTGGGACCCAGGAGAAAACATCAGACACCACAATCTGAAAGGTCTCCCCTGCTCTGATCCTTCATGCCAAAGGATTTCCACCTTAGCAGCCTAAATTCTTGATTTTTGATGTGCTCAGAGACTGTTGCTTGAGTTGAGTATGGGATGCAAATATGTATGCTTTGCTTTCTCTTTTATCTTATTTGCATTAGGAAGAGGTAGTAAGTTCAACTGCTGGCTCAGCTATCCACAGAAAAGGGAGGTTTTATTTATATAAATTGATGTATGTCAATCTTCAGGTGGTAAGACTTCTGGTATATGCTATTTTTTAGGGCATCAGCAATATGGAAACATGTTCTCTGAATGTTAATCTTTAAAAGCATAGTTTAACTTAAATTTAAGGCACACAATTTTTCTCTCCAAAGCGTAAACCTACGCAATTAGTTTAGTTTTGACTGAGGATTAAAACTGAAGACTAAGGATTAAAACAGCCGAGGAAACAGCAAGCGCAAGTGACATCTACTGGGAATTTACAATGGTCAAGGCATGGAGCTAAGAACTTTAAATGCATTATCTTGTTTATTAGGGAACATGAATTAAACATAGTAAGTGAAAAGGATAAATGAGACAAATACATTTCAGGATTCATCCAAAGAGTGGTTCTTACTTAGGGGAAGTCCACAGTGTTCTTACACTTACAAGCTCCTCTAGAAAGGTAATCCAGTTCCTATGGAACAGGTCTCAACCTCCAAAGATGCCAAGCCAGGCTAGTAAAATATCATACGAGGAGGAAAGCCCAGATAACATCTCAAGCCATTTCTAGCAGTAAACTCCAATGAGCCTAAACCCTCCACTGAGCGAAAAAGATTTTCAGCTGTAGTTCCTACCAGGGGAGCAAGAGAAAGAGCTGAACCACCCTACACTTTTCCTATGAGTCTGAGCAGGACAGACTTGTAGAGGGCTCAAATTTCTGCAGCCAGTTTGAACCTGCTGCATCTGTTTGACTATGTAAGTACCAAGTCACAAAGTCTTGTGGGCTTCCCTGATGTTCTCTGAGGCATGCCCTTTAAGAAAAGGTAAGAGGAAATGAAGACCCCTTCTTTCTAAAGCTCTATGCCTGCCCCATTCGGCCCATTGGTAGTGTCTCTAGTGGTTCTACAGAGAGGGGGCAGCAGGGAAGGATGCATCAGGAGAACCTGTCAACTGCCCCTCCTCTTCATGACCTCCAGGTTCTAGAACACCCTACTTCAGCATTCAGTCCATTCTTTCCATGCCTTACATTTATTTAACAAGGCTCAGGAGGTTGCCTTATTCAGTGGCTTCTCTCTGGTGATTCCTTTTGGTCTTCTCAAGTGCCTGTTCTCTGCCGATCCTTTAAATGTCTGGAGCTCTCTGGGGCTCCATCCTAATCCTTCTTCTCACACTCAACGCTCCCCTGAACCCCAGGTTTTCTCACCCCCAACACTTTCGACATTTGGGGCCAGATAATTTTCTCTTCATTTGAGTCAGGGGGAGGTGACTGTACTGTGCATTGTAGGAAGTTTAGTAGCATCCTTGGTCTCTACCCACAAAATGGCAGTGGTAACCTCCTCCCCATCTACATTGTGACCATCAAAAATGTCTCCAGATATTGCCAAATGTTTCTTTGCTGGGAAAGGGGATGTGGAATTGCCCCAGAAACCACTGTTCTACTCTTCGGCTTCAGTTACCACTTATGTACCTATGGCTTCTTCATCCAAAAGCTCTGCTGGTTTCCAGAAGGGTTTATCAAGCTGTCCCTTGGATATTTCCACTTGAATATTCCACAGTCAGTTCAAAATCAACCAATCCTGAAATGAACTGATCATCTCTCCTCACTCAGGACTGGGCTCCCAGTGGCCCAAACCAGAAACCTCGCTCTCTGAGTTGAAATGCTTCTCTACAGCTCCCAACTGTCTTCCACCCTCTCAATGACCACTCCTACTGCCTTAGCTGAATCAGGATCATCTCTTTCCAGGATGTTAACAGTAGCTTCGAAGTCTCCCTGCCTTCCCTCTGGCCCTACCCCTTCTGTTGCCTAAGTGGGCTTTCCAAAGCATATGCCTGATGATGCTTCTCCCTAGCTTTACATTGATTGATAGTTCCCACAGTTCTCAATATGAATGACAAAACCCTTAAAATGAGTGCTATGGCTTCAGAGTACTCCTCTACCTTGTCCTTGAACCACAGCATTATTCTTTTCTTGTCCTTGTGTCCTTCATTCAGAAATGTTATTTCCCACTTTCACCTGGCTCAATCTTAATCATCCTTGAAATGCAGTTCAAATGGAAAGATGCTATACATTTTTTAAGTTCCTTTCTTTTTTCTTGATTTCATATTTTATCACTATGTTTTTAGAGACAGGGTCTCGCCATGTCGCCCAGGCTGGATGGAGTGTAGTGGCTTGATCATAGCTCACTGCAACCTCTAACTCCTGGATTCAAGCGATCCTCCCACTTCAGCCTCCAGAGTAGCTGGGATTACAGGTGTGTGAGCCCCGCTCATTCCATGTTGTAGATCCTAACATTACATAAACATAAACCCAATTAACCTTGTTCTTGAAGAAGCGAAACCCCCCAGACACCCAAACCACTCGGCTGGCGGTATTGCCAGGCGATGGGAGAAGCAGTCTCACTGCAATGTGACCTTGAGGCAATGTCCATGAGTCCTAGGCCCAATGCAAGGGGCTGTCTACTTCACTAGGAATGGGGGCTGAGAAGCGGCCATGATGAATAGCTAGTATCATTTCTTCAGGAAAAAACTCGTCTTTCTACTTTTAATTTGGAGGAAGACGTTTGCAATTTTGTCGAGGGGCAATGTACGCCAGGCAAACGTTTGCACAGCAAACGCAGCAGCTCTGCTTTTCCTATCTTGATCTTGAACTTGCCCCTCCGGGTGTGATTGATTACCTGTTGAACACTGAAGTTAGTAGAGAAACACACTTCTTGGCACAGTCTCCTCGCAACCCCCCTCTTAAAACGCCATGCCTCCCAGGATGCTAGTGGCACCACTGCCACTGCATTTCCTGTTGGCAGCAGTGAGCAGTGAAAACCGAAGCGGCAGCAGGCAGTGGCCCAGGCAGAAATAGCTCCGGCGCGATTCACTGGAGCTTTCCCAGGGCCCTGGTCCTGGCTACCGGGACTCGCGCGTCCGGATCTCAAAAGCGGCAGAGGCCACCTAAGGGACAGGAAGTACTTTGGTCCAGACCACACTCCCGGTACAGTGCAGAGAGAGCCGGTGGGAGCCACTCTGATCCCGGACGCCTCAGCCCCCGCTTGGGCTCTAGCTTGCCCTCGGGCGGGGGAAGGATGACCGCGCTGCCAGGACGCGCTCCTCTCCACACCGTCCCGGGCGTTCTGGGCCCCTGGCTGCTGGGCTGCCTCTGGGCCTGGACCCTGTGCGGCCTGTGCAGCCTGGGGGCGGTGGGAGCCCCGCGCCCGTGCCAGGCGCCGCAGCAGTGGGAGGGGCGCCAGGTTATGTACCAGCAAAGTAGCGGGCGCAACAGCCGCGCCTTGCTTTCCTACGACGGGCTCAACCAGCGCGTGCGGGTGCTGGACGAGAGGAAGGCGCTGATCCCCTGCAAGAGGTACAGGTCATCGGCCCGCGGGGCGGGAGTGGGGAGCCGCGCGGGCCCCGGGAGGGCGAGGTCGCAAGGGCCTGCGCCCTGTAACTCTTTCCGGCCCCTTGCAGCTCCTCCCTTCTCCCAGAGAGTTCTTTCGCAAGGAGGGTCGCTTGGGGATAGCATGGTAGGGGGCTGGGAGGGGCGCTGCGCCCACCGAGGGTGTCCTGCTGGCGGGGGACTCAGTAACACCTAGCGAGGCGGTGGCAGGTAAAAAAGGGACCCATCCAGGGCGGGATCGAGCTGCAGGGCCCCCCTGTGCCCCGGTTCGCCCCTGTTCTCACGCTGCTGAGTCAGGCTCTGGGCTCATGGAGCCCCCTGCAGTCTAGGGCGTGTCTTCTGCACTATCTCATTTCTTTCTGGAGCCATCTGCGAGAGAGGCACGCAGAATATGTATTTTCTAAGAAATACTTTTTGTATTTTAAAAGACTGTCGCAAGACTACAAACCGTGTGGGAAATTGATAAAAAGAAAATTTCACCCACAAACTTATCAAATTGTTACAGCTATTAAAATTTTGGTCTACTCCCTTTAGGTTTTTTGTTTATTTTAAAGCAAATTTTACATACTATGATCAAAAGACATATGTTATCCTAATCTTTTTTAACTTAACATTGTCTCTTATAGGTTCTTATTTGCCATGTTATTAGCTGGCCTCCTATTTTTAATGACGGCACAGTACTCCTTACAGGGGCAAAGCTGTAAGTTTCTTTTAAGAACTGGTCTGACCATTCACCTTTGCACATCTGTTGTGACAAAGGGCACCCTCTTTTTGAGACGTCATCTTGCTTGTGGCCCCTTTAAGACCTGATTTCTAATTTGGGATCACCACCTGTCTCCTTTCCAGAGCCCTGCCATTCCCCTAAGTGTGTTCCTCTCACTGCATCTCTTTATGGCATTTGCATCATTTGGAGTTGCAAAGTGAATTTTCATGGTTTGAAACCTCAGTGGACTGTAAGATCTATAGCAAAAGGGCACCATTAGTTTATAGAACAAAATCAAACTTGATAATATTATTTATTCTAAAAGCATTTGTACAAGTATTAGGTGACTTGAAGAAAGTGTGGAAAGGGCAGACCCTCTCAAGCAATATCAAGGGTGCAAAATAATGCATTATGAAATGCAGCACAGAGCAGCACAGTCATCATGGTGAACTGGGAATTGATTCCAAGTCTTTCAAGAACATGAATGTTTTCAGTAGGGTCTTGAAGTGCACAGCAGTAATAATAGCAACCAACAGTTGAGTACTTCTTATATATGAGGCATGACACTGAGGATTTTACATGTATTATATAATTTAGTTTAAATCTCACAATAACTTGACAGTATACATTTTATGATCTCCGTTTTACAGACAATAACTCTGAGGTCTAGGGAGATTAAGCAACTTTCTTAAGATCACACAGCTAATACTTGAGGAAGCTGGGTGTATTCTGATGCCTATGGTATACCAGGTTCACATTCATTCATTTATTTAGCAAGCATTTGTTCGTGTTAGGCACTGTGTATAAACAGAGTGATTTCTGGCTTTTGGGGAGGTCAGAGTCTGGAGGTGAAGTCACATAAATAAAAAAAATTCCCATACAGTGGTATGAGGGGTGAGAGCTGGGGTGTGATGAGAAGAACTCAGCTGGGCACCTAACCCAGGCTTCCTGGAGGAGCTGAAATGAGAGTGAGCTCCAAAACACCTGTAGAGGTTTCCCAGGGAGATGTGGAGAGACTGCTGGTCCAGGGGGATGCAGGTGTATCCATGCCTGGTATGTGTGTGCCATCCTGGAGTGTATAGATCTGAGTAAATTCCAAAAACCTCAGACCACTCATTATTAGGGCTGAAGCACAGGACATGGCGAAGGGTCATACTGAAGGAGTTTTAAACCGTGGAATTTGTGATTAGATTATATAAAGATCCCTGGATGTGTCCTTAAGGATGCATTCCCAAGATATGGACACAAAACGGAGCAATGTGGAGCAAGAGTAGAAGTGAGAACACAACCTTGGAGATTTTCGTAGTGGTCCAGGTGAGAGATGGGTAGTAGCAATGGGAATGGTGAGCAGCGGGTAAGTGAATGCATCAGGGAAGTATTGAAGAGGTTCGACTGAGGAACATGTAAATGATTGGATGGGTTGTGGCAGGTGTGGTGAGGGAGAGGAAAAAGTTAAACAGGCCCCCATTTTTGGCTTGTGAAGCTAATGGTACTGATGGCATAGGGTAGATGGTGATGCTGTTCCTTGCAACAGGGCTTGACTTTGTGCACTTCTAATTAAGGGTGAATTGGTATCCTATGTAATTTTATGTGAAGACTTGTACAGTAGTGGCGCATTGATGAATAGTCATATTGAAGATGGACTGGGATGGCCCAGAGCACACTGCGGAAGCAGAGGAGTTTGCCAAAGAGAAGGATAAGGGTTAATCTCCCCAAAGGTAGTATTTTTTTTTTTTTTTTTTACAATTAAAAAAATTAGGCTTTAGAGTCAGACAAATCTGGATCTGAGTCCAGACCCTGAATATGGGTCTCTGGGTAAGTTACTAAAGTTTTCTGAATCTCAGTATCCTCATTTACAAAATGGGAATACTTATAATGCCTAATTTATTGGGTTATTGTGAGAATTAAATGAGTTCAAGTATATAAAACATATAGTACAATGTCTGATAGTACACACAAGATGCTCTGTTCATGACCAGGGTTGGGCCCATCACTACCACTATCATCATCATCCTGATAAAGTTACCAGAGCCCAGGGACTTGCTACCAGCCCTTTGGGCTCAGAAACTTGATCCAGCAGTGCACACAGACCCTTCCTTTGGGAGCAACCTGCGAGTAAGGAAACTCAAATGCTAAACTGTCTATTTCAATGAGTTTTATCGCTGGCATGCGGACCAGGATTCTCAAATCCACAAGACTAGGTCATTCTCTCCCTGTAGTCAGAACTATGTGGGGAGCCAAATTATCATCAGGCAGTTGTGAGCAAAGAGTTGGAGCAAATTCACTGAACAAACATCTAATAATTGCCTGTCCTAGGTTAGGCTATATGCGCAATGTGGAGTTTTCCATCATGAATAAGACAGGCCAGCCCGGGATAAGGTTTGATGGTAACCAGGCAAAGGCAAAGTGATGCATTCATTTTCACAATAGAGATGAGTTGGTGGTTCTGTGCTACCCCAATTGTGCTGCTCCTGACCCCTTCCACTCGGAATGGACCCTTGGTGAGTACTGCTCAAGTCTGTCTGAGCAACCCTTCTTCCATGACTCCATGACTGATTAATATAACCTTTAGATGTGTGTTTTATACCTTTAGTGGAGTCACAGCCAACTCTTGCTGGCCTAGAAGCATTTTTGTCCCTTTGTGGTGATTTCTCATTCCTCTGCCCTAATCCAATAGGTGCTGGTTTCACAGTTAAACTTCTAAAAGACATTTTTTTTCCCTTTCTTTCCGAGTTCTTGGCAAGGTTCTTTCTCACAGTCACATCGCTGGCCCTAAGTCAGATGTGGAAAAGAACGTTTAATGCATAAACACATTTTTAAGCTCTTTAAGTGTAGATTTGTTGGAACAAACTAAGAAATTTTTTCAGGTATTAACAGTCTGGCCAAGCAACCAGATGTTATTTGAAGAAAATATGGATGAGTTGTCTCTTCATATTTATGAGTAAGTTGAGAAGTAAGTTTTAGAATTGGATCTACTTCTTAAGGTTTTCGTTTTTTATCCAGATAGTTATGGAAAATCCCATTGATAGTTACTGTGGAATGACTAGGATTTTCCAGGCTCTCTTTTCCCTGAGATGATGGAAAAGATTAAACAACTTTAGAAGCTTCAGATAAGACAAGCCTGAGCAGCGAATGGGAAATGTTACTAATTGATACCATTTTTATTTTCTAATTCCAACTGTCTTTTCCGACTCCTTGACTAAATTCACAAGTATTTATTTGAAAGACTGAAGGAAAATCAAGAAGATTCTTTTCATATTTCAGCCAACATGTTGAACTTTATGGGGGAAGCAACGTTGATACACAATGAACTCTCTCAGGCCACCAGTAACTTAAGGCTCCCCCTTACAAAATGGTGGCTTGGGTGTTGGAATCAATGAAGCTCTTAATGTAGAGTGAGCAGAGAGGCAGTAAAACAATATGCAGGGTCTGGTATCTTGGATTATTATTTCATCACCAATCCTACATGTTCTATTAAGGATTTGTATTTGTAAAACATGAAAATTATGTCACAAATGGAGCAGCAGGTGGATTCTTATTCAAATTCTGATTAATTCATGTCTGCTTCTCTTGATTCTCCCAGAGCATATTATTTCTTGGAGAAGAGAATAACATTAACCTTCTCTTTTTTTAAACAGAGAATCAGCCTCCTGTAGTGGAGAGAGCAGGGGCATTCATGTTAGACCATGATGGAGTGACAACCATGGCCTCTAATCCTGCCTTCACCCCAATAAGGTCCTCAACATTTCAGAATCTCTGGGTTTTTCATCTTTTAATTTAATTTGAATAATGCCTACAATGTTGATACTACATCACTTTTAGGCTTTCATTTGTTAAATGCTAGGTACAGATAGGATTAAATGATATCCTGAAGGTACCAATTGTACTTTTATTATATCAGGCTGATTCACTGTTTCTAATGCAACGAACTTGACACAGATTTTAAATTTTTTCTCAACCTATCCCATTATGTAGACAAATTAATTCAAAGTTCTTTTTCTTCCTTCTCTTTTTCACCTAAGCCTGTGCTTATGAATAGAGAAAGAGAAGAGGCTACCTTGAAATGCCTCGGGCCCAAACTCAGAAGGCTCTGCACTCAACTGAGCCTCCCTTCCTACTAAGAATGGAATAATGTTTTTATAGGGGTGTTGGTCCAAATATCAGCTGTGGATGATGAATTCCCAGGGCTGTTATCACCTAAGGTAACTTCAATAATCTTATGTGTTTGGAAAAGAGGATGAGGATTACTTTTCAAATCCACAGTTTTGTTTTATTTTGAAATAATCTCACACCTACAGAAAAGTTGCAATTATAATACAAAGAACTCCCCCCCCCCGCCCGAACTGTTTGATAGTAACTTGCCAAACTGATGTATCTATGATCCCCAAATGCTTCAGTGTATTTCCTCCCAGCAAGGACTTTCTCCTACATAACCACAATACAACCATAAAAGTCAGGAGATTAACACCAGTTCTTTTTGGCCATCTGAAATTCAGGTGTCATTTATGTTTTGCCAGTTGTTCTTTGTATGTTCTTCATAGCAAAAAAAAGAAAAAAGAAAAAAGAAAAAAAGAAAAAAAAAAGAAAAGAAAATATTTAAGTGCAAGCATTACATTTAAGTGTGGTATCTCTGTGGTCTCTTTCTGTCTGGAACAGTTCCCAGGTATTCCTTGCACTTTAGAACTTTTAAAGATTGCAGGCCAGTTATTTTGTAGAATGTTCCTTGATTTGGGTTTGTCTGATGTTTCCTCATAATTAGATTCAAGTTACTTACCTTTGGCAGGAATATCAGGGATAATACTCTCTTCTAACTGCATCCTGATGTTCACTTTGATCACCTGATTGACTGTTGTCTGCCAGGCTTCTTCACTGTGAAATGATACATTTTTTTTTTAATTAATAAGATTTGGTAGGGAAATATTTTAAAACCATGTACATATCCCATTCTTCATTAATCTTCTGAATTATACTTTATTTGTATCAGTGTGGACTCAAGCCTTCTCATGCTGTTCTATTTGCTCTCATCGTTTACTTTGCTGTTCATAATGTCCTAGATTTGGCCAGTGGAAGCCCTCTTCAAATTGGTTTCTATGTTCTTTTGATGTGTTTGAGCACTTCCTTGCTTTCTGGCACAGCAAGATATTCCAAGATCATCTTTATTTTTCCTGCCCCAGTCCTAGGATAAACCATTTTTCAAGAAGCCCTAGTTCCTTTTCTTGGAGAATAATATGTGGAAGTCAGGACCTGTGCTGTAGTCATGCTCAGTGCTATCAGGTGGCACTGCTACTAGGTCCTCTCAAGGGACAAAGCACGGGGTGTTAAGTTTGAATACACACACCCCTCCCCCCACATACTGATACATATATACACATTTACATCTATATTTATTTCTGAACCTCCAGTTCTAATCCATAGAGGTGTTTAAACTGATGCCTTCTTTCTAATCCAACACTACATGGTCAATTCTAGTTTTTTTTTCCCCTTTCATTTTTGCTACTCCCTTCTCAGAGAGTGAGAAAACTGGCTCGTAATATTCAATTGCAGCAGGTAACCCGTCATGTATCGTTATGCTGTCTCTTTCATCCATGGGCTCTGCACTCCAGGCCAGCCCATGTAGAAGCATATCTTCCTTGGTCCTACCTAATGGCTTTAGTCTAAATTGTTCAAGAGAAAGGAGAAGGTCAAATTATGTTCTTAACATATGTTTATATTCCTTTGGGCTTCTCAATATGTCATCATTACAGATCCTCAGAGGGTGTCTCTGTGTGTCTGGGGGAGGCAGACTAATATAAAGTGCTCAATAAATCTATTTGATCATGAATCTTATTTTGCGTGGATTGGATTTTCATTTTAAGAAATCATGACTTTGTGAATATTAGGAGAATGACTTCTCCTTTGACCTTTACTCCATCATTTTGGTCTCAGATGGCTGGAGCTAGCATATTCTTTTATGAGCTCAGGAAGTCTTGGCTGCTTGTGGCCTCCTGATCCTCAAAGAATAAACCATGCTGATTTGCAGTACTTGAGTTTTGCAGTATTTGAGTTTTTCTTCAAGAAACAGATTTTCTTGGAAGCACACAAAGTTTGATTTAAGGGACTTAATTCAGTGGGTCTATAGACCCTGGATTTCAGAGAACTAATGCTGAGATGGGGAGGGAGAAGCAGGCACTAGGGAAAAAATATCCAAAGAAGATAAGCCCAGGAGAGTAAGGAGGCTGATGGAATGTAAGGCTAATTTACAAATAGAAGCCAGAGGTGGTCACTATACTGCTTTGAAAACATCTTCACTTTCTCCAATAACCTTAAGCTGTTTCTTCCTGATTCTGACCTTGAGGATGGTGGTCAGGGGCAAAGTGCCCAAAGATCTGAAAATATTCCACCAATTAGTGGTTTGTTTTTCCTGGAATAAATATAATAGTCTTAGATTTCACCAATTCCAGTAAAAAATTTCTATTTTCCCCCTTAACATTTTCTTTTATTTTACCCATCTTTAAATAAAAAAAAAAAAATCTTCTCTTGATCTTACCAACTGCAATCTCATTCTCCTCTTCTATTTAAAGCAAACCTCATGCTAACTACAATTTTTGTACTCCCATGCTCTCTTGAAAACCCTCCAATCACTTTTTTCACCATTCTATTGAAAATACTCTGGTCAAAAGCAAGAAGCTGTACATTACTAATCAACTAATCTTTGATCAGTCCTCATCTTATTGTAGATTAATTCCCCAATCTTGATGCACTTTCTTCACTTGGTTCTCAACATGCTGGTTTTCTGGTTTTCCTCCTCCCACTTTATTTCCTCTCCTCAAGCCTTGCTGCTCTCTCTGCTCTTCTCTGGACTGCTGATAGTGGACTCTCCCAGGGCTCAGGTTCTCATCTCTTTACCTTCCTACCTATGCCCTAATTTTGATATATACTGAATCTGACCATACCTCCACGGTTATTCTGGTCCAAACCTTTATTATGTCTTGGCTGGATGTTTACGGTAGCCTCCTAACAGGTCTTCCCGCTTCTGACCTTGCCCGCTTCAGTCTCTTCTCCACATAGAAACCCCAGGGTTCTCTTGAAAATATGTCATGCCACTCCTTGGCTCAGGATCTGCTCCCCAGCCTCTTCCTTACCTTATCTCTGTCACCAGCTCACTCATTGTGAACCTGACCTCAGCACACTGACCCCATTGGCACTTGAATCTGTCATTGCCTCTGCCTAGAAAGCCTTTTTCCTAAGAAGTTGCATGACCTAGTCCCAAATTAAACTGTTTCTCTGCTCAACATTCTCAGTGCCCCCCTCACTGCTTTATATTAATATATCTAAGGCACTTACTACTATTTGGCAGAGAGTTTAATATTAAAGTTTGTTCCTTCATCTCCCCTACCTTCCCTCACGCACAGTAAGGCTCCATAAGGCCAGGGATTTTGTATGGTTGTTGCTGTATCTCTAACTCCTCAGAACACTTTACATTCTTTTCAACATACTATGTGGGACCTAAATGAATGCTTGTCCCATACAAAAGGAACTGTGTTCTGATGTCGGAGAAGGTGATTCCCAAGCTCCTTTTTCTAACTGCTAAGAGCAGGGCCTAATTTTTTTTTTGAATCAGTGAATGAGGGAAATGAATAACTGGTAATATACATTCATTGTGGAAGGATATCTAAATAATAGATATGTATTTTCTTTCCTTTCTTCCTTATAATTAAATTTCTTAGACAATAAAATGATAGATTTATATAATGGTTTCATGGTTTCTCATTTATATGTTATGTTATACCTCTTCTATGTTAAGAATGATTTTTGACATCGAATCACACTGCAGTGTTTTGCAAAATTTTCCAGTAGGGTTGAAGTAGAGCTTCCCTAGGAGGGTACACCACCACCTCCAGAGAGTGGATGCCCCAAACTCCTTTCGCCCATGAGCCACTCCCCAACTGCCCCCTCATCAAACACTGTCTTCAGTATCTCTCTTGTGCCTCAATTTCAATTTTGGGGAATTTCACCCAATGTGGGCATTTGAGATTTATTTCCAAAGCACTCACAGTTTCTCAGAAGCAGTGCCTCTTTGAGTCGGGATGCCATCTGAAGAGGAATCAGATCCTTAGCAGGGTGCCTAAGTTACCCTCAGGCCCCCCAAAGAAAGAAGAAATTCTTGGGATGATGGCTACCCTAAAGAAGGCAACTTCTCCTGGAGGAAAAGGATATGATGCTTTGGATGACTCCTGCCTGCTCACAGAAGGCTGCTTTTATTGTGGTTTAAAGTTAGATCTTCTGGTAGAGTTCTAGAACATGAGCCCTGCCAATGAATGACAGCCAAAAGCTCACCTCGGAAGAGGCACCAGAGTCACAGCTCCAGCTCTCCCAGGGAAGGCACTGCTCCAGAGCATCTCAGAAGCCACCAGGGATGACACTGGCAGATGGGAAGCCGGTGGTGCAGGGCCAAGGGCACAGCTCTGCCTGACGCAGCACTGTCCGCAATAGGTAACATATAACTTATGAAAAGTATCTGTGGCACCGTGAATCCCCAGGCTCATTGCCATGGCATCTGGGAGCAGACATGGTGGATGCAAGGCCCTTCCAGGTTGCTTAAAAATACTTGCAAGGGAGACTGGTGAGCCGGACCATCCACATCCACCCCGAGTCTTCTAAAATATTTTCCTCAGGGCCCTTACTGAGATATCTCTCAGATCTTCTAGAATGTAAGGCTGCTTCCCAGAGTGTCTCACCAAGATGCCGATGGGCCAGGACATCCAGGCTGAGAAAGGCAGAAGAGGCCCATGAGACCCCAGAGTCTCTGAGCTGGCTGAAGTCAAGGGCAGCAGCAATTGGGCAACTCTAAGG
Source organism: Rhinopithecus roxellana (assembly GCF_007565055.1). NCBI lineage: Eukaryota > Metazoa > Chordata > Mammalia > Primates > Cercopithecidae > Rhinopithecus > Rhinopithecus roxellana. The sequence goes on from NC_044554.1 coordinate 91,187,134, forward strand.
CAATTTTTGGCAGAGGGACCCTGCTTGAAGTGGGAGGCAGAGGCAGCGAATGTAGAGAAAGCATGAGAGGATGGAAGTTCCCGTTTCAGAAGAAACAGGGCTGTGGAGCAGTGAAAGATTCTACCAGTCAGCACTCTTGGGAGTGAAGGATGGGGGAAGAGAATCTGCCCCAGACTTAACCATTGGAAATGTCACATCAGGTACTGTGTCTTGGCATGGATTGTGTTTCCTATAGGTGTGGGAGTTCTTCTTCTCACAGTCAAGCCCTCCACCTGTCCCTTGTCACACACCTTGTCCTTTGGAATAGAGGTTCTCATCCTAGCCCAGCTTAAGGCATGACCTGGCTTACCCTTGGACCCCAGGAGATCTCACCATTCTGAGGTTTCAACTCTCCTTAAGGAGTTAGGAAATGAAGGGTGGGAATCTACTTCTCAGACATCAGAACACAGTTCCTTTTGCACAGGACAAGTATTTATTTAGGTTCCACTTAGTATATTGAAATGAATTAGAAGTGTTTTGGTGGTTTGTAGTCCTCTTTCATCATGCTGAATCAAGCCTCACTCAAAAAGGTCAATTTCTGCAGTTGCTAAAACACAGAGGAATTTTTTATAGCGTGTGTGCTTGCATAAGTTTATAAGGAGCTTTGTCACCAGGTCTTCTATTTTAGAAAAACAAGCCATTTTACTCCTTTTATAGTTCACTGCAATTTATTTTATACTAATTTTCTTATTTACTTTTATTGCAATTCATGTTTTAGTCAGTTAGAGAAACTATTCAATTTTTTTTTCAAAGAAGACACTAAGGTTGCATACTTTCAGAGATTTTCAATGTCTGATCACATCTACTTATTGCCATTTAAATAATGATTTTTTTGGTGTATACAATTTGAGTAAAAATAGTCTTTTTGCTTATATATGTTTATGGCATTTACAGCTCTCAAAGAGAAGTCTGAGGCCGGGTGCGGTGGCTCATGCCTATAATCCCAGCACTTTGGGAGGCCGAGGCGGGCGGATCACCTGAGGTCAGGAGTTTGAGACCAGCCTGGCCAACATGGTGAAACCCTGTCTCTGCTAAAAATACAAAAATTAACTGGGCGTGGTGGCATGCGCCTGTAATCCCAGCTACCCAGGAGGCCGAGGCAGGAGAATTGCTGGAACCTGGGAGGCAGAGGCTGCAGTGAGCTGAGATTGCACCACTGCACTTCAGCCTGGGCGGCAGAGCAAGACTCCGTCTCAAAAAAAAAAAAAAAAAAAAAAAAAAAAAAAAAGAAGTCAAATACCAAATTAAACTTGGTTTTGTTTCAGTAATCTTTTTTTCTGCCTATGTTTTTGTAGGTTGTTTCTATTATCCTTGAATTTTATTAACATCTCCAGGCAAGGTGTAGTTTTAGGGGAACTTTTTTTTTGACAGAATCTCACACTATCACCCAGGCTGGATTGCAGTGGCGCAATCTTGGCTCACTGCAACCTCTACCTCCTGGATTCAAGTGATTCTCCTGCCTTAGCCTCCTGAGTAGCTGGGACTACAGGCACACACCACTGCACCTGCCTTATTTATTTATTTATTTATTTATTTGTTGTAGTAGAGAAGGGGTTTCACTGTGTTAGCCAAGATGGTCTCGATCTCCTGACCTCGTGATCTGCCCAACTTGGCCTCTGAAAGTGCTGGGATTACAGGCGTGAGTCACAGCACCCAGTCGGGAACTTTCATCTAGTATTTCTGGAGGTTTGATACTCTGCTTTCTTTTGGTTTCTTATAGAATCTCTTTCTGATTATCTGTTCTGGTTCTCTTACATTACATCTGTCTTCCAAATGTCTTCTTTGCTTTAGCCTTTTCATCACTTCATATGTTTTTTTCCCCTCTGAATTCTACAATAATACCCTCTAAGTCACTGCCTGTGAGGTGGTTTTTTGTTGTTGTTGTTGTTTTTGTTTTTTGTTTTTGCCGCAATCTGCTTTACACTGCCATGACTGCATTTTTAATTTCTAATTTTTTTTATTTATTTACTTATTTATTTAGAGATGACATCTCACTATGTTGCCCAAGCTGGCCTCAAACTCCTGGGCTCAAGTTGTCTGCTCACCTTGGCCTCCCAAGTATCTGGGACTACAGGCCCTTGCCACTGCACCCTGCTTGTATTTTTTATTTCGATAATGATGTTTTTCATCAGAAAGCTATCCTTGTGGTCACACATTATTCCTTTTCAATTGTAAACACAGTCTATCCCAAATCCCAGTGAAAATAAAAAATAAGATTTATATTTCAGAGTTTCATTAAATGTTAGCTGGAAGAGTTTGCATGAGTTTATATTTCAACATGGTGGGAATTGATCTATTTCTGCTAAATGGCATCATGCTGACTCTGCACTGTCCTTCCCATCCTTCTTAGAGCACCCCCTGCTATGTCGTTCTAGAAGCCACGGAGCACCATGGCAACCTGGATATCTCAGTACTAATGATGCTGTTTCTTTTCATGGTGGTAAAACAAAAGTCAGCCTGCACTACTGTCTCATGAGAAATTTTTTATTATCTTTCATCAGATGAAAGAGTATTCCCCTACACATTGCCAATATTCATCCAGATATATTTTGGGGAAAAAAAGCTCTTCAATTTCTCAAGCACTTTTTTCATCTTTTGAACTAGAATCCAAGTCATGGAGGCCCATCACCTTACAGCTTCTTAAATGGCAAACATAATTATTCTTTGATTTTGTTTTTCCTCAGGCTGCATTCTTAAGTAATTTAATTTTCCTTTTGTTATATGTGATTGGCAACAATATGCACAATGAGTTTGTATCTAACACAATTTTGAAATAGCATTTTTTCTTTTTTATGTCTGATAATCCTTGCAGGGTGTAACTCAAATTTAGTATACGCCAGCATGGCAAGTGGCCGCAGCTCAATTCTTCCTCCTGAGAGTCAGACGGCCGGTATGCATTACTAATCTATTATAGTGCGTATTAAACAAATCCAAAATTTGTTCAATTTTTTCCATAAAAACCAAAGTCCTTTTGTAATCACAATATAATATTTGTCTACTCCCTTTTCTGTAATTTAATATATTTTGGATGGCCAAGCAGTTCTACATGGATGGGAAGAATCACTCCTTTCCCCCGTTGAAAGCAAGAAGGCACATAGTGTTTAAGAGTTAGAATGAGTCTGGTTGACCCCATACTTAACTACGAAGTTATGCTCTGAGCCTCATATTTTCTCATCTGTTAAAAAAAAAAAAAATGCTAGTAACATGTTCAACCAGTTGAATTTGCCAGTCTGTAACCTCTGCTTTGGATGTGTTCTTTTTTTTCCTAACTACTCCGAATTATGACGGTAAAACACTTGTCTCTTGACTGTGAAGGCAGCAGCTGCTCAGGTTCACCTACACCCATGCCACGCTCTGGTATTTTGGTTTCTAGGATTAGTCAAATCTTTGGGCCCTGCTCATTCTGAGAGGGAAGGCTCTCATAGAGTTTTTGTAATGAATTGAGTAGATGTTATCCATAAAGGAGTGGTTTTTATTCATTTCATTAAGGATATTTACAGCTATAAGTGTCAGAAAATCTGACTAGCAAATGCTAAAATATAAGAACGTTTGTTGTTTACTCCAGAATTCTTGGGATACATATTCCTACGTCTGATTCAACAGTTTCATCAAGACCCCAGGCTTATCTGCATCCTCTTACTCTACCATTCTTAGCATGATGGCTCATAGTTGCAAGATTGCATGTTGACTTGTTGCCTCATGGTTTCAAGATGGCTGCCTCTGCTCCGAGCATTATGTCCTCTCCCAACTACATTCAAAGACAGAAAGTGAAGGGAGTAGCTTCCCTAGAACAAGGACTCTCCTTTTTTTTTTCTTTTTCCTTTGAGACAGAGGAGGAATCTCCAGAGAATTCTCTCTCATTACAGACTTTCCTTTAGATCTTCAAAGCCAGAACCAGATACCTTTAGCTCTAAGGGAGACTAAGAAAATGAGTACAGTCAGCCCTCTGCATCCATGGATTCCATATCCATGGATTCCACCAACTACAGATGGAAAATATTCTTTTAAAAAATTAAAAATGGCCAGGTATGGTGGTTCATGCCTGTAATACCAGCACTTTGGGGGGCTGATGTGAGAGGATCTGTTGAGGCCAGGAGTTTGAGGCCAGCCTGGGCAATATGGCAAAACCCCATCTCTACAAAAACTATGTAAAAGGTCCAGGTGTGGTGGCATGTGCCTGTGGTCCCAGCTACTGGGAGGCTGGGGCAGGAAGATTGTTTGAGCCTGAGAGGCAAAGGTTGCAGTGAGCGAAAATCATTCCATTGCACTCCAGCCTGGGTGACAAGTGAAACTCTGTCTTAAAAAAGAAAAAGTTAACTATGACAATAAAAATAATACAAATAAAAATATAGAGTATAATCACTATTTATATAGCATTTACATTGTATAAAGATTATAAATAATCTAGAAATAATTTATAGTATACAGGAGAATATGTATAGGTTATACTAAACCATGCATATTATCTAAATACTAAACCATTCTACCTAAGGGACTTGAGCATCTGTGGATTTTGGTATCTTCAGGGCTCCAATCTTCCATGGAGTCGAGGGACTACTCAGTATGATTGTCTCAACCTCCATATTGAGAGACAGACAAGGGAGAAGGGGTATAAATGCCTGCTGGGTCTTTTAGGAAGGGGCTCACCATAGTACTCAGCATGTTCTGTCCTTCATCTCTCTATCCCACCTGGATGAATTAACCCTTCTTTGTTACATAGTAGAGCGATTCATATGTGTACATGTTAAATGATTTGTTTCCCTGTTAAACATTAACTGATGATGATAAACACAAATATGAGATTTTCCTGTCATGGTTATGATACCTTACATTTATATAACAATTTTTTATCTATTATCTCAAATTCTGTTCGTAAGAATGTCATAAGTTTCAGATTTTTGGTCTCCCTTTCCATATGAGAAGTAGAGAGATGACATTTATGATCATACAGCTCATCAGTAGTAAACTGGGAAGCTTGATTCTTTGATCTAAGCTTTTTAAACTTTTACATTGTCTGTAAACCTTATGCTAAATTAAGAAAACTAGAAAGTTTTTTTCCCTGCTCCTAGTAGGGTAAACTTTCAGAATCTTTTCTAATGCAGAGAAATTAATGAAGCTCTACATCCAGTTAAAAATTCTAGTATTTTTGTTGGGTGGGGGTGGGGAGGTGGGACAGTTAGTAGCATCTCATAAAATATGATATGGGAATTTCCTTTGATCCAGTGATCCCATTCTATAAATTTTTCACTGGGATATAAACACAGAAAGGTAAAAGGTTTTATCTCCAATTCATATTCAGCATCATTAATATTAACAAAACTGTAGAAATAATCTAAATGGACATGAGTTGGAAACTAGAAAATCATGGCATATATATATATGTGTGTATATATATGTGTGTGTATATATATGTGTATATATATGTATATATATGTGTATATATATATATGCAAGGGAAATGTGAATCTGTTAAAATTATTGTAAGGCAATCTCACTTGTGAATATTGATATAATAAGTGATTAAAAATTCCTTAACAGCAGACTAAGTCCAGCAGCACATTAAAAAAAAAATACATTGTAATCAAGTGAAGTTTCCAGGAATGCAAAGATGGTTCAATTTTAGAAAATCCATAAACATCTATAAAATAATCATGTGATTATAGCCTTAGTCTGGCAGAAAGGCAGTTGATAAAATTCAACAAACATTCCTAATACAATGGATTCAGTAGGAACTGATGGATGCTCCTTTAACATAATACAACCTGTGTAATTCTTAATTTACTTGAAACCGTAGCCCTTTTTCTGCTAAACTCAGGAAGAAGGCAAGGATGCCCATTGCTTCCATTCTATTTAATATTGTGCTGGATTTACTGACCAGTATAGCCAGAGAAGACAAAGTAATTAGTAGTAAGGGATTAGAAAAGAAGAAATTGAAAAACATCTCTATCAATGATATGGATATAGTATACCTGGAAGACACAAAAGACCTGGACATAAAACTAATTCAGACAATAAGAGTAAGGTGGCCATATGTAAAATTAACATGAAAAATCAATAGTCTTCATATATACAAACAATAACCTTGCTAGAATGATAGTGTAAGAGAAAGTGTCATTTAAAACAGCAGCAGTGACAACAAAAGATCAACTACTTAGAAACAAATTTAAAGGAAATGTGCAAAACTTGTATAAGAAAAAATTTAAACATTCCTTTTTTGGAATGATAGGATGATTCAACATCATAAAGATACCAGTTCCCCTAGATTTCACTCAATTCCAATAAATGCAAAATAGCAGGATTTTTTTTTTCAGCTAAGTTGATTCTAAATTTCATGTGGAAAAATTAAAAAGCCCAAACATAGGAAAACCTTGGAAAAGAAGGACATAAGAGGAGGATCAGTAAATTTGACCAAATGTTGAAACACACTAGTAAGTCTCTGTAATTAAAAAGTGTGACACTGGTGTGTAAATAGTCTATTCAGTGGAATAAAATAGAGTCTTGAAATAGATCCACATATATCTGGAAATTAGGTATGTGATAAGGGTGGCATCTCAAATCACTGGGGAAAAGATGAACTTATTAATCAACGATGTTGGAACAACTGAGAAAAGATAAAACTGAATCCACATCTCACACCATACTTAAAAATAAACTGCAAACCTGATTAAAGATCTAACAAGCAAAATAAAACCACACAGTTATGATAGAAAACATGATGCATTCCTTCATAATCTGAGAGTAGGAAACTTTTTAAAAATATGACAAAATCCAGAAACAATAAAAGGAATTTGCCTTTTAAAATGAAAAATCCTTTGCATTGTAGAAAAAATTTAAATAAAACCAACAAATGGCAGGGGAAAATAGGGGCAATTTATATCAAGTACAAAAGGCTAATTAATTAATGATCTATAGAAAATAGAGAAGAGAAAAAATCCTGATGTGCAGAGAAATGAACAGTCAGTTCATGGAAAAATAAAATCAGATGATGCTTAATATATGAACACTCCACCAATTATAATGAAAGGAGGTGAATTAAAATTACACTGCTCTTTGAAAAGTTAGTGACTGAGAGGGCACAATGGAGGCTTCTGAGGTGCCTTATCTTTGATCTGGGCTGGAGATACTCAGATTGTTCACATAAAAATTTCTCAAGCTCCACACCTTAAATCTATGGAATCTATTGTACAAGGGGACTTTTACAAGTTCATAGGAAAATAGAATTAAAAGATACAAATAAAAAAATAAACTTATTTCTTGACACAAGCCCCATCAACTTCAGTACATCTTTGTAAGTGATAATACCAGCCATTTAGTCCATCCTTAACAAAGTGAGGTCCTGGGAATTTAGCCACATCAATGCAGTCTTTTTTACATATTAACTGAAGAAAAATTATATATATATATATATAAATTTTTTTTTTTTTGAGACAGAGTCTTGCTCTGTCACCCAGCCTGGAATGCAGTGGCACGACCTCAGCTCACTGTAAGCTCTGCCTCCCAGGTTCATGCCATTCTCTTGCCTCAGCCTCCCAAGTAGCTAGGACTACAGGTGCCTGCCACCATGCCTGGCTAATTTTTGTATTTTTAGTGGAGAAGGGGTTTCACCATGTTAGCCAGGATGGTCTCGATCTCCTGACCTTGTGATCTGTCCGCCTCAGCCTCCCAAAGTGCTGGGATTACAGGCGTGAGCCACCACACCTGGTCTAAGATTTTTTTTTTCTCACAAATTGATGTGGATGAACTGCCACTATGGGCTTAAATCTTAAATCTTATCTTAATACTGAGTCCTACCTTTTTAAAGTGAGCTATTTATTTGTAACTGCTTCTTTGGAGCAATGTCACATAAACTTTTTGTGAAACATCAGTGATTTCACCATTCTGCCACTTGAGCCTCATAATAAATTTAATATTTGTTCTTGCTTCATTTTAGCAGAATGCATGTTGCTCCGACAGGAGCTCTATCCAGACTGATGTCTTATTCTTCTTAGTGCCTCAAACTAGATCCTGTTTAGGCATGTTATAACAAGTGTTGTGAGTTTATTTTGGTCAAAAAAGTTGGAATCCGTACATAGTTTTTTCATAATACACTTTTTCCGTGAACTTTTTAAAGACCCCTCTTATGGATGTTATACTTACTAAAAATGTTCTTAATAAAACCCTAGTAGTCAGATACCATTTCTTACTCCTCCTCAGATTAGCACAAATTTAAGTTTGACGACATGCTCTGTTGGCAGGACTATAAAGAAAAAAGGCACTATAATATAATGCTGATAGGAATGCAAAATAGTACAACCCTGTGGAGAGAAATCTGGTAATATTTAACAAAACCACAAATACTTTTACCTTTTGACCTGGTAATTCCACATCTAATAATTTACCCTAAACATACAACTCGAAAACAGCATAACACAAGGTCATTATTTTTGTTAATATCAAAGGAATAGAAACAATTCAATGTTTATTGGTAGAAGACTGGCTAAATAAATAATGATATTAGCTCACAGTAAATTTATATGGCCGTAAAAAAATGAGGATAGTCTCTAGGCATTAGCAGGGAATGGAGAAAGCAAGATGCAAAAAGGTCTATATAGCATGCTACTCTTTCTGTAAAGAAGAGGAGAAAATAATAATTCACATATGCATTTGCTTATTTTTTGACAGACATGCAGGAAAAACAAAATAGAAGCAGTTGAAAAGTGTTATCTATAAGGAGCATGAGGAGTGGGGAAGAGGAGATAGGGATGGAAGAGGAACTTGCCTCAATGTACCATTTTCTGTCATTTTGAGTTTTGAAATATGAAAATTTTTACATATTTAAATAATAAAGTCCGAGAGGAAAAGTGTGAAGTCCCTGAATTGGGAACAAACTAAAACAAAGGAACCTAATGATCTATCAATCTGGAAACATAACCACACAGAGAATAGTCTTATTCTAAGTAAATTTTTGACACAATACTGACTCTCGATACTAGGGAATTATATTCTAAGGATAAGAAGAACTACAATGAAATCTTAAACTTCACTTGGCAATTTTATTATTTATAATAGTTTTGAAGTTATTATTATTTCAAAATTATAGAATAAAGCAAATAAATGTTTTTGTTAATGTTTTTAGGAAGCATGATTTTGATTTTAAGAGAAAAAATATATAAATACTAAAAATAGGGGGAAAAACCTATAAATGTTAATTTAAATGGAAAATATCTATATGAATTCATGAGTTTGTTTTTTTTTAATTGGAAACTCTAACCACTGAAAAGCGTTCAAAGCAATGATATCTCAATGGCAATGAGCACATCTAGTGCCCTGATGTCAGTTTCTAAGTTGTTTCCCCACTAAGGGTAACTAGAGTTTTTTAGAGAAATGCCTGATTTCAGATCTGGGGCAGGGAAAATTCAAGGTTAGTCTGTGCCACCTTGTGTCATAGAATATCAGGAAGCACTCAGAGACCAATAGGATTATGTCAGAGATATATACACCAACTTGAAGGAGCTCCCTCTGACCAAACTTGGGCAAATTTTAGCATCAAAAGGAATAATGACTTTAATTGTTTGTCCTACATTGAATAAATAACAAATCCACGAGTCCAGTGTGGTACTCAGTAGATTAAGATAGATGGATGTCATTTACTATACAATTGGTACTATGATCCCAACTCCCAGTGAAATACTTGATTCAGGAAATGGTTTTACCTAAAACCATTAGGTGATAATTATTGGGTAATACAACATTTCCAACATCACAAAGTATCACTCATCAATTACTTGCCAATTGCAAAAGGAAACACTTTTATAACAGATATCTGGAGTTACCACATAACTTGGTGATCAAAGTTAGCAGCATTAATAGTGGGAAGGCACATCACCTGTCTTCAGATATGATAAAGTCCGAAGTGTACAACCTCACCAATGACATGTTGTTTACAAATATCTTGGAACTCAAATAAAAAAGAGCCTTTAGATTTCATATCCATTTCATAAGAATGGCAAAAGCTCAAAGAGCAATTTAAATGACACCATGAGGAAATTGCCAAAAAACCCCACAATGTGGAATATCTGCAAACCTGAACTCTTCAAAGAGTCAATGTCATGTTGGAAAATAAAAAGGTAGGAGTACTACTCCAGATTTTTGATAGAGACATAACCAAATATAATGCTTGAACTTTAACTGGACTCTGATTTGAAAAACCAACTTTAAGATGTATTTGGGGCACCACTTGAATATGGAGCAGATATCAGGGAATGAATTTTTATTTCTAAGATACAATCCTATTGGGACCATGTGGCAGAAGCTCTTGTTTTAAGGAAATACTTAGAAAAATAGAAAAAATACAGTAAAATGTAGAGAATTGTTGAGCCTAGGAGGCAGACATAAAAGTGGTCATTATACTAGTTCTTCAACTGTTCTGCATATTGAAAATATTTTACGATAAAAATTAGAAAAATTAGATTTATCTTTTCACTTAAAAGATTAACAAGGGCAAATTGTTGAATTTAAAATGCATGGTTAGAAAACAAATAAATAAATAGGTACTCATTTGCGTAAAATGAGTAGAGTACATATTGAGAAATCAATGCAATGTTTGTACACCTATGTTTATAGCAGCATTTTTCATAGTAGCCAAACTTAGGAAACACCTAGGAATCCATCAGTGGATGAATGGGTAAATAAAACATGGTGTATACATACAGTGGGATGCTGTTCAGCCTTAAAAAGGAAGGAAATGCCAAAACATGCTCCAGCGCAGATAAACTTTGAAGATATTATATTAACTGAAAAGAACAAATACTGTGTGATTCCACTTACATGAACTATGTAGAGTAGCCAAACTCATAGAATGGTGGTTGCCAGGAGTTGGGGAGAGGGAGGAATGGGTTATTATTGTTTAATGGATATAAAGTTTCAATTTTGCAAGAGTTCTGGAGACTGATGTACCACAATGTGAATATATTTAACATTACTGAACTGTACACTTAAAAATGGCTAAGATGGTACATTTTTGTCATGTGCATCTTGCCACAATTAAAACATTAAAAATTAGATATAAAAATTAATATGTACATAAAGATATATTTAGAAGAATGCATGTCCAGACACATGTACAGAGTTGTTATTTCTGTAAATTAGAGTTTCTGGGCAATTTTTGCTTCCCTTTCCATTCCTAGATTGTTTTCATTTTTTTATATTGATCATGAATCCATTTTACTAAAAAAAACTATTTTTAAAGCAAGAAAACTTCCCCAGATTTTTAGTGTTTCAGAAAACATGGTGATTCAAGAGCCTACTTTTAGGGAAATGGATTTGCAGAAAACAATGGAAATTGTCAATGTAACCTGAGAATTTTATTAAAAGCAGCAAAAATCCTTTGTCCCATATGGTGAGAAGCAAAACAGGCTGCTGGCCCGTCCTGTGTGTTGTGGTTGCCGTGGAGAGCTTGGCCTTCTGACCCTTTGGCGGGGCCTAGCCAACCTGACCTTGCTCACAGCTAAGGCTCAGCAGCAGCAGGGCCTTTGTGGGAACTCGCCTGCCCCTCCCAGTGAACTGTGCTTTGCCTGGTGCCTGGCCAGGAAGGAGGCAAAGTTTGCCTGCTGTTGTTGACCTGGGCTGGTCGGCCTCCCTGTCCTGAACACCAGTTGCAGCATCTCACCTTGCTTGACTATGCCCCAGCGGGGGCGTTGGTGCCTCTCATCTCACAATTGCCTCTGTGACAGAGCCAGGCTTTGATCTCGCCTCCAGGAATCCAGTTCTTCTCAAAGTCTGTTAATCCCTTGGGTCCACGGGTTATTCCCGTACAGCATCCCCACTCTGATTACTCATCTCAACCGTGGCTGATCTCTGCATTTTGACCTTTGGTCCCTGTCAGGCCACAGGCCCTGTATTCTATTTGTGATGGAGAGACTTATGTCCTAACTGTCAATATTTTCACATAAACATACACGCCATTACAGTATCATTAAATGTTTTCTAAAATTTATCATAAAGCAGTACGAGCATTTATATCCACATGGGATTTTGAAAACGAATTATATAGTTCTATTTTGTTTTCCATTAATTTATTATTTTCAGTTTAACTTAAGGTACAGTCAACATAACCTCAATATCAGATGATGTCTACTTTTTAAAAAAGTAAATATTTTGAAAACATAGAAAAGTACAGAGAATATCAAAACGAACACTTGTGTTCAGACCACCCAGATTTAACAAACGTTAACATTTTGTAGTGATTGTTCCAGGTCTAGAATTTTCATTTTAAAATCAAATTTTACTTCTGTATGTGGGCAGAGCTGGCCTCAGGGAAAGAGTGAAGCTGTGATATTCCCTCCCTGCTGTCCCCTGCCCTTCTGTTGCAGGTGACTGACCAGGCATCTGTGGCCCTAGGTGGCACACAGGGCCATGCTGGGCCTTTCCCAGCACAGCTGTGCTGGCAGCTGCTCCCTGAGGTTCTCCATGGAGTGCTGGAGTCCTCGATTCTATCAGAAATGATAGAACTGAGTAGCATAAAAAACTGCAAACCAAAAAAGGAAGGAAAGTTTATTAGAACAAATGAAGCTTATTGTAACTCTGTAAGTGGGGGTGCTCCAAGCATCTCAGAAAAAAAGGGCATCCAGGAAATGAACAACTGTTGGAATCCCAGTTTGCTAGTGCTTCTCTCTGCTTCATTCTTTAATCCTATTCCATTTGCATTTTGGAAAATAGCCTCCCTCAGCTTCTAAGTTTACATGTGATATGTTCAGTCACACAAGAGGCTATTAGACCTCGGTCGCAATGACACAGGTCAAGAGGAAAGAATCTCATTGTCTCATTTCTGTCTAGTAAACTCTGGTGAGGGAGGCAAATATGAGGCTAGAATGACATGTATGACAAATATGAGGCCAGGATGACTGTATTAGTCTGTTTTCCTGCTGCTAATAAAGACATACCTGAGACTGGGTAATTTATAAAGGAAAGAGGTTTAATGGATTCACAGTGGCAGAAGATGAAGGAAGAGCAAAGGGACTTCTTACATGGTGGCAGGCAAGAGAGAGCTTATGCAGGGGAATTCCCATTTGTAAAACCATCAGACCTTGTGACACTTATTCACTACCAGGAGAAAAGCATGGGTAAGACCCGCCCCCATGATTCAATTACTTCCCCCCAGGTCCCGCCCATGACACATGAGAATTATTGGAGCTACAATTCAAGATGAGATTTGGGTGGGGACACAGTCAAACTATGTTAATGACACTTCTGTGATCCTGTGGATTTGGAGAGTGATGGCGATGATCTCAAGAAGGAAACCCCCTCTCCTGCACATGGCTACATACTCTCCAGGGAACAATCATTGCAATCTGAGAAGCACACAACAGGGATATCAGCAAAAGCTAGGAATGCCTTTCTAGCCCAGATGTCTAGCACTGGGGAAAGCACAAGATATTGCTGGTGGTGAGGAGAACAATGAAGACAGTTTTGAGTGGCCCACTTGTCGTTAGAAGTATCACAGAACAGGATTTGTGTATGTACAACAATTCCCATATTTACAAATGAACAATGCTCTAAGAGTTGGGTTAATGTTGCTGTGTTTCTTCAGCCAGTGCTTAGGCTCTGTTGTGCCAGCGATTTAGCTGGTTATGAGAAAACAGTGACAATACAACTCCAAACTTTTTCAAAGGGCTAATAGTGTTATGTTGACCCTGCATGCATATTATAAAAAATTAGCTCCATTTTTGAGCAGTATCTCATAAAATGCACACGTATATTTCTTTCTGTATTCATTCTCACTTCTAAAGGTATGTATCTGGGTTATTTTTACCCTCGTAAGCCATTTCAAATCTTTTCTGAAATAAGCAAGATACATATAAATGTGTAAAATGATGTCATGTTTATATTTCCATACTATTTCATAGAAATCTGAAGCATACGGCTGCTAATAATACATTGATGTGCTTCATAATGAAGTGTCAGTCAATGAAGGATCACATATACAATGGTGGTCCCATGAGATTACAATGGAGCTGAAAACTTCTATTGCCTAGTGACCTCATAGCCATAGTATGTGGTAGCGCAACACATTACTCACATGTCTGGGGTGATGGTGGTGTAAACAAACCTACTGTGCTGCCAGTTGTATACAATTCTAGCATATAAGTAATTACTATATTATGCTTTTTTTTTCTTCAACTTTTACTCTAAGTCAGGGGTACATGTGCAGGATGTGCAGATTTGTTACACAAGTGAACGTGTGCCATGGTGTTTTGCTGCACAGATCATCCCATCACCTAGGTACTGAACCCAGCATCCATTAGCTATTCTTCTTGATGCTCTCGCTCCCCCAGGCTCTACCAACAAACCCAAGTGTGTGTTGCTCCCCTCATGTGTCCATTTGTTCTCATGATTCAGCTCCCACTTATAAGTGAAAACATGCAGTATTTGCTTTTCTGTGTCTGCATTAATATGCTGAGGATAATGGCTTCCAACTCCACCTGCAAAGGACATGATCTTGTTCCTTTTTATAGCTGCATAGTATTCCATGGTGTATATGTACCACATTTTCTTTATCCACATTTTCAGTCTATCATTGATGGCATTTAGGTTGATTCCATGTCTTTTGCTATTGTGAATAGTGCTGCAGTGAACATAGGCATGCATGTGTCTTTAGAACAGAATGATATATATTCCTTGGGGTATATACACAGTAATGGGATTGCTGGGTTGATGGTATTTCTGGTTCTAGGTCTTTGAGGAATTGCCACACTGTCTTCCACAATGGTTGAATTAATTTATACTCCCATCAACAGTGTAAAAGTGTTCCTTTTTCTCCACAACCTCGCCAGCATCTGTTGTTGTTTGATTTTTTAGTAATAGTCATTCTGACTGGCATGAGATGGTATCTTTTTGCGGTTTTGATGTGCATTTCTCTAATGATCAGTGATGTTGAGCTCTTTTTCATATGTTTTTTGGACACATGTGTGTAATTACTGTATTAAACCTTTATCATTATTTTAGAATGTGCTCTCACTTACATAAAAGATAACTGTGAAACTGCCTCAGGCAGGTCCTTCAGGAGTATCCAGAAGAAAACATTGTTATCATAGGAGGTGACAGCTCCATGCATGTTACTGGCCCTGAAGGCCTTCCAGTGGGACAAGGTGTGGAAGTGAAAGAGGGTGATACTAATGATCCTGACCTTGTGTAGGCCTGGCTAATATCTGTGTTTGTGTCGTAATTTTTAACACAAAAGGTTTTCTAAAAATAAAGTAAATTTTAAAATAGAAAAAAAGCATATTGAATAAGGACGTAAAGAAAGAAAATATTTTTTATAGCTGTGCAATGTGTGTTTTAAGCTGTCTTACTACAAAAGGGTCAAAGAGTTAAAAAAATCAAAACATATATAAAGTTAAAAAGTTACAGGAAGCTAAAATTAATGTATTATTGAAGAAAAGAAAATATTTTTTATAAATTTACTGTAACTTAAGTATACAATGTTTATAAAACATACAGTAGTATATAGTAATGTCCTGGGCCTTCACATTCTCTCACTACTCACTCACTCACTCACCTACCCAGAGCAACTTCGAGTCCTGTAAGCTCCATTCATGGCAAGTACCCTATACATGCGTACCATTTTTTATCTTTTATCCCGTAATTTTACTGCACCTTTTCTATGTTTAGATACACAAATCCTTACCATTGTGTTTCAGTTGCCTCCAGTATTTAGTGCAGTCGCATGCAGTACAGGTTTGGACCCTGGGAGCAGTAGGCCATACCGTGTAGCCCTGGTGTGTAGTAGGCTGTACCATCCAGGTTTGTGTAACTGCACTCTATGATGTTTGTGCAATGATGAAATGACCTAATGATACATTTCTCAGAACATAGGCTTATCATGAAGTGATGCATGACTGTGTTTTGACTATAAAGACAGTAACCCTTTATAACATTTTTTTCTGAAGAAAACAATTTTTAAGCTGAGGCTTGGGGTGGAGAGCACACGTCCTCCCTGAAGGCTCCTCTAGTGCATTGGGTCTCATAAGCCACAGATAATTTGTAGACTATTTTTATTTGCTGATGAAAAGTCACCTCTCTAGGCTCTTCAGCCCTCAAGTGTTGCAGATTTCACTTTCTGAGAAACACACTTTTTTTGCAAGAAAAACACACTTTTTTCTGCAAGACACACTTTGCTTGACCAGCAGCTGTGGCCTAAGTGTTGGATGGACAGTGAAATGCATAGAAACATAGCAGGCTTCCCCCAACACCAAGATGGCTCAGCTTTAACAAAGATACAGGACTGATGCCGATATGGCATGGCTGGTGACTCCTGGGCTCAGCCTCTGAATATCTCCCTGTCACTCCCAAGGAAGGTTGAGCAGAAGTCATGGGAGGAGGCCGAGAGCATGGAGAGAAATTCAGCTGAGGGAGTCATTTGCTCTGGGGTCGCCTCGGCTTTTGTCCTTGCTCATCTCAGCTCCTGCAGGGTATGTGTGCTGCGCCCATGCTGGATCAGCTATGTTCATCCAAGCCCCTTACTCATGACTGCTCGGCAGTGGAGGCAGTAAGGCACAGGCATTCGGTCCATCCAGTCCTCAGTGCGTTCTTTTCATACATTCAGTATACCCCCATAATTCCTTGACTGAGTGCTGCAAGAGAAACTGCACCAAACAAGAGTCAAGTCCTTCTGTGTCCCTGTAGGTAAACAAAAATTCACAAACCAGCTGTTCAGCCAGGGCCACATCTTCCCCATGTTTGTAATGCTAAGCACAGGGTCTGGCATACACTAGGTCCTTGGTCAAAATTTGTCCAGTGAATATACACTTTTGACCTCTATTTTTTTTTTTTTTTTTGATGGTGGACAGGATCTCACCCAGGATGTATGTAGTGCTGTGGCATGATCATGGCTCGCTGCAGCTTTGACCTCCCAGGTTCAAGTGATCCTCTTACCTCAACCTCCCAAGTGGCTGGGACTACAGCTGTGCACTGCCATGTCTGGCTAATTTTTAAAATTTTTTTCTAGAGACAGGGGTCTCACTGTGTTGCCCAGGCTGGTCTCAAACTCCTGGGCTCAAATCATACTCCCTCCTCTCATACTCCCTCCTCGGCCTCCTAAAGTGCTGCGATTACAGGGATCAGCCATCATGCTCGGCCTGACCTCTGAATTCTAATTATTTCATATGCAGGTTGTTTCATGTGTCTAGTGTTTATAAATGTTAAGTGATTGCCAAGCAAGTAATTTCTTTCTATTTTAAAAGTAATATCTATCAAAGGTGTTGTGCTGTTAAAACACACGATGATTGTAACATGAAGTCCCAAACTATTTCTTTCCATCTGTGTTTCAGATTATTTGAATATATTTTGCTGTATAAGGATGGAGTGATGTTTCAGATTGAGCAAGCCACCAAGCAGTGCTCGAAGATGACCCTGACAGAGCCCTGGGACCCTCTTGACATTCCTCAGAACTCCACCTTTGAAGACCAGTACTCCATTGGGGGGCCCCAGGAGCAGATCATGGTCCAGGAGTGGTCGGACAGAAAGTCAGCTAGATCCTGTAAGTGTTCAAAGGATCTAAGCATTGTATTCAGGATGCATGGTGGGAAAGAAGGTTTAAGTTCTTTAAGGAAGGTAGTTTTTAGGGAAACATCCACTTAATCAAAATTTTTTTAAAGTCTCCACTTAGGTCTGCACGTTATTTTGCTCACTACGTGGCAATGGGATCTAAGCTTCATATTTGAAACACCTCAGCCTTCTAGTGCCACCTGCACCTCTCTGCCACTTTGACTCTTGTGAACTTAGCCTTGATTTTGACATTTGATGGTCACCTGGAGGTCTGTGACATGGAAGGCATCTGCCTAAGGCACACATTTGAATCAGGTGCCTCCTTTTCTTTCCCCCACTTCCTACACTTGCAGGGTTCAGATCTACTCCCATCATGCTGAGTGTGCAAACCAGCCTGCTTTTATGTGAAGCCATTCTCTGCCCTGCTGCTGATATATGCCTATCCCAAGACAGCTTTAACCACACAGGCATTCATGCTGTGGAACACAGTATGGTGATTTCTCAAAAATTTAAGGATAAAACTGCCATATGACCCAGCAACTCCATATATATATATGTGTGTGTGTGTGTGTGTGTGTGTGTGTGTGTATCTCCCAAAGAATTGAATGCAGAGACTCAAACAGATATTTGTACACCCATGTTCACAACAGCATTATTCACAATTGCCAAAAGGTGGAAACCCAAATGTTCATCAACAGATAAATGGATAAACAAAATGTGGTATATTCATACAACAGAATATTATTCAGCCTTAAAAAGAAAGGAAACACCAGCACATGCTACAACCTGAGTAAACCTTGAGGATATAATGTTAAGAGAAACAATGCAGGCAGAAAATGATAAATACAGAACAATCCCACTTACACGAGGTATGTAGAATCGTCAAATTCATAGAGACAAAAATTGAATGGTGGGTTTCAAGAGCTGGGAGAAGAGGAATGGAAATTTAGTGTTTAACAGAGACAGAGTTTCAGTTTGGGAAGATGAAAAAAAGTTCTGTAGATGGATGGTGCTGATGGTTGTTCAACAAATGTGAATGTACTCAAGGGCACCAAACACTTAAAAATGGTCGAATGGTAAATTTTATGTTATGTACATTTTGCCATCACAAGAAAAAATATGAACTTCTTGCCTGTCTTCTTTATTCAAAAGTCAACTTTTTTCCTCTTATAGATGAAACCTGGATTGGCATCTATACAGTCAAAGATTGCTATCCTGTCCAGGAAACCTTTACCAAAAACTACAGTGTGATATTGTCCACGCGGTTTTTTGACATCCAGCTGGGTATTAAAGACCCCTCGGTGTTTACCCCTCCAAGCACGTGCCAGATAGCCCAACTGGAGAAGATGAGGGAAGACTGCTCCTGGTGAACCTGCGCATAGGGAAGTGGCAGCATCAGATGTCAGCCCCCTGTGGTCCCAGCTGGAGATAGATATGAGACTAGTCAAGATGAGAGTGCTAATTGGAGAGAAATATAATTTCAGGAAGATGCACATTGATGTGGGGTTTTGATATGTCTGATTTTGACTACTCAAGCTATGTTAACAGAAGAAAATTGAAAGGCGAGGGTGTGGCCATATGAGCTAACTGTGACTAATATGGACACTTTGGGTACACAATGCAGTGCCATGCAAATAGGGAGGGGTCAGTAAGAGAAGTTTGTCTTGGCAGCAAGTATTTATTGTTGACATTATTCAGAATTGGTGGTGATAATAAAAGGCAGGGTGATTTTGGTCAATTTTATGATTAATTCTTAAGTTCCCTGCAGAGAATGCCCCCTTTATTGCTGCACCAGGGTGGGCATTGCTCCCACTGAACCCTACTCCACCCTGCCCCTGCACTCCCTTGGTTGCCAAAAAAATGATACCTTAAATCCCCTCCAGACTGAAGAATTGTATGGCATGACCCAATTGATATAAACATTTGGAAGGAAATGAAAAGCTAAAATAGGAAGTAATTATTCCTCTAAAGAAACATATTAAGCAAGACAGTTTAGAGAATCCTAATGTCTACACTGGTAAAGCACGAGCCATGTAAGCTTCTTTTTTTTTCTATGCAAGAGTATTGATGTATGTGCTGAATCTTCACAGACTTGTCAATACACAGGCACTATTCTAAAATAGCACTGAACTGGGGATCAGGAGACTATTGTCTCCTAAACCCGGGACTAGAGTTCCCTTGTACTTTCACTCCTTTGGTCATTAATTGCACTGGGCTTGCCCTCACTTTGGCCCTCCTAAACGCTGCTTCATAATCTCTCTGTCTGACTTCTGCATCTCCTTCCATGTCAGCTCATTCACAATAGCTGCTCCCAAGCCTGGATGAGTTGCACCTTGCAGCCTGAGCATGCATTTCTCACAATAATTATTAAGCTGTGTGATAATTTCTGCTTTCAGGACATTGTCATCCATTATCTTGGCTGTGAGCTCCTTGGGTACGGGTACCTTGTATGTTTACTTTTATATCCCTAGCACCAAGCAAGTGCCTGGCACATGGTCAGTGCCCTAAGTATTTGTAGAGTGAAGAATGCCAGCCTCTCTTGTCCCTGGTTTCCTTGTGTGTTAAATGTGGTTGAGTTTGTCCATCGCTAGGAGAGACTTCTAGTAATAAAATTTACTATTCTAGGTTATTCTACTGTTATGTTTTATCTGCCCATTTATCTTTTTTAGTTACCAGGAGAAATGTGTGACACCTATATTATGATGAAAACAATCTTATTACTCACAGTTTATCTATATTAAAGAAATTTAATTGCATTTTAAAGCATTCTTTGATATTGTTGCTTTTGTAATAAATATGGATAATCTTGGTTATAAGGGAGTTAAAACAATGCTCTAATAAATAAACAAAGTGCTTCATGTGATCAACATCAAATTTGTTATCCTCTCTCAAAAGCCTGCTCTCCTCTTACCTTCCCTAAACTCCAGTGTCCAGTTGCCAAGGCCAGAAGCTTCAAGTCATTTTTGACCTATTTGTCTCCCTCAGTCCTCACTGGCAGTCAATATTCCCGAGTCCCATCAAAATAGCTCTTAAAACTCCTGCCTCTTCTCCACTCCCTCAGCCACCACCCAGCTCTGGGCTCTTAACATCATTGGCCTTTGCAGGATCTTCACACCCTCTGTCCTTGCCCTGGTCTTTTTTTTTTTTTCTAGAAGCCATCCTGTGTTCATTCATTCATTCACTTCGTCAGTCAATCACAAGCCAGTACTAAGCACGTGCTCCCTCCAGTGTCCATGCAGGTTCCTGGGGTCCCAGAGGATTGTGAAGTTTGGACATGCAGGCATCTGAACCGCACAGACAGGGAAGAGTTTCACAGCTGCATTCCAGCTGACCCAGCCTGCTAACGCCTTTGTGACCATGTTTGCCCCACTTCCTGTCTCCCCAATCACAGAATGATGCTCTCCTCTCCTCTCCAAGCTGCACATCTCCCCTTAGCCCTGGGACTTTGTCTTTGCCCATTGCAGGCCACAACATTACTCAGAGACAGAAGGAAACTCCTTTTATTTTATGGAGGCCCATGCAAAGTGGGTACCCTTTTGTTTTTCAGTTGGCCTGTTTTAGTTATTAAGCCACTTCACAAAAAAGAGTAAAAAGTTCAGACGGATTTGACCTCTGGTCAAATCTGATCTGATGGCGCCCTGCCTCTGTGGTTCTTCACTGCTTACAAGTAAAGTGGAGACCCCGTAGCATGGTGGACACACCCTTTTTCATCAGGCCTCTGACTCTTTCCAGCCTCACTCCTTGGGACAATTTCTTCTTTACCTAAGTGCCCGAAGGGCTTGAGAAGTAATGGCTGGGTCACCTCCTCGTGGCAGGAAGGTTTCCTTACTCTGCAATCTTATGTAAAAACTTTCTGGTGGCCACCAGAGTCACAATGAAGAGGGCTATTAAACAGGGTATGGACTTGTACCTATTAATGAAGTGCAGTATCCCAGTGCCTCACTCCTCTGCAGAGGTGGTATCACTGATAGTGGTCTGAGCCAGGGCTGGGTACCACTTTGTGGATACCCCACCTCATATGTCTCTGAGCCTTTATGCTGCATTGGAACAATTTACTTCCACCTCTCCCAAGGAAGCCATGCCACTTCCAAATTGTCAGGTCCAGGCAAGCCCTAGGGTGTGCTCAACATACACCTGATTTCAACTCTGCCACCCTGAAGGCCCAGCTGTACGATAGAGCCATCACTCCCTCTCTCTCAGGGACCATGTGGAGTCAAGGAGGCCCGACCTTTATGTCCCCAATTGCTCTGTCATCAGGATGAGTTTCTTACCATAAGCTTTGCTAATCGAGAGTCCTAAAATTGGGACACATTTTAAAATTCTTTGAATATTTAATGAAGGCCAATAATTTTAGGTCTTTGGGAAATTTTTCAATTAACTACTCATGATTTCCCACCAAGTTAAATCTGACATCATTTGAAAACAAAACACTCACCTCTTGCTGGGTTTCCTTTACCAAATACACTTTCTCTGTAGTCTCAGCTACTCAGGAGGCTGAGCTGGGAGAATCGCTTGACTCCAGGAGGTGGAGATTGCAGTGAGCCAAGATTGCACCACTGCACTCCAGCCTGGGCAACAGAGTGAGACCCTTAAACAAACAAACAAACAAACAAACAAACATCTTCATTTTCTCAATGTTCCCTGTGTTATTTCAAATCACTTTGCATATATATCCACTTGCAGCACATGGGGTGTTTTCACATTTTTCCACTGATGTGGGTCTTGTCTTTCTCCATCCACAGAAAGCACCTCAAATGCAGAAATGTCGTCCTTGTCATTCTTGTTGAGTCAAAATAATTCCTATTGAATGACAGAATGAACCTCCTCAGCCAAAGACTTGTGAATAATTGGTGATATTTAAAGGCTTTGTAGGTGAACACCTCTTAAAGAGACAAATTTAACTTTATTTATGGATATTCTGATATCAACAATCATCTCTTTTAGGAATTATGCTAGGATAATAAAGGATTGGAACATATTTTTATTTGTTTTAAAACAGAATTATTAGCTCAACTACATGTGTAGAAAAAATACTGGGCCTATAATTTGTTGTATAGTTTATTCAGGGAGAGTGGTGCTTACCTTTATGGTATCCTAATTTTAAAATTTATATTGTCTTCATTAGAGCAAAAATGAACACATATTTTCAATATTTATTTCATAATTAAAGTTGGAAAATGTAATGTAGTACCAGCATTCAAGGAGTGGGCTATAACTATCCTATAATTTAGAAATAACGTCAAAGACTTGGAACCAACCCAAATGCCCATCAATGTTAGATTAGATAAAGAAAATGTGGTACATATACACCATGGAATACTATGCAGCCATAAAAAGAATGAGTTCATGTCCTTTGCAGGGACGTGGATGAAGCTGGAAACCATCATTCTCAGCAAACTAACACAAGAACAGAAAACCAAACACTGCACGTCCTCACTCATAAAGTGGGAGTTGAACAATGAGAACACATGGACACAGGGAGGGGAACATCACACACCAGGGCCTGTCAGGGGGTGGGGGGCTGGGGGAGGGATAGCATTAAGAGAAATACCTAATGTAGATGACAAATTGATGGGTGCAGCAAACCACCATGGCACGTGTATATCTATTTAACAAACCTGCACGTTCTGTTCTGCACATGTACCCCATAGCTTAAAGTATAATAATAATAATAATAATAATAATAATAATAATTTTTTTAAAAAGAAATAATGTGCAGTGAATATAACACACTCAGGATTTAAGTAATCTGAGTATATGTGTATGTTGTGCTATGGTTGCAGTTATATCATTCCCAATGGCATATTGTGTATTCATTTTAACATACAACTGTTTAAATCACATAGCTAAGTGTTCTTTTCCTCCACCAAGATAACTGATGGCAAAATAAGTACTCTTGTTACTTAAACATGATTAGTATTATTGCCATTTTTACTTGACCTCCATGGTTTTAATAAAGAAAATTATGTAAAAACAAAAAGAAGTCAAGGCATTATTGGTTACTGTGAGAAATGGGTTTTCAAGCCTAGAATATGTTACTTAATAACCTCTCAGCCTTAGTTGATTAGTTTTTCAGTCAGTCTGGGAGAATAGCTGTTGGGAAATCACTGGTCTTAATTTCTCAACCAGGAGGCACCAACTTAACTATTGAAAAGTCCCCAGTTATCCAAATACACAAACCTGTTTAATTAAAAGTGTAGTTTTGGGATAGACATGTGGGTATTGATATACCTATTAGAGAAATTTAGGGTCTGTTGGTTTTGTTTCACTCCTGATCCCAGAAATGATACCTTTCTTGTGGGATAGTGGTATATCTGTCCTATCTTCTTATATAAGTACATCTTAGCAAAGCTTAGTTTTCTATTAAATTCAGTTATAAAATAGGGGATTCTTTACTAAGAAAAATTAAAATGTGTAAAAACTAAATTGAAAATCTTTGATGAGGAAAAACCTGAGATAAAAGTTGTTTCTAAAACAGTTCTGTGATCACATTAGTTGATGGGCACATACAGGAAGCAGTTGCCATTTAGTCTCTTTTTAGAAGAGTGCTTTGCTTTTAAAGAACTTTTTGATTCTAAAGTGTTAGGTGACCTTGTCTCAGTAGCTGTGGCACCTCTTGGGGATAATAAAGTGAAGATGTAGACTGCCCTGTCTTGAATGATCTTAGGACATTTTAATAACCTTAAAGTGGGCATTAGAATAATGGGAGTAGGCAAAATGATATCGCAAGCCCAGCCAAAGTGTATGCTTTTATGATGTTTCTTATAACTTAAACCTCCCTGTACTTAACACCTTTCATCATTTCCTCCAGGTAAACATATGTTCCTATCACCATAACTCTTATCACATAAAAGATAACTAATAGCACTGCAAGGATGTTTAGATGGATTTTAAAACTTTGAATATCTTGGGACTGAAGACATTACTTAGATCCATATATGTCCTATCCTTAATACAACAAATACCATGATGATAGCAATCCTATAATCCCATCTAGCTCAAACTAACTATATCCCAAGCAGCAAAAAGAGGTGAAGAAGAAGCAGAAGGAAGGGAAGGAGGAGGACACGAAGAAGAAGCAGAAGAAGCAGAAGAAGCAGAGGAAGCAGAGGAAGCAGAGGAAGAAGAAGAAGAAGAAGAAGAAGAAGAAGAAGAAGAAGAAGAAGAAGAAGAAGAAGAAGAAGAAGAAGAAGAAGAAAATGGAAGAAGAAGAAGAGGAAGAAGAAGAGGAGGAGGAGGAAGAGGTAGAAGAAGAAAAAGAAGGAGGAGGAGGAGAAAAAGGAGAAAAGGAGAAGAAGAAGAAGGAGCAGGAGGAGAAGCAGGAGGAGGATGTGGAGGAGGAAGAGGAGGACGAGGGGCAGGAGGGGGAGGGGGAGGAGGAGGGTCAGAAGGAGAAGGAGAAAAGAAAAAGAAGAGGAAGAAGACAAGAAGAAAGAGAAGGAAGAGGAATGGAAGAAGAAAAAAAGAAGGATGTAGGGGATGAGGAGAAAACATTCATCACCATAAATTCTCAGTCCAAATGGTTGTTGATGTATATTGATGAATAAACATGAGAGCAGCACAAGCCATAATGGAGCGGCACTTTAGAGATTTTCAGTTCAGATGCCTCCCCTTTAAGTTTCTCTAAATTAGAGCATTTCCAGACTAAACTTTCTTTCCTGAACCATGAACCATTGGCCCCTCCTGTCAGAAATTTAGAATTATTCCCATGTCTATGTAACTCATAGTAAACGTTGACATTCAATGAGGAAGAAAAATAGCCTTAAAAAGAAAGCCTGCTGGTTCAGGGAATAATTTCTCTGCTTTTGCAGTTCAACACATTTAAAATGAGTTTTATTTTGTGTGCTCATAACAACTAAAGTTCAGTATTATTCTGTATTCAAGTGTGTAGGTATTGAACCTCAAAGGACTTTTTAAGTTTAACTTTGTATGGAAAGTATATGATTATGTAGGTAGTCTTTGGATAATAATGGGTTATCAAGTGATTTGAAAAACTATCAGGCCCATCTTATTCTTTCTAAACCTCTTACTTTCCTTGTTCAGTCATGAGAACTCTGTACTTCCATCAAGAAAGAGGAGGAAACAGCTTTATTGAGATGATTCAAATAGCTCAGATAATACAGGAATGAGAGTCTATTATGGAATTTGCAGTAGATGTTCCTGGAATAGAGATAAGCAAAAAATTTCCCCAGACTCCTGCCATATGTAATCATTCAGTACAACAATTCTGTTCAAAAATAAATTTGTTAATAAATTTTCCATTTAGATGCATCCATGTGTCTCTAGAAGAGTGGTCATCAACAAATAAACTTAACAAAGTCAGGCATAAATAAACTAAATTAGGTGCCCCAGACTTGGAAATAAGATTAAGCTCTGTGATTAAAAATATAGGACCAACACCTAATAAATGGATAAAGTAGCTATTTAGAGATATACACCACAGAAAGAGAAGGTATTCAAGTTTGGAGCTATAAAACTGGAGAAATCATGAAGTCCAATGAAAACAAGATTGCCATTGAAATGCAGTCTCATCAAAGTTTAATCAGAATTGGGGTTGATGTAAAAGAACACTGGAATGTTGTCATTTCATCTGAAAATGAAGTGTTTTCACAGAAGGAAGTTGGTTTACATGGAGTTTAGTTAGGGAACCTTAAAACCAAGGATTTGGCAGTGTTTATCTAACTGTGTCCAGGAGAGAAAAATATGGAATCTGGCAGTCATATGCAGAATGTTGGGGACAATCATGAGATTAAAGTCATGTGTTGTTATTTTGTCTAAGATTTAGGAATATTTCACTTCACTCTCTTTGTCAGGAATCCACAACAGAGCAAGGTCAGGAGACAGAGCAAAGAAAGTCATTACTATTACTTAGCTGGAGCTCTGGCCCCAAGCACTTCTGTGGACCTCTGGTCAATCAGGCTAGACCAACTGGAGGAAGTGGAGGCCAAAGTAGCCATAGGCCAGAGCAGGCCAAATTACTAGTTCTGTCCATTCTATTGCAAGTCCCAACACAAGTAGATCTTACCGCTCCCAGGTCAGCAAAAGTGCACACAGAGTAGACCCACTGGAAACAGAGGAAAAGGAGCAAGGACAACGAAAGAAGTTGGTGCTTTGGTGCCCAATGCTGCCATCCCCAGACCTTGGGCTGGTCAGAGCAGTAGCCAACCTGCATGGGAGGAACACCCAAAACAGAGAGATTTGGCCAGGCCTGTTGGTCAAGCAGAATCCAATAAGCTCAGAATGATCCCTCCAAACTAGGTAACTTTTCTTCTGATTAGAAGTTTTACTTCTCAAGTAATTTTTAAAATCTTAACTGAATATCCAAAATGGCAGATTTAAGTATTTCACTCACTGGAAAAGTTTAAAACATCATTGCAAAACAATGCATTGTTTTTCTGGTTTATTTCCCAGTCTCCTAAGTTAAATTGCTTAGTGCATGTCAGTCTGTAAGGGAGGCTGTGCAGTGTAGTAGAAAGGATGAGGGCTTGAAACCATACTTACTTGAGTTCAGATGCTGATTCAGTCCCTTATTACCACTGTGTTACCTTGGACAAGTCATTTGAACAGTCTATGAATCTAAGTTTCCTCCACTTCTTACAAACAAACGAACAAACAAAAAACGTGGCATATGGGGATTGTTAGGGTTAAATGAATAGCATTTAGAACGTGTGTAGCACACAGCTTTGCAAGCAATAAGCACTCAAAATATTAGATGTCTTCTACCTCTGGCTTCTTTCCCCTGAGATCCTGACCAATCCTCCATGGACCAACAAAATCAAACCTGTATGACTGTATGAATCTGCTATGGATAAGAGCAGGGTCCTGGAGGCCTACAAAGACAGTGTCCTTGGTGGGCTCTGCTGGACCCATTAGCTAAACCATTCTCTAAGTTAAAAAAAAAGCGAGGGGCGGAGCAAGATGGCCGAATAGGAACAACTCCAGTCTCCAACTCCCAGCGCGAGCGACACAGAAGACCGGTGATTTCTGCATTTTCAACTGAGGTACTGGGGTCATCTCACTAGGGAGTGCCGGACAATCGGTGCTGGTCAGCTGCTGCAGCCTGACCAGCGAGAGCTGAAGCAGGGCGAGGCATCGCCTCACCTGGAAGCGCAAGGGGGAAGGGGATCCGTTTTCCTAGCCAGGGGAACTGAGACACACAACACCTGGAAAATCGGGTAACTCCCACCCCAATACTGCGCTGTAAGCATACAGGCATTCCAGGAGAATATATCCCACACCTGGCCGGGAGGGTCCCATGCCCACGAAGCCTCCCTCACTGCTAACACAGCAGTCTGCCGCGATCTATCCGCAAGGCAGCAGCGAGGCTGGGGGAGGGGCGCCCGCCATTGCTGAGGCTTAAGTAGGTAAACAAAGCCGCTGGGAAGCTCGAACTGGGTGGAGCTCACAGCAGCTCAAGGAAGCCTGCCTGTCTCTGTAGTCTCCACCTCTGGGGACAGCGCACAGCTGAAGACCAACAGGGGAAGTAGCGGGAGCCGGTGCAGACGCGAACGACTCTGTCTGACAGCTTTGGGGAGAGCCGCGGATCTCCCAACGCGGAGGTTGAGATTTGAGAACGGACAGACTGCCTGCTCAGGTGTGTCCCTGACCCCTGAGTAGCCTAGCTGGGAGAAATCCCCCACTAGGGGCAGTCTGACACCCCACACCTCACGGGGTGGAGTACACCCCTGAGAGGACACTTCCAAAGGAAGAATCAGACAGGTACACTCGCTGTTCAGCAATATTCTATCTTCGGCAACCTCTGCTGCTGATACCCAGGCAAACAGGGTCTGGAGTGGACCTCAAGCAATCTCCAACAGACCAACAGAGAGTCCTTCTGACTGTCAGAAGGAAAACTATCAAACAGGAAGGACACCTATACCGAAACCCCATCAGTTCGTCACCACCATCAAAGACCAGAGACAGATAAAACCACAAAGATGGGGAAGAAGCAGGGCAGAAAAGCTGGAAATTCAAAAAATAAGAGCGCATCTCCCCCTGCAAAGGAGCGCAGCCCATCACCAGCAACGGATCAAAGCTGGTCAGAGAATGACTTTGACGAGAGGAGAGAAGAAGGCTTCAGTCCATCAAACTTATCAGAGCTAAAGGAGGAATTACGTACCCAGCGCAAAGAAACTAAAAATCTTGAAAAAAGAGTGGAAGAATTGACAGCTAGACTCATTAATGCAGAGAAGATCATAAACGAAATGACAGAGATGAAAACCATGACACGAGAAATACGTGACAAATGCACAAGCTTCAGTAACCGACTCGATCAACTGGAAGAAAGAGTATCAGCGATTGAAGATCAAATGAATGAAATGAAGCGAGAAGAGAAACCAAAAGAAAAAAGAAGAAAAAGAAATGAGCAAAGCCTGCAAGAAGTATGGGATTACGTAAAAAGACCAAATCTACGTCTGATTGGGGTGCCTGAAAGTGAGGGGGAAAATGGAACCAAGTTGGAAAACACTCTTCAGGATATCATCCAGGAGAACTTCCCCAACCTAGTAGGGCAGGCCAACATTCAAATTCAGGAAATACAGAGAACGCCACAAAGATACTCCTCCAGAAGAGCAACTCCAAGACACATAATTGCCAGATTCACCAAAGTTGAAATGAAGGAAAAAATCTTAAGGGCAGCCAGAGAGAAAGGTCGGGTCACCCACAAAGGGAAGCCCATCAGACTAACAGCAGATCTCTCGGCAGAAACTCTACAAGCCAGAAGAGAGTGGGGGCCAATATTCAACGTTCTTAAAGAAAAGAATTTTAAACCCAGAATTTCATATCCAGCCAAACTAAGTTTCATAAGTGAAGGAGAAATAAAATCCTTTACAGATAAGCAAATGCTTAGAGATTTTGTCACCACCAGGCCTGCCTTACAAGAGACCCTGAAGGAAGCCCTAAACATGGAAAGGAACAACCGGTACCAGCCATCGCAAAAACTTGGCAAAATGTAAAGACCATCGAGGCTAGGAAGAAACTGCATCAACTAACGAGCAAAATAACCAGTTAATATCATAATGGCAGGATCAAGTTCACACATAACAATATTAACCTTAAATGTTAATGGACTAAATGCTCCAATTAAAAGACACAGACTGGCAAACTGGATAAAGAGTCAAGACCCATCAGTCTGCTGTATTCAGGAGACCCATCTCACATGCAGAGACATACATAGGCTCAAAATAAAGGGATGGAGGAAGATCTACCAAGCAAATGGGGAACAAAAAAAAGCAGGGGTTGCAATCCTAGTCTCTGATAAAACAGACTTTAAACCATCAAAGATCAAAAGAGACAAAGAAGGCCATTACATAATGGTAAAGGGATCAATTCAA
Organism: Rhinopithecus roxellana; assembly: GCF_007565055.1. Classification (NCBI taxonomy): domain Eukaryota; kingdom Metazoa; phylum Chordata; class Mammalia; order Primates; family Cercopithecidae; genus Rhinopithecus; species Rhinopithecus roxellana. Next base: position 91,217,028 of record NC_044554.1, read on the forward strand.
CAGGAAGAGCTAACTCTCCTAAATATATATGCACCCAATACAGGAGCACCCAGATTCATAAAGCAAGTCCTTAGAGACTTACAAAGAGACTTAGACTCCCATACAATAATAATGGGGGACTTCAACACTCCGCTGTCAACATTAGACAGATCAACGAGACAGAAAGTTAACAAGGATATCCAGGAATTGAACTCATCTCTGCACCAAGCGGACCTAATAGACATCTATAGAACTCTCCACCCCAAATCAACAGAATATACATTCTTCTCAGCACCACATCGCACTTATTCCAAAATTGACCACATAATTGGAAGTAAAGTACTCCTCAGCAAATGTAAAAGAGCAGAAATTATAACAAACTGTCTCTCAGACCACAGTGCAATCAAACTAGAACTCAGGACTAAGAAACTCAATCAAAACCGCTCAACTACATGGAAACTGAACAACCTGCTCCTGAATGACTACTGTGTACATAACGAAATGAAAGCGGAAATAAAGATGTTCTTTGAAACCAATGAGAACAAAGATACAACATACCAGAATCTCTGGGACACATTTAAAGCAGTGTGTAGAGGGAAATTTATAGCACTAAATGCCCACAAGAGAAAGCAGGAAAGATCTAAAATTGACACTCTAACATCACAATTAAAAGAACTAGAGAGGCAAGAGCAATCACATTCAAAAGCTAGCAGAAGGCAAGAAATAACTAAGATCAGAGCAGAACTGAAGGAGATAGAGACACAAAAAACCCTCCAAAAAATCAATGAATCCAGGAGTTGGTTTTTTGAAAAGATCAACAAAATTGACAGACCGCTAGCAAGGCTAATAAAGAAAAAAAGAGAGAGGAATCAAATAGATGCAATAAAAAATGATAAAGGGGATATCACCACTGACCCCACAGAAATACAAACTACCATCAGAGAATACTATAAACGCCTCTACGCAAATCAACTAGAAAATCTAGAAGAAATGGATAATTTCCTGGACACTTACACTCTCCCAAGGCTAAACCAGGAAGAAGTTGAATCCCTGAATAGACCAATAGCAGGCTCTGAAATTGAGGCAACAATTAATAGCCTACCCACCAAAAAAAGTCCAGGACCAGATGGATTCACAGCTGAATTCTACCAGAGGTACAAGGAGGAGCTGGTACCATTCCTTCTGAAACTATTCCAATCAATAGAAAAAGAGGGAATCCTCCCTAACTCATTTTATGAGGCCAACATCATCCTGATACCAAAGCCTGGCAGAGACACAACAAAAAAAGAGAATTTTAGACCAATATCCCTGATGAACATTGATGCAAAAATCCTCAATAAAATACTGGCAAACCGGATTCAGCAGCACATCAAAAAGCTTATCCACCATGATCAAGTGGGCTTCATCCCTGGGATGCAAGGCTGGTTCAACATTCGCAAATCAATAAACGTAATCCAGCATATAAACAGAACCAAAGACAAGAACCACATGATTGTCTCAATAGATGCAGAAAAGGCTTTTGACAAAATTCAACAGCCCTTCATGCTAAAAACGCTCAATAAATTCGGTATTGATGGAACGTACCTCAAAATAATAAGAGCTATTTATGACAAACCCACAGCTAATATCATACTGAATGGGCAAAAACTGGAAAAATTCCCTTTGAAAACTGGCACAAGACAGGGATGCCCTCTCTCACCACTCCTATTCAACATAGTGTTGGAAGTTCTGGCTAGGGCAATCAGGCAAGAGAAAGAAATCAAGGGTATCCAGTTAGGAAAAGAAGAAGTCAAATTGTCCCTGTTTGCAGATGACATGATTGTATATTTAGAAAACCCCATCGTCTCAGCCCAAAATCTCCTTAAGCTGATAAGCAACTTCAGCAAAGTCTCAGGATACAAAATTAATGTGCAAAAATCACAAGCATTCTTATACACCAGTAACAGACAAGCAGAGAGCCAAATCAGGAATGAACTTCCATTCACAATTGCTTCAAAGAGAATAAAATACCTAGGAATCCAGCTTACAAGGGATGTAAAGGACCTCTTCAAGGAGAACTACAAACCACTGCTCAGTGAAATCAAAGAGGACACAAACAAATGGAAGAACATACCATGCTCATGGATAGGAAGAATCAATATCGTGAAAATGGCCATACTCCCCAAGGTTATTTATAGATTCAATGCCATCCCCATCAAGCTACCAATGAGTTTCTTCACAGAATTGGAAAAAACTGCTTTAAAGTTCATATGGAACCAAAAAAGAGCCCGCATTGCCAAGACAATCCTAAGTCAAAAGGACAAAGCTGGAGGCGTCACGCTACCTGACTTCAAACTATACTACAAGGCTACAGTAACCAAAACAGCATGGTACTGGTACCAAAACAGAGCTATAGACCAATGGAACAGAACAGAGCCCTCAGAAATAATACCGCACATCTACAGCCATCTGATCTTTGACAAACCTGAGAGAAACAAGAAATGGGGAAAGGATTCCCTATTTAATAAATGGTGCTGGGAAAATTGGCTAGCCATAAGTAGAAAGCTGAAACTGGATCCTTTCCTTACCCCTTATACGAAGATTAATTCAAGATGGATTAGAGACTTAAATGTTAGACCTAATACCATCAAAACCCTAGAAGAAAATCTAGGTAGTACCATTCAGGACATAGGCATGGGCAAGGACTTCATGTCTAAAACACCAAAAGCAACGGCAGCAAAAGCCAAAATTGACAAATGGGATCTAATTAAACTAAAGAGCTTTTGCACAGCAAAAGAAACTACCATCAGAGTGAACAGGCAACCTACAGAATGGGAGAAAATTTTTGCAACCTACTCATCTGACAAAGGGCTAATATCCAGAATCTACAAAGAACTCAAACAAATATACGAGAAAAAAACAAACAACCCCATCAAAAAGTGGGGAAAGGATATGAACAGACATTTCTCAAAAGAAGATATTCATACAGCCAACAGACACATGAAAAAATGCTCATCATCACTGGCCATCAGAGAAATGCAAATCAAAACCACAATGAGATACCATCTCACACCAGTTAGAATGGCAATCATTAAGAAGTCAGGAAACAACAGGTGTTGGAGAGGATGTGGAGAAATAGGAACACTTTTACACTGTTGGTGGGATTGTAAACTAGTTCAACCATTATGGAAAACAGTATGGCAATTCCTCAAGGATCTAGAACTAGATGTACCATATGACCCAGCCATCCCACTACTGGGTATATACCCAAAGGATTATAAATTATTCTACTACAAAGACACATGTACACGTATGTTTATTGCGGCACTATTCACAATAGCAAAGACTTGGAATCAACCCAAATGTCCATCTGTGACAGACTGGATTAAGAAAATGTGGCACATATACACCATGGAATACTATGCAGCCATAAAAAAGGATGAGTTTGCGTCCTTTGTAGGGACATGGATGCAGCTGGAAACCATCATTCTTAGCAAACTATCACAAGAAGAGAAAACCAAACACCGCATGTTCTCACTCATAGGTGGGAACTGAACAATGAGATCACTTGGACTCGGGAAGGGGAACATCACACACTGGGGTCTATCGTGGGGAGGGGGGAGGGGGGAGGAGGGAGGGATTGCATTGGGGAGTTATACATGATGTAGATGATGAATTGATGGGTGCTGACGAGTTGATGGGTGCAGCACACCAACATGGCATAGGTATACATATGTAACAAACCTGCACGTTATGCACATGTACCCTAGAACTTAAAGTATAATAATAAAAAAAAAAAAAAAAGAAAAAAAAAAAAAAAAAAAAAAAAAAAAAAAAAAAAAAAAGCAAAAAAAATAAAAAATAAAAAAACCCCCAGCAACTTGCTCTTAATAAATATATCTCTTATGACCCTGGCATTTTGCACACAACTTGTTTAAGATAGAGAAAGTAAAAGTAGTATCGACCTCAATCTACATCAGTGAGCACTTGTTTTGTGTCACATTTTCACCAGAGTTTTATACTGATCATTTTATTCAACTTCAACAATGATCCTTGAATTAGATACTACTGTTATTATGCCCATCTCATAGATTAGAAGACAGAAGTCCATATTAAATGCCCTTGACTTGAGAGGATAATTGATAATAATTTTCAACTATGATTTTATTTACTGGATGCATGCTATTTGTGCATTACTTATAGAAGTCATGTTGACTAAGTGAAGAAAAGACTGGGGAATACATTAAAACACATTTCTCTAAAGCTGATTTTGAATGATATGAGCTGAAAATAAAACTGTTTCAATATCACCTTTGTTGGATTGCCAGCAAGGCCTGTGGGCTTTTACACTGTGGTGAAACCTTAACTTTCCCCAAACTTCATGGTCACACTTCCATTTACGCACAAAAAGGGTGTAAACTCACAATATATTAAGTTATTTTTTGGCACTGGAAACAAGAAGTATCCATCAGCAGTTTGCCAACTTGTGCAAGAATTTTCACTAACTGGCCATCATGTGTCATGGCTCAGCAAGGTCATGACCATTCCATTTCCAGGCTTTGAAAGGTGCCGGGGCAAGCAGGAGTAAGGTAGGACAATGTTTCCATGCACCGTTGCCACTTCTGCCAAAAGTCTGGCCCATCAATCAGAAAGCCAACAGTCATCTTTTTTACTGAGAGAGTTCTACTGGGGGCAGCTGAAGCCACCCCTTTATCCTCAATTTTCATCCCATTACTCTTCAACAGCACCTCTTTCCCTGAATCAATGTCAGATAATACAAATTCCAGCAGCATCCAAGAGTGAAATAGGAGAGGCAATGGGGCCACTGGTGAACAGTTAATGAAATCCCCCAAAGAGAGAAGAAGATCTGAGGATTGTAGTTTTCAGACTAAAGAAGTATTGCTTGCTCAAAATGATCAGGAATCCATTCATTTATTGAGCATTACTGAGGCCCTCCTACATGCAAGACACTCTTCTAGGCACTGGGGAGACAGTCAAGGACAAGGTCCTACCCTCAGGAAGCCTGTATTCTGCTGAGAAGGAGACAGATGACACACAGAGAATTTTAAAAGCCAGAGAGTGACAATAACTACCCAGAGAATGGAAAGAGGGTGAGGGAATAGGGTGAATAAATAGCTCCTTATCATGGGGATGGTTGGGGACAGCCTCTTTGAGGAGGTGCCCTTTAACCTGAGGTTCCAATGTCAGGAAGAAGCTGGTGAGGAGAAGATCCAATAGGTCACATTCTAAGTAGAGGGAACAGTTAAAGCAAAGGCTGAGGCTGCAAGGAGTTCATCTTGTTTGAGGAACTGTACAGGCCAAGCAGATGGAGCTTGGTGACTGAGACTTTCAAGGAGAGTGGATCCAGATGAGGCAAAAGAGACAAGGGAGGGCCAGACCTCACATGCTGGAGTAGCCACAGCAATGAGTCTAAACTTCATTCTAAGGCCAATGAGAAGTTGTCAAAAGGTTTTCAGTGATGAGTCACAAAATCTGGTTTATATTTTCTAAGATCCTCCTGTTTGCTGTGTGGAAATGGATGGTAGGGGTGTGAGAGAGAAGGTGAGAGGACCGGTGAGCAGGAGTGCAGCAGCTTGGGAGAGAAAGCATGGTGCCTCGCATGGGGGTGGCTGCAGGGGAGTGGGAAAAAGGCACCAGGGTCAGGGTACGTTTGGAAGCAGTAAGTGGGATTTGTTGATGGATTAGCTGTGGAAGGTGAGGGAGGAAGGAGGAGTTTGAGGAAATCCAGTTGAGTTTTGGTCATGATTAAATTTACATAATATTCAGAGAACTAGATAACAGCGGCAGGAGGAAACCTCTCAATCTAGTGTCTAGTGGACTTATGTGAGTGTGCATGCTACTAGAACAATGAATAAACTTCTATTAATTATGAAAAATGTGTATATATGCATGTTTGTGTCTGTCTGTGATGCTATGTAACAGGATATCAAACAGAATTTTTCCTGTTTTCATGGCTCAAAACCAAGGACAATGTTTAGAGAGCCACCAGTCACCTCCTACTTTTACTGAGAGGCACTAATGAAGACTTGGCTCTCCCACTAACTCCTGCATATATCTTACCGTCCTTCCTTTAAGCCACGGATTGTGAAGGAAGTCTCACTGGGTGTGCACAATTTTCAAACAATGGATCTGCCATCCCTAGCCCACTCTACTCATGAAACTGAATATGTTTGTCCATCCTCTGGGGAAACTAGCATCTTGTTACTCACTTGAGCATCTGCTCAGACAGAAAAATGTTTGAAGATAATTTTTTTTTTCTTTTTTTTTTTGAGACGGAGTCTTGCTCTGTCACCAGGCTGGAGTCCAGTGGCATGATCTTGGCTCACTGCAACCTCCACCTCCTGGATTCAAATCATTCTCCTGCCTCAGCCTCCCGAGTAGCTGGGACTACAGGCTCATGCCACCACGCCCAGCTAATTTTTCTATTTTTAGTAGAGATGGAGTGTTACCATGTTGACCAGGATGGTCTCAACCTCTTGACCTTGTGATTCACCCGCCTCAGCCTCCCGAAGTGATGGGATTACAGGCATGCACCACCACACCTGGTCTGAAGATAAATATTTTAAAAATTGATAGTTTTCTAAATACCAGAAATAACTAGAAATAAAACCAAAACAAAAAATTATACTTACACGAGTATTAGGAAAACAGACAGTCAGGAACAATCCTTACAAGAAATTTGTGAAACCTCTATTCTAAAAAAATATACTTTATGAATACACAGCAATATTTAATGATTTTTAAGCCAATTTTTAAACCTATCTACTAAATATTTTATATAATTTATATATAATGAATATATGATATATATGAAAAATATGATTTTTTCAGCTTAATATAGGGTTAAAATATCTAATTCCAACCCCAGAAAGATTTCCTTTGCAATTTGACAAAATAATTTCAAAGTTCACTAGAAAAAGGAACAGTTGAGACTAGAAGAATAAAAGGAAGCAGAGTTGTGGATGCTCCCTGTGAAATGCTAGGTACAAAACAAAGTGTTCATAAAAAGCTACATGGACTCTAGAGTTCATAGTCAAGCCACTGAGCACAACAGCCTTAAAAAAGAAACACGGATTGAACATTTCATAGCAAAGCATCCTTAGGCAATATAAGGAATGGATTTTCTCACCAAAATGTATTGGGAAAATTAAAATTATCTTTTTCATTCAGAAACAAAGTCTAGCTGGACACTTACTCAGACCTTGCACTGAAATCAGTTGTAATGCATTAAAGAGATAGATGTAAAAACAATGTAAAACCACTCAATAATTTTATTAAGGCTGCGAAACTAAAAAATAGGCAAACATATCTTGATCTTGGTTTGAAAAAATTTAAAGAAAATAAAAAGCATTGAAAAAAACCACATAGGAAGAAAAACCTGAAACTATAAAGCTCTATATATGTATATGTACATATAAAAATAAAATAGATTAAAATACAACTTACGGGCCAGGCATGGTGGCTCATGCCTGTAATCCCAGCATTTTGGTCATGATTAAATGCTGGGAGACCAAGGCAGGCAGATCACCTGAGGTCAGGAGTTCGAGACCAGCCTGGCCAACATGGCGAAACCCTGTCTCTACTAAAAACACAAAAATTAGCCAGGTGTGGTAGCATATGCTTGCAATCCCAGCTACTCGGGAGGCTGAGGCAGGAGAATCACTTTAACCTGGGAGACGGCAGTGAGCCAAGATCGCACCACTACACTCCAGCCTGGGTGACAGAGCCAGACTCATTCTCAAATAATAATAATAATATAATATTACAACTTACATTTGGGCACGGTGGCTCCCAGCACTTTGGGAGGTCGAGGCGGGGGGATCACTTGAGGTCAGGAGTTTGAGACCAGCTTGGCTAGCATGGTGAAACCTTGTCTCTACTAAAAATACAAAAATTAGCTGGGCATAGTGGAGAGTGCCTGTAATCCCAGCTACTCAGGAGGCTGAGGCAAAAGAATTGCCTGAATCCGGGAGGCAAGGTTGCAGTGAGCCGAGATTGCACCACTGCAGTCCAGCTTGGGCAACAGAGTGAGACTCCATCTCTGATATAATAATAATAGTAATAATAAATAACAGTAAAATACAACTTACAACTGGAGAAAAATCTTAGTACATTTCCTACGTAACATGACATTTTACCAACCGATTAAAATATAGCTTATTAAAAATAGGTAAAAGATACAAAGAGACATTTATAAAAGAAGACAAAAAGCTAATAAGCATTTTTAAACGTCTAACTTCAGTAGTAATCAAAGAAATGCAGGTTAAACACTAAATAATGCCATTCTCACTTCTGAGATTTATAAATATTAAAATATTAATAATAATTAATATAATCCCCAAAGATATGAAAGGGTTGATGATACATACTCCCATATGCCATGGCTAGCCTATTCTTTCTTTATTTTTTAAGAAACTGCAATCGTTTGGGGGGCACATGTGGATTTTGGTTACATGGATAAATTCTTTAGCAGTGATTGCAGAAATTTTAGTGCACCTGTTACCTAAGCAGTGTATACCCATACTCAATATGTAGGCTTTTATCTTTCACCCCACTCCCAACCTTCTCCTCCGCCAAGTCCCCAAAGTCCATTATATCACTCTTATGTGCCTGGCCTATTCTTTGGCACATTTCTGGAAAGCATTTTGGTGATACAAATTGAAAGCCTTATAACATTTCTTATGCCATCATCTGCCCACTCCTACTCCCCAGTTATTGAGATGGGCATTTAAGTATTGCCAACTTTAAACGTAATTCCAGCTAAATTCTTGCAGTCCAGATGTGTGCTCTAGAGCGTGTAAATTTTAATGAATCATTTGATCATTTCTTGGAGTAATCTTCACATTACTTTTAAAGAAAATACTGACCCTTCCTCAGATTATCTTTGAGAGTTGGGGCAATCTTTTATCCAGCCATTTTTAATCTTCCATCCAAGGACATGAATTCGATTTGATGGACTATTGAAACTTCGGGGGTTGTACTAGTCTGTTCTCACACTGCTATAAAGATACTACCAGAGACTGGGTAATTTATAAAGAAAGAGGTTTAGTTGACTCACAGTTCGGCATGACTGGGGAGGCCTCAGGAAACACACAATCATGGCAGAAGGGGAAGCAGTCACCTTCTTCACAAGGTGGCAGGAGAGAAAGTGTGAGTGAGCAAAGGGGGAAGTGCCTCTTTTAAAACCATCAGCTCTCATGAGAACTCACTCACTATCATGAGAATGACATGGGGGAAACCACTCCCACGATCCAATCACCTCCCACTAAGTGTCCCCCTTGACACATGGGGAATACAGATTGAGATGAGATTAGGGTGGGAACACAGAGTCAAACCACATCAGGGGTCTCCTCTTTACCAGCCACCGAATCTTTGGATTCTCACTCCTTCAAAATGCACATGCTTGGGAAAAAATACATTGTGTCCCTCACAACCTTTAGTCCAATTTTGCATAGTGGATTAGAGTACGATTCCTAGAGCAGTGGATCTCAAACTGTGCCATGACTTGAAATCACCTGAAAGAGTTGATAGAAGAGTTTGTTGGTTCCCCGCTCCCAGAGTTTCAGATTCAGTAGACCTGGGGAAAGGCCTGATAATTCACCTTTCTAACCAGCTCCCAGGTGATGCTGATGCTGGTGGAGAACCACTGGCCCAGAGGAAGGTATTTCTAAGGTGAGCAGGACAAGTAGCCACTTGGTTTTTGAGGGGGCCAAAAGTTTGAATTAAAAACATGAAACTATGATAGAATTATTTCAAGCACATATCAGCTAGTGTGCGACAGAGATTTTGGTGCCATCCCAATATCCTAGCCACACTCTAACAGTCACTTACTGATTTTCAATGTGAGACCAGCCTTTAGTTTTCCAGTTAGACTTTCTTTTCCTAAAGAGCAAGTTTCCATCTTAAACGTTTTTTTAATTCCCCATAGTTATTTGCACAGGTAAAGGATCGGTAGAGATATGCTTCTGAACTGAATTCATAAATCAAACATACCCCGAAAAGAGAGAATCTATAGAAAGTTTTGCGGCTGTAGCCACAGCTACAATTTAGGATTTGGTGCTTAGCCCGGTTAAGGAATGTCACTAAATCCCTATCTTTCCATTATCCCAGTTGTAGCTGAGGATAAACTTTGAGGTTGAAGATTTTAATGATGGTAAAGCTCCTCTAAGAGTCCCTGGATGGACTTTGTTTAAGGATGCCGATAATAATGATAATCACGGGAGGAGGATGGTATTATTCAGTTCATTCCGGTTCTTAATGAAGTTGCGGGGAAAGAGAAGGAGAGTGTGAGAGATCCAAATAAAGGAATTAGCTCTGCCTGGGAAACAATTTTTAAAAGCCAACATTTCTCATGTATCGACCTCGAGGTTTTCTTTTTTTCATTTTTTAGGGAAGGTTTCTTGGAAAAAGCTGTTGAGGTTGGGTATCAAATGTTCTTTGTCTCCTTCTTTTTTATGTACTTATGTGGTTATATATGTATTTACTTTTATCCCAGCCATTAGGCAATATCCTATTTTCCCCTGATGAAGTTGGGGCTTTGGTGCCCTTTCCAGTTATAGTAATAATAATGGCTCATTTGTTTATAGCACTTACTAATCACAAGGCACTGTCCTAAGTATTTGACAAGTATTAATTCTTTTAATTTATAACAGTCCTATTTTATTTTTCATTTTATAGTTGAGAAATCTGAAGCACAAAGAGATTAAGTAGCATGTCCAATGTCAGCCAGGAAGTAATACAGCTGGGATTTACGCTGGTCAGTCTCTAACCACTGTGCCAAACTGTGGGCTTAAAGCCACGCTGCTGAGCTGCAATGCAATACTGGGAAGCCACAGGCTTCACATCAAAGGACTCCTGTGAAATTCTGGTCCAATCTATAGATGTTTTTGAACCCAATTTTTCATCCATGTATAATCAAGGATCCTAATAATTACATCACAGACTTCACAAAGTAAAATGATAATATGTGTGCACAAACAACTGCAACAGTCCCCTGAGCATGTGTACTCCGCACATGTGAGTTTCTGTCCTTATGAAAAGACATCTTCAGAACAAAGAGGGTGTGCATTCTCTGGTCCCATACATCTACGTGTTCTATCCTATCCTTAAAGGTATTGTGGCTGATGGTGAAAACATCCCTTGTGTCCAGGGGCATGCTGTGTTTGGAAGAGTCACTCACACGCATACACATTTTGACTGAATCAAAATTGCACCTAAAAGAGACAAGAAGAAAGCTCTTAACTGAACTGAATTTTCCAGGATTTGTCTATAGCAGAGAGACAGGGTGATATTTTAAATAGTACCATCCCCAGGCCTCAGTGAACCAAACTCAAAAACTTTTCAAGCTTTTCAAAAGCTGCAAAACAAAACAAACAAACAAACAAAACTATGGGGCATCAAGATGCAGATGCGTGCATGCTTCCAGAGTGAGTCTCTGCCAGCCCCTGACAACCCACAAAGGAGATTAGCCTTGGTGAGTCTAAGCTCAGATAGAATGTAGGGCTTCAAGGCCGGCCACTGTCCAACAATTCACCTTTGAATGCCCAGTGCCCTGGGTTCTGCCCGCTGCCCTGCCCCAATGCATTGCTTACAGCCTAGTAGACTTAGAGGCTTGCAGACTTTGCCTGAAGATGGTGGCAGGAAAACCCATGTGGAATAGGACCAACCTGTTGAAACTTCTAAATGATCCAGAGACACTATGCACAGGGCATTGCTGCCACACTTGCCACTGGGGAGTGGTTCTAAGGAGAGCAGGTGAAATGAAAGGCATGACTACTGCATCTGATGAAGGCAGGGCTCCAGCAAGGCTTGCCTGTGTCACTGTTCTAATATGAGGGCTCATGTTTCCTGGGGCACTGTTCTGAGAGTACTGTGTGAAATGACCCCTTTATTCTTCACAATGGCCCTTATTATCCTGTATTATGAGACAACTGAGACTCAGAGAGATTCAATGACTTGCCTGATTCCTACAGCCAGTAGCCTTCTCTCCAGGATGGTGCAAATCTCTAACAGCATCCCCCTGCTCTCTGAAGGAAATACAATCTCCATCACAGATGCAGGCAAGACCCTGCAGAATCCAGCCCCTGTGTACCTCTCTACTGTAATTACTATTATTTTTTGCTCCATTCTCATTCTGCATTTAGTCTATGATGAGTTGTGTTCATGGCTTCAAGTGTATTATATTCTCTCACTTCAGGACTTTTGCATATGTTTTCTCCACCTGGAACCACCTCTTTCCTATCTGCCTGTCCAGGACAACCACTATTCAGACTTCAGGGTAAACTTAGATCCAGTGTTCTCCCCAACAAGAAATGGGTAGTTACTCATATCATCTGCTATGTAGTACGTTGTTCTTTGCTTATGATACATTTTACTTTATTGTATTGACTGATGGAGCTGTTGGTCTCCCCACTAGACACAAGGCTCTGTGTGGCCAGACTTTATCTACAGAGCATGGAGCCTGCCTCCAAATGGGTGATCAATAAATATCTTTGGATGAATAAAAACTTGAATTTCTTTTGCTTTGCTGTCTCATTTCCCCCACTATCCTACCTCTGTCTCTGAAAATCCTAATTTAAAGTTCTTGCTGATAATTAGCATCATCAGTTTGACTTATCAGTTTGACTTAAGACTTTGTTGTCTCCATACTTGCCTAGCAAGAACAAAAATTCTTATATGCCAAAATCCTTAGAGTGTTCCAAAGAAGTTATAATAATGCCAAAAAATAATGCAGAGCAGTCAAAAGGAAGGGTCTTTTTTTCATTCTTAACTTTAAAAAAACTCTTCTCCGATTTCCCTTGAAGCCACTGACACACACATAACCCTGGTCTCACTGTAACCTCACAATCCAGGAAGCCACATATCTTGTGCTTTGGCTCTCACAGGTCACTCATGCTCAGAGGCAGGGCAAGAATGAAAAAAGCACTAGTTTCAGGGGAAAAGAAAACACAGGCCCTGTTTCCAGTACAGTAACTCTCTAGATGTGTTAATTTCTTCATGATGTTCAATCTCTCTGGGTCTCTATTTCCCTTTATTTCATAGAGTGGTTTTGAGAATTTGTGAAGTAATATATGCCAGGTGCCTAGGCAAGGGCCAAACATGTAACAAATAGTTGCTGATGCCAGTTTTCTTCTTTCCTTTGCCTTTATCCTGGGGGATTTTGGTTTAGGAATTTTATAGCATCTTTGATACTATAAAATGGTTAACCTGGTCATCAGTGGATCTGTAAACACCTGGAAATTGCATGCAAAGTCAGGTATGTCTTGAAGGAATTTTATTTCTAGAGAAAGTGTCTCTGTTAGCTTCCTGGGTCTGCTTTAACAAAGTACCACAAACTGAGTGGCTTAAACAACAGAAACATATTGCCACACAGTTCTGGGGGCTAGAAGTCTGAAATCAAGGTGTGGGCAGGGCTGGTTCCTTTTGAGAGCTGTGAGGAAGAATCTATTCCAGGCTTCTCTCCTAGCTTCTGGTAGTGCCAGACGTCCTTGGCTTATAGATGGTTGTCTCCTTGCATCCAAATTTGGTCTCTGTGTCCAAATTTCCCCCTTATATAAGGACATCAGTTCTTTTGGATTAGGTCCCAACCAAACGACCACATTTAACTTAATGATCTACAGAGATTCTGTTTCCAAATAAGATCACATTCATAGGCCCTGGGGTTTGAACCCCAATGTTTCCTTTGAGGGGAAAAAATTCAACTCATAAAAGAATCCAGTTTTCATCAGATTCTTAAAGGGGCTTGTGACCCTTCCAAAGACTAAGAACTAGTGACTGTAAAATCTACTTTATGGCTTATCCTATACCAACCTAACCAGCAAGCTTGTAGGCTTGAGATGGGCCATGGTATGTCTTGAGTGCCAAATCGTGGAGAAACACCAAGGCAAATATGATGGGGTTGTTTAGGCACGTACTAACAGGAAAAAAGTACAGGAAGTATCTTTCTACATCTAACTTTACACCAGTTGGTAACCATTGCTGTTTCGTTAAAATCTTGTTGTGCTAAGAATTTCTCAAGTCTCATTCTAATGAAGTTTACAATCCAGTGGCTGAGACATTTGTACCAAAAAACACATATGCATGCATAATTATAAATTGGGAATAGCGCTAAGATAGAAAGAAGCATGATTCTATAAAATTAAAGAATTTTTCTTGACCTGGATTGGCCAGGGAAGGCTTTACTGAGGAAATGATGCTTCATCTGAGTATGGAAGAATGAATTAAAGTGCATCTAAAGGGATGAGTATTTCAGGCAGAGGAACAACATGTACAAAGGCTCTGTGATAGGAGGAAACACGGCACATTGGGGAAACTGTAAGAAAGCCAGTGATATGGGAACAGAGACTTGGACGTGGGAGAATGAGCACAATGTGAGATGAGGTTGAAGGGCATTTGGGCATTTTGAGAAATGCAGGAACTTATCCTAAGAGAAATGGGACACATTGAAAGGGTTTTCCATCTTCCTCAACTTGCATGTCAATCTATACTCTTAGCCTGCTAGCCCTCTGCCATCTTGACATTTTTAGCCTTGATTCTTTAGAGATACCACTTTGTTCTGGGTATACTCCCATTACTCTGGCTATGCTTTTCCAATCTCCTTTTTTCTCTGTCTGCTCCTTAAATATTGCTTTCCACTCTCTCCCTGAGTGATCTCATCCTGTTGCATGGTTTCAGCTACCATCCTCTTGTAGATGCCTTCAAAACCTTTTTCCTGGGTTGTAGTTGTCTTTTTTCATCCGCTTACAAAATAAACAATGCAGAATTTTGGTCAATTTTGGTCACAGGAATATTTATGAATATGTATGTATATGGTCTGCTTAAGCCCGGTTTTGTAACTCTATGGGTAACTGCTTTTGAGAGGATATTCCCAAACTGGTATCATTTTAGCTATTAAGACAAATTTGCTACAGGGCAGAAGGGAATAAGTCACCTCTGAGGAGGTGTGAGCAGTGACTGGTGGGGTGCTGGCAGCAAGGCCTCCCTGCTCATCACTGGAAACTGTTGACAGGTAGTCTGCCCTTGTGTGCTCTCCTGATATACAAAACACATGCTTTGAGTTTGCCGAGATTTCCACTTATCTTTCCCAAGGCACCCGGACTCAGGGCTCCAATCACCCTCTTTGACATCCATGTGGGCATAGAGCATCCCCCAAGCTGAGATGGCATGAAAGGAAACCAACAGATTAATGCACTTGAAGGTCACTGGGGCAATGTCTGAAAATCAGACTGCAGTAAAAGTCTTGGTGCGTCTGATTCTCAGGTAGAAATGCATCTCAGGTATCTACTGTGGAAGATAAAGAGGAAGGATAGAGAGAGAGAAAGAGAGAAAAAGAAAGAAAGAAAGAAAGAAAGAAAGAAAGAAAGAAAGAAAGAAAGAAAGAAAGAAAGAAAGAAAGAAAGAAAGGAGGGAGGGAGGGAGGGAGGGAGGGAGGGAGGGAGGGAGGGAGGGAGGGAGGGAAGGAAGGAAGGAAGGAAGGAAGGAAGGAAGGAAGGAAGGAAAGAAGGAAGGAAGGGAGGAAGGAAGAAAGGAGAAAAGAGGCAGGGAGAAAAAGATGCAAATGAATGTTTGCTAAACACTGCATGATTTACTTTCACAGACATAGTTTATTTAATCCTTACAGACAGCCTGGCAAAGTAAGTATTTTTTTTTTATTTTAATTTGTATAGGCTCAGATCCATGAAGCAGGTCTCCTGAACTAAAGACAAACAAACAAACAAAAAACTAGTAATTTTTTCAACAAGTTTGGAATCAATCATTCTTGCTTTCCTTTTAATTTGATGTTCTTTCAACTATACCACAAAGCTCCATTAGGAATATACAGTAATCACTCCCCAACAGTGAGTTTCTTTGTTGGGTAATTCCAAAGCCTTAGTCATTGATTTGGGGAATTAACCAGAACTTTTGTGTCATTCTGGGTTCTGTCACTCTCATGAGGACTCAGCTACCACTGAGTTCTCTGTGCTTTTCCTTTGCACAACTTGTATTGAATCTATACGTTTAAGTTGAACCAACACAGCCAGAAACCCAGACCAAATGGCTGACAGCAAATACATATAAGCCAGGGACCCATCAGTTCAACTGAGACAATCTCCTCTGCCCTATCCCCTAAATTTCTTCCATCTTATTACAATTCTTTTTTCCTTCTGGTCTAGGTTTCTCTTCCTGATTTGGCTCAGCTTATGCTCTTGGATGTGGGAACTTATTTTTTATTGGCTCTAACTCAATACTAATTAAGGATTTGCCTCCTGGGACACCAAAGGGTGGTCTTCCTGGACTTATTTCAGGTCCTTGAATGCTTTATGACCCTAACTGAAAGCAAACTCCTCATACTTGTCTACCTGGCTGGTACTCAGATGCTCTAACATGGAAGCCCTGTAGGACAGGGGAGATTTTAGAGAGGACATAGAGAGGAGAATCCAATTAGAGAACAGCCTTTGGGCACTCCAACAATGGCTCTCATAAGCAGGTTGTACTTATCCCCCTAGCAGGAATGTTATATTGAGGAATTTGAAGGAAACTTTGTCTAGCAAGAACTATCTGTTCTAGTCATCATTAACGGACTACACTGAGCAAGTGGTCATTCAACCAAATTCTCATACATAGGGCGAATTCCTTTCTGTTCAACTCAGTTAGTCATTCTATCCTTGGGGACTTCAAAAGGTTTTGTGCAAAGCTCCACTAGGAATATACAGTAATCACTCCCCAACAGTGAGTTTCTTTGTTGGGTAATTCCAATAAATGTATCTCTACTTCTGGATTTTTTTTCCTTACTGCCCAGAATTTTGCCCCCATTACCCATGCACTGTGAATTCTTGTGGAGGTTTACATCCTCATAATAAGCTCCAGCCATGACTTCCACCATACTGGTGAATCATTCCATGCCCCATGCTTGCTGTTATTTTTTGCTATTCACATCTTGACACTGATTGGACATAGATCCAACCCCTTTCTATTATTTTTACAAAGAAACAAATTACTCAAGGTCTTTACTGCAATTTTAGGCAGATGGAAGGAGCTTACAGGAAGCACAGAATGCACCCTATGATTGGACATAAAAATTTCCGAAGATTCTCACGGAAATTGTAGGCATGTGACTTGGCCATCTCTTTAAAAAATCTCTTATTTCTTTTCTCCTCTCTCTTGTTCCCATATTCCTGTGTTTTTCTAATCGAGAGTATTGAGCTCTTTCTTTAATGTCCTGTTCTTTTCTAACTGATGCTCTCAGTGACTCAGCTGCTAATCTCAAGTGGTTTATTAAGGTATTTTGCTAATTAAGTCAGTTGTTTCCATGAGAGCTGACTCCCAGTATGATTTTTTTTTTAACAGAACATAAACTTAAAATCACTTATTGTTACTAGGGTAGTAATACACCAAAATGGATGTAAACACATATCTTTCCTTTAACCCAACTCTGCAGGTATTTTTTTAAGGAAATATACTCCAACCAGTCTGGGCATTCACTGTCTCCTTGGCAGAAGCATATTTCTAAGTCATCCCACATCTCCCTCCAGGCCATGTGAGAAGGAGCACCTGGCAAACACACACACTCTGAGCTGAGCATCTCACTTCTTCTGGAGTTTCAGTGATGAACAGGTAAATTCTCCACTTGTTATCAACGTCATGCTATACCCTAAAAATTAGGCAGAGATGTATATCAATGTATTTGCCTAATAAGCAAAACCAAGTTAATTAGTTATTAAAATAATTTTTTTCTCATCCTTCACACCAACATTCAAGCCACTCTGTGTCTCTGGAAACTTAGTGAACCCAGTCAGAGGTAGTCATGAACTTTAAGTTTGAAAATAGGAAAAGCAGAGGACATTCTATTTTGGTTATTGTAAGTAATAAAAACAGGCAGTTAAAAGGTCTGCATGTTAGTTAAAAACACCCATGTGATTTATGCCTTTAAGAACTTAATATTTTTCCCTTGAGTGTTTCGAGAAATCTGACCTTTATAATTGATGAGGGGCTGCTGTATCTTTCTGAATTATGATTCTTGCCAAGTCTTCCCTGCTCTGTTCTCCAGGCTTCTTTAAGTGCTAGTAAATGTAGATTAAATGAATGAATGGTAGATAAACAAAAGAACTCAAAAAAGAGGGCAGAAGGAAAGAAGAAGAAGAGACAGACAGAGAGGAAAATGGAGGAGATAGGGGAGAGAGAAAGAGAGAGAGAGAGAGAGAGAAAGAGAGAGAGAGAGAGAGAGAGAGAGAGAGAGAACTGATTGTTGTAATTCATTTATTTAAAACAGCATTATCTAGAACAGTCAGTATCACCCAATAGAAATGTGTTATTTAAGGGGAATACTCAACCCGTCAGCAATAAAAAAGCAGCTAGGACACTCCAACTGATATTCCATATCATAAACTAGGTCAATATAATTCATTATGATTATGTGATTGATAAGAGAAGTAGCTTTTCTGGTTAGATTTTGGGGAAATAGTGCAAAACAATACCAGTGTTTACTGTTCATTTAAGCCCTGTGCTCATGTTTTAATTTTTGTGGGAAAAGGGAAAAATGATTCTGGATCATGCCATTCCTCATTTCTAAGACAACACTCTCTCAAAATTCTCACAGTACGATATTGTTTTAAAGACCCAGTGATCAAATGCTTTTATCTGAAACTAAACTAGAAAATATTTAAGAAGAAATAAGCCAACTGGTGGTTTTACCCTCATCATTTTCTTTTCCTTCATCCCTTCCTTTCTTCAAAACCCTACCAAACGTCATACATACAAAAGAACCACTGCCTAACCACAGGTTTTAATTCAAGGAAGGCAGAAATTTCCTCTCCCAAATAAATCTCACAATAATGAAGTCAGTGATTCAATAAAGGAAAGAAAAATAATATTTTCGTGGAGGAAAGTTGCCTACTAATGCAGTGCCACAGTTTTCAATCCAAGCTGCCCCCAAGCCTTGATAGTGGCCAAAAAGACTGATTTCCCAGAGAATCTCCAGAAGAGGAGTCACCAGGGACATTCTCTTTCTTTCCTGCTCCATGATTGTATCTGGTGTGGTCACTATGGTAAGTCAGGCCTTCAGTTGAGCTGCCTTTGAACTGTGTGAGCTTAGCCCTGTTTGAGTTGAGACAGGCACTGAGAGGCATAACTATGGCTCTCCATTTAGTCCACATCAATCAAGGAATTGTCATGTCTCTTACTGACTTTGTCTTAAGCACCTTTTAGGACAGATAAGAAGAACTATTTAGAATGTCAGAGAATGACTAAGGGTTATAGGTGGTCAAACCTCACAGGGGCACATGACTAAGCTTTCATTTCTGAACAATGATGATAACAACAGTTTCAGAAAGCACCATTTTTGGAGTTTTACTTTTGACTCTGGTATTTTGTCAAGAGTTTACATGCATCTTTATAGCCAATGATCCTCATTATACAAGGCTGATGATCACTATTACCACCATTATTCAGAAGAGGCAACTGAGCCTCAGGTAGGTTAATCAATGTACCCAGGTTCAGTAGGGCACACCAATGGAGAAGCTACAGTGTAGAATTCAGCTGTCTGCTGAAAATGCCTATGTTTTTAACTGCTTTGCAAAATGATGTATTTATTATGGAGAAGTCATTTTTTTTTTTGACTGTCCTAAATTGTTTATTAGGTATGAATTTTACAAACTTTACTTATATTAGCGGTAACGGTGGAGCTGGAGAGTATTGCGCCTTCTCCAAGCTGCCCGGCGGGAACCACCAATAGTATGGTGGAACTTATGGCCCTTTCCAAGGCCACGGCTCTTTCGGCCTGCAGATGTCAGCCCACGCATCTCCCTGTGCTTGTGGACTGGTTTGGTGATCCACTGGGTGTCAGGATTTCTTCTGATAGCTTTATGGAATGGATCAATGAGGATAACCTCAAAAAATTTGTATGTGGAATCTTCTCCAACCCAGTAAGAATTCAGGACTCTCAGAGCCCCACAGTGGCGTCCAGCTCGCTGCTCTGCAACGGACTGAAGGCTTCGAGCAAACTTTAGCTGGTTAACACCATGATGGACAGGCTTGCCGTAAGTTGCACCCTTAGGAACCGGGCGTTTTCGGCCACCACGGCGAACACGAATCCTATATATAACGTAACCTTGCTTGGCCTTGTAGCCCAGTCGGCGCGCTTTATCAGGCCGGGTGGGGCGGGGAGCCCTGTGGAGAGCAGAGAGCTGGCGGTACTGCCAGCAGCGGACCCTCAGAAGAAAGCGCATGACATCAGACTGCTTCTTTCTCCATAGCTCCTGGATGTACTTGTATGCACCCATCTTGGCTTACCTGATGGCTGCCGCCAGACGGAAAGGAAAGAGCTGTACTCCCTGGAGAAGTCATTTTTAAATCAGGTAGAAACATAAATTTATAATCCATAAAACTTAAAAGTGTTTACCCATTGTTTGCTGAGTTGTGCTCTGGTGTAGGTAAAATAAAGGACACTGGCCTCCAAGAATGGTGCTCCAGCTAAGTTGTCAATCCTATCTGTAGCCACTCCTCTACCCTCTGCTCCAATCACCCTCAACTGCTTATATTCCAACACACTTCATGCCTCTGTTTAAACTGCACCATCTGCCTTAAATGTCTTTCTCCTGTCTGACCAGCCCAAATCTTGCTGATTCCTTACATTTTGGCTCAGTTGTCACGTTCACTTAGAAACTGGGAAAAAAGAGAAAGTTGAAGAATGGTTCTTTAATTGAGTTGTGAACCTAGCATGTGTTTTGGTAAATTTGATACTGGTGTGAGTGAAGTGCTACCGCATTACAGGGCCTTTGTGTTTGCCAAGTGAGAGCAGACGGTTCCGATTTCCTGTATCCATTGTGATTCTCCAAGAACAGAAGAATGTTTCTCTCTAGAACAAGGAAAGCAGGGCTGAAAAGCTGCCATTCGGCCTGCAAAATCTGCAATTCCTTTTATTAGAGAGAAAATTTACGCATGAGGGAAGCTCCCATGTTCTTACATATAATATAAATGGGAAAAGTACTAAGAATGTCCAATGTCCAATATCCAATAAATAAGTCTTTGATCGCTCATGAAATTTTTGAAACCCTGATCCTCTTTTGCAGTGTGGGTTTATTAGAATTACCTTATCAATGGCATATCAGGTTTCTATGCCTTCTATTAATTTAAGGAAAAGGAATCAGCTATATGTGCATCTGTGGGTAATACATTGCTGGTTATCACATTAGGCAGCTTTAGTGCAGTAATAATCCCTCCAAATCCCAGTGACTTAACCAAAACTATATACTTGTCGCTTGACTTTGTGCATTAGCAGCAGCTTCTTATCTAGGCAGCTCTGCCCAATAGGTCTCATTGAAAGTTGAAAAGTGCTCATTCTGGGCACTAGGCTTAAGGAGCAGCCCTTATTTGAGATATATGGTCCTTGTGGCAGAGGGAAAAGAGTCAGATAGCTAAAGAAAACAATCAATGGCTCTTAAAACTTCTGCTTGGTAGTGGAGTTTGCACACACACTCACTTTGCATGGATCAAATCAAGTCACATGGCTGAGCCTGACGGCAATAAGTCATGAATATTTATCGCTTCCACTGGAGGCACTGCCAGTCAAATTGCAGAAGTTGGGGACATATAATCCTTTTAAAAGAAGAGCAAGTGGCCAGGCATGGTGGCTCACGCTTGTAATCCCAGGCCTTTGGGAGGCCAGAGCCGGTGGATTGTTTTAGGCCAGGAGTTTGAGACCAGCCTAGGTAACACGAGGAAACCCTGCCTCTATAAAAAATACAAAAAATAAAAACATTAGCCAGGTGTGGCGGCACACACCTGTAGTCCCAGTTACTCTGGAGGCTGAGGCGGGAGGACCTGAGATCATGGCTACAGGGAGCCAAATCGTGCCACTGCACTCCAACCTGGTGACAGAGCAAGACCCCATCTCAAAAAACAAAGAAACAAAAGAAGAGCCAGGGAGTTGTTATTGGTTATACAATTGGTCATGGCCACTTAGCTGTTACTTATAATAGGTGTGATATCTATTGCGGATTGTCATAGCCTGAATCGTGTTCCATCCCAAAAAAACCATGTTTGGTATCCTAAACCTCAGTGCTTAAGAATGTGACTGTATTTCAAGACTGAGTCTTTAAAGAGATAAGTAAGGTTAATGGAGTTCATTGGGGTGGGCTCTAATCCAATAAAACTGGTGCCTTCATAAGCAGATGAGAATAGGACACAGACATGTACAGAGGAAAGACCACATGAAGATGCAAGGAAAAGATGACCATCTACTAACCAAGAATAAAGGTCTTGAAACAAAACCAACCCTGCTGACACTTTGATCTTGGACATCTGGCCTCCAGAATTGTGAGAAAATAGGTTTCTGTTGCTGAAGCCATCAAGACTGTGGTACTTTGTAATGGCAGCCCTAACAAAGTAGACACTGATGAATAAATTAGCAGATTTGATGACATTGATATTTCCATTATTTATTTTGTTCCACTAACACCTCTAATAATCTCTATAATTATATTAAACATTTACTCTGCATTAAGTATACTATTAAATGTTCTGTATACATTATCTGTTTTATTCACTCAAGACAGTTATATGATATAAGTACTACTATTTTCCACATTTTGTATATGAGAAAATGTTATATCAATAGCTTGAAGGGTTTGAAGAACTTGTCTAAATTGACACCCAGGCGGGGAACTGTGATCTGATCCTAGGTCATCTGAATCCAGAATCAGCTTTCTGCCACCACTATCAAGGGACATTGGATATTCTGTAACATTTACCAAAATCAAGAAAGTTAAAAAAATATAAACTCGAGAGAACTATGATGTCTGCCTTGAGGAGTTCACAATCCAGTTGACAAAAGAAAAGAAGAAATAAGAGTAATCCTAGAGAAGATAAGACATATGTCACGTAAAACACTCTGTCCAGAACTGTTATTTATAACTTGGATGAGGAATTGATAGCACAATAATAAATGTTGCTGAAGATGCAGCTGAAAGCGAACACGTTATTCCTTGAATAACAGACTCAAAATTATAAGGTGATAAAGAAAACTATCTTGTCAGGCTGGAATGATTGGATGCATGATGCATGATGCATCCAATGATGCATGATGACGCATGATGCATGAAGAACAAATAAAATAAACTTCTAAGTACAAGGAAACAACTGGATGAGAATAATAACAACAAAATAATGTAGTTTGTTGTATAAACAAAGGTCATTTTAGTTTCGTATTAGTCAGCTGTGCCACTCATTGTGGACTACGTCATTCAACAAACATTTATAGGGTAGCTCCTAGGAGCAAGTGGAAGGAAGTCACTGCTCTCGAGTTGTCAGTCCAGTGGTGAGAGAGAGACGTGAACAAATCATGATAAAAGAATCTGACAGATGCCTTTAGATGAGTCTGAATGAAGCACCACGGTAAATGACAGGGAAAGGAAATAATTTTTGTAGGGTCATGAGAAAAGTTTGAGATGGGAAGGAGTTTGCTGGGCAGAGAAACAAGTTCATGATAATCTAGGAGGAAGAACCAGTAAGTGAACATTCGATTGTATGAAAAAGCTCTCCCATGTTTGGAATGGCTGAAATACAAGTTTAAACACCAGCATAGGATGAGGCTAAAAGTTTGACTGGGATTTGGTTTTGAAGGCCAGTACAGTTAATGCTCTTGAGTTTGACCTTCCTCTTGTATGTAACAACAGGGTAATGAAAATTTCTAGAGGAGCAACATGACCACATTTGATTTTTTGGAAGGTAATTGTTGCAAGCAAAGTACAGAAAAGACTGGAGGGTGAAGGGAACAGATTCAGGGAGATCAGTTAACGACTGGTTGCAATTTTCCAGTAAGAGAAGTTGAAGCCTAAGGGAGGTAGGTTCTGCTAAAAATACTGACACTAATGGTACAGCTGTGGCTCTTTCCACTGTCCTGGCTCAAAGTGAAGTTTTGAACTGTTTTGTTGTTTTGTTTTTTTCCAAAACCACCCAAGTTGAGCTTCTGGTTCCTTCTGCACTACCTGGTCCCTTCAGGTGTCCACGGTTCTACCCTTTCTTATATAAGCCTTAAAAAGTGCTGGGTTATTGATAAATATTTATAGTAGAGTTAAGATGGGCTGACTGAAACATCAGGATGTACACGGGTGACATTTCTACTAGGTGCTCATGGGGTGAGGTATAAGCAGAGATCAGAGGAAGAACCTTCATAGGGGACAATGAGAAGCAACGCTAGCAATTGTCTTTGGCAGGACAGCGTGCAGCACTCTACTGAACGTGACAGACAGCCTTTAGCATGGCTTAGCTCTGTGGCCTGTCGACTGCCCTTGGGCTGGCCGTAATGGTCTTCTTCAGGGCAGAGATTGAGTTCTTTCCAAGTATGATCTCTGCTCTTCTCTGTGTGATCCCTCCGAGCCATGCAGAAGGTCACCCTGACCTCCGTTCTTGTCAGGTTCTCTATCATCCCATTGACTCCCTGGAAAACGGCACTCTTAATTTTTTATTTGCAGGCTAACTTTATACCTTTATCTTTCGAATCTTTGCCTTTTGATTTTCAGAAATTATTCTTTCAAAAATCTTGGCTCTTATCAACTAACAGCTTTCAAAAACTATCATCTTTTATGTGGACTTCAAAAACTTGACTGTCTTTGTTTTTCTTTGTGTTTGAGCTAAATAAATTTTAAACCTCTCTTCTCAAATTCCTCTTAAAAATATTTCTAACAGTTTGCATTCTCTTTGTGTTCAAGCTAAATACATTTTAAACACCTGTTCTCCCATTTTTACTTAAACTAAAGGTATCGCTAGCAGTTTGTATCTCTATATAGGGACATACATAATCAGACAGGTATGGAAAAGAAAAGGATATTAAATTATTTTCTAAATATAATTTTTACAATAATTGTATTAAAAGCCAACTAAAATTATGATATTCTAGGAGAACAAAAAATACTAAAATTGACTCTAGAAGAAACAGGAAAAAGAATAGGCTAATTCAAATGATAGGAAAAAAAGCTGAAAAAGGTGAGAAAGTACGAAACCGCTTCACAATAAAGGTGCCCAGTTTTATGCAACATGCCTTTGAGAATCATTCATAATGCCTATGATTATTTTTAAAATTGCTCTGAAGTATTGGTTTTCAAAATATTGGCTGAGCACAGTGGCTTACGGCTATAATCCCAGAACTTTGGGAGGCCAAGGCAGGTGGATCACTTAAGTTCAGGAGTTCAATACCAGCCTGGCCAACATGGCAAAACCCATCTCTACTGAAAATACAAAAATTAGCCAGGTGTGGTGGCATGCATCTGTAGTCTCAGCTACCTGGGAGGCTGAGGGACGAGAATCACTTGAACCTGGGAAACGGAGTTTGCAGTGAGCTGAGATCATGCTACTGCACTCCAGCCTGGGCAACAGAGCAAGACTCTGTCCCCACCCCCACCCCCCACCAATATATGTATATGTATATATACATGCACAAGAATCACTTGGTGAGTTTATTAAACACGTGGACTCCTTTCTCCTCTCCTCTTCCCATCTTCTATTTGGGACTTTGATACAGTAGCTATGGGATGCGATCTGGGAATCTGAATTTTAAACAAATAGATGCTTGGAGAACCAAACTGTCCTTTGAGAAACCTGTTCTAAAGCCATCGTCTTTCTAAATATGAGGTTTTCATAAGAAATCCATTGGGATGAATTAAAAAATAGAACTTTATTTTTCTTAATAAAAGAAAGAAATTTCAATTTCACTGTAATAGCATTTGTTTAACTGATTGACCTGGCTCCTTCTCTGAATTCTTATGTCCGATGGCCAATGCACATGCATGGCCCCACAGATATTCTTGAAAGAAAGTATGGGTGCCACCTGGTCCCCTCAACAGTGTGTTTACTCTTATACACTGCGCTGCAATTTGCAACTTTGTGAGTTTTACCATATAGTTGTCATTGAAGGAATCCTCCCAAAATGGACAAATGGCATGATTACAATCCTGAAGAGAAGCCACAGATTGAAGAGAGAGCACTATTAAATGATGCTTTTTCTATTGATTGTTCAAAGAAAAGATTTCATCAATCGTATTATGAGTCAGACACAGCGATGACCTCATCAGATATTAAAAACATTGGCTGAATAATTTTAAATGATCAGGAATGTTACTGGAAAATAGAGATCATACACAGTATCAGCAAGAGCAAACCTTATTTTAATTGTCTGTTGTATTAACCTGTGAATTAACTAATAAAAGGATGAGGTCTTCAGGATGCTGGGCACTGAAAATCTAAGCATCCAGAATATTGTTAAAATAATTTTAATTAGAGATATGATTTGTAAATAAATCAAAGTGCATATAATATGGTAACATTTTAACAGCGATTTTGCTGATGAATGTGAATCACTAAAAAGAATAAGCCTCTTCTTTCAAGTAGGGCTATTCAAAATGTGGTCCATGCACTGCCGGTGGTCATCAACTATTCGTTATGTGGTCAAGATAAATATGGCAATAATAGTCAGCATTTAGAAACTTTTACAGCAATTTGGTAGAGTAATTTCATGCCTATTGAATCTATTCATAAATAAATTAAGCTTTTATTTTGATTGTTTTTGGCCTCTTGTTATATTTTTCTAGTAATTTCTTTTTGCTTTGTTTTAACCAAAATAGCAGTGCACAATGGATAGGAAATTGAAATAAAGGATTTCACCACAGATAATTTGAAAAACAATTCCAATTTATGTATAATATCGTCGTTTATTTTGTAATTAGCATAGTCCTGAAATCAAAACCTGACAAATATCCCACAACAAGAAACCTACAATTATAAGGAAAATATTAGCAAGTCAATCCAGCCTCAAATTAAATACTAATATGCCATGACTAAGTTGAATTTTGTTTTTCCTTTAACTTTTAGACTGTAAAATGGTTTAATTTTTAATAATCTGTTATTTGTGTTATTATGCTAATAGCTTAAAAGAGAAAATAAAATAATTACATTGATAAATATTCATGAAAAAATTATTTCATCAACAAAGCAGGCTATTAAGCAGTAATAAGTACAATTTTTTATAATCATATGTTTACTTAGTAGAAAAAATTCTGGAATATTATAAATCAAAACGTTTACAGTGGCTGTTTTGTTTTGATTTATATTTTCTTCTTATGTTTATAGCTACATTCTAAACCTTCAATAACACATTTTTTCTTTTTATATTTAATTTTATTAATATAATCACAAATTCTGCTTTATTGCTTCAATATCAAAAGGGAAAAATAGCAAAGTTAACAGAAATCTCCAAGAGCAATAATTCTTGACCTTTTCTTAAATTCTAAATATTCTGTGTAAAGTAATTGTTCAATAATTTGGTTATGTGAAAAAAAGACGTGAGTCAAGTGTAAAACAGAAGCTCTGACTTCTTAGAAATGGTGAATTCCATAGTGCAGGTCAGGGAAACTTGCATGTAATTTAGCACTTTTACACTACCTTCCTTCCTTCCTTCCTTCCTTCCTTCCTTCCTTCCTTCCTTCCTTCCTTCCTTCCTTCCTTCCTTCCTTCCTTCCTTCCTTCCTTCTTTCTTTCTTTCTTTCTTTCTTTCTTTCTTTCTTTCTTTCTTTCTTTCTTTCTTTCTTTCTTTCTTTCTCTCTCTCTTTCTTTCTCTCTCTCCCTCTCTCTCTTCCTTCCTTCCTTCCTTCCTTCCTTCCTTTCTTTTTTCTTCAGCTCTCTCTCTCTCTTTTTTTTTTATTATACTTTATGTTCTAGAGTACATGTACACAATGTGCAGGTTTGTTACACATGTACACATGTGCCATGTTGCTGTGCGGCACCCATTAACTCGTCGTTTACATTAGGTGTATCTCCTAATGCTATCCCTCCCTGCTCCCCTCACCCCACAACAGGCCCTGGTGTGTGATGTTCCCCATCCTGTGTCCAAGTGTTCTCATTGTTCAATTCCCACCTATGAGTGAGAACATGCAGTGACTGGTTTTCTGTTCTTGCAATAGTTTGCTGAGAATGATGGTTTCCGGCTGCATCCATGTCTGTACAAAGGACATGAACTCATCCTTTTTTATGACTGCATAGTATTCCATGGTGTATATATGCCACATTTTCTTAGTCCAGTCTGTCATTGATGGACATTTGGGTTGGTTCCAAGTCTTTGCTATTGTGAATAGTGCCACAATAAACATACATGTGCATGTGTCTTTATAGTGGCATGATTTATAATCCTTTGGGTATATGCCCAGTAATGGGATGGTGTGGTCAAATGATATTTAGAGTTCTAGATCCTTGAGGAATCGCCACACTGTCTTCCACAGTGGTTAAACTAGTTTAAAGTCCCATCAACAGTGTAAAAGTGTTCCTATTTCTCCACATCCTCTCCAGCACTTGTTGTTTCCTGACTTTTTAATGATCACCATTCTAACTGGTGTGAGATGGTATCTCTTTGTGGTTTTCATTTGCATTTCTCTGATGGCCAGTGATGATGAGCATTTTTTCATGTGTCTGTTGACTGTATGAATGTCTTCTTTTGAGAAATGTCTGTTCATATCCTTTGCCCCCTTTTTGATGGGGTTGTTTGATTTTATTCTTGTAAATTTGTTGAAGTTCTTTGTAGATTCTGGATATTTACCCTTTGTCAGATAGGTAGATTGCAAAAATTTTCTCCCATTCTGCAGGTTGCCTGTTCACTCTGATGGTAGTTTCTTTTGCTGTGCAGAAGCTCTTTAGTTTAATTAGATCCCATTTGTCAATTTTGGCTTTTCTTGCCATTGCTTTTGGTGTTTTACACATGAAGTCCTTGCCCATGCCTATGTCCTGAATGGTATTGCATAGGTTTTCTTCTAGGGTTTTTATGGTTTTAGGTCTAACATTTAAATCTATAATCCATCTTGAATTAATTTTTGTATAAGGTGTAAGAAAGGGATCTAGGTTCAGTTTTCTACTTATGGCTAGCCAGTTTTCCCAGCACCATTTATTAAATAGGAAATCCTTTCCCCATTTCTTGTTTTTGTCAGGTTTGCCAAAGATCAGATGGTTGTAGATGTGTGGTATTATTTCTGAGGACTCTGTTCTGTTCCATTGGTCTATATCTCAGTTTTGGTACCAGTACCATGCTGTTTTGGTTACTGTAGCCTTGCAGTATAGTTTGAAGTCAGTGTGATGCCTCCAGCTTTGTTCTTTTTGCTTAGGATTGTCTTGGCAATGCGGGCTCTTTTTTGGTTCCACGTGAACTTTAAAGTAGTTTTTTCCAATTCTGTGAAAAAAGTCATTGGTAGCTTAATGGGGTTGGCATTGAATCTCTAAATTACCTTGGGCAGTAAGGTCATTTTCACAATATTGATTCTTCCTATCCATGTGCATGGAATGTCACTTTTTTTTTCTAAGAGACAGGATCTTGCTCTGTCACCTAGGCTGGAGTGCAAGGGCACCATCATAGCTCACTGTAGCCTTGAAGTCCTGGGCTCAAGTGATCTTCCCACCTTAGCCTCCCAAGCAGCTAGGACGACAGGTGTGTGCCACCACTCCTGGCTAATTTATTTATTTATTTGTTTTTGCAGAGACAGGGTCTTGCTTATAGCCCAGGCTGATCTGAAACTCCTAGCCTTAAGCGATTCTCCTGCCTTGACCTCCTAAAGTGCTGGGATTACAAGCATGAGCCACAGTGCTTGGACTATAATATATGTAATTTTATGTAATAAGTTAAAAAAAGTACAGTTATTGTAGGTATAAAACATTGTATGTGTCTAGAGTTTAAGTTCCTATAAAATGTGTAAGGATTTAATATTACTCACTTACAGGTTTACACATTTTCCACTAGCTTGTTTTGGAAGTAATTTACACAATGGCTCATTTTAGTTTCATCTGCAGGAATGAGCGATTTGTAATTGACAAAGAAAAGCAATAAAAAATTTCATTAGTCTTTCTCAAGCTACTGTGTATTACATGCATTTGCATAATGAAGACAGACTTTTTTGTTCTCTGAAAAGCATCAAGTATTTTCTCTTGCCACTCGTTGGTCTTACTTATTTCCAAGGTAATGGGTGGGAGGTCTAGTCTTCTTTCTTTGAAATTTCCCTCCCTTCCTGTGATGGATCTGCCTTCTAGATCAGTTCATTTCTTTATGCCATTGCTTTGAATTTCTGACCCTTCTTTATTGCCTGTCAAATGCTTTTTGCAATAGTTCTAGTCATCACTAATCACCCTTATCTTTTTTCTTTGAACATTTAAATCACATGATAGCATGTGACTCAGGACAGAAACTTGTACCAGGGTTACAAGTTGTTGAAGATCTTGACTAGTCAGATTTGAGAAATATTTTGAAGGTAGAGCTTGCAGGATTTGTTGGATAGAATGTGGGATGTGAGAGAATGGTTCAGGATGGCTATAATGATTTTGGCCTGAATAACTGGAAAAATTGAGCCGGTATTTACTGAAATAGGGAGAACTGTGGGAAGGATTTGGGTGGGAAATGAAAGTTCCATTTTGGACATATTAAGTTTGAGTGCATTCTATACATTCAAGTGCAAATAGAGAATAGACAGTTGAAATTTGAATCTGTAATTAAATGGAGAAATTAGTGTTGAAGATAAGATGTGAGGCTTGTTGCTGAATGTGGCATCTAAAGCCAACTGGTGTGGATGAGATCATTTGTAGATAAGCAGTGAGCAAGTGCTCTGCTGCATTCTGAGGATGGGAACAGGGCCTGCTTCATGGCCACATGATCTTGGCAGTCACACAAGACCTCTTACTTAGGAGGAACCCATGCTTGATTGAATGCTCTGCTCTCACTCTCTTGAAACTGTTAATAATTTTTTAACAAGGGCCCTGCATTTTCATTCTGCACTGCACTCTGCAAATTATGTAGCCGGTTCTGGTTGGAGACATAAAGATCCAATCTTAAGAAAGGAAAGAGCCAATGAAGTAGCCTGAAAACCAAACAAGTGTGAGGAGGTGTCATAAAAGCCGAGGGAACAAATTGTTTGATGATGGACAGCATGACCCACAGTCTCAGAAAGATGCTGCAAGGTCATATTACCTCAGGACTGAACACTGATCATTGGATTTAGCAACTTGGGTATGCTTGGTGCCCGTGGTGGAATAGGTTGAAAAGAAAAGAAAAGAACAAATGTTGAATGTGAACAATTCTTGCAAGCACTTTTCTTGGAAATGAGAAGCTTAAAATTGGGTAGAGGCTGAGAAAGATATAGGGTCAAGAGAGGGTTTTTTAAAGATGGAGATAAGTGTCATAAATGGGGGAGTAAGCACCCTTTGTGGAATCTTTAAGGAACATTCCAGTACGGCTGTGGAGATTACACTGGGGAGGCATATGAATTAAAGGATTGACTGTATTTACAGGTTCTAAAGATGGAGGCACAACATACCTTGCAGGAGTCACCTGGAGGGCACACCAAGGGAGCAGGCTCAACCAAGCAGTGGGGGAGCCAAGAGAAAGTGGGGACCTGTGGACAAGTGCCCTTACTGGGCATTAGGATGGGGTTTGCCAGCAAACGCAGGAGGGGATATCATGGGTATGCTTGAATGTCACTAGGCCACAGTCAGGGAAGAGCAAGAAGGGGGACTTGTGTCACATCAGTGTACCTGGTCATCTGGGAAAGGTGCCCACAGCCTGTTTCTCTGGAGATGTTGAGGAATCAGAAAAATGGGAAGTCTTTAAAAGTTGCAATTCAAGATGTTATGGTACATCATTTTTTCCTGGCAATGACCCATTAAGAAAAAAAAATGATGAGGTGGGAATGGAAATAATTCCAGGAGCAAAGTCTTTGAGGAGGAGTTTTCCAGTGCAAAGTACAGGGTTGGCCCTAGGAGACAGGGAAAGCCAAGTGGATGGAGACCTGCTGCATTTCGTAGAATGATCCATTCTGATTCCTTCTATATAAAAATCGGAGCCTTCAACTGAGAGTGAGAAGCAGAGAGAAAATGTTGAGATTTGAAGAAGAGAAGAATGTGAAACAGTCATCTAGGAGGAAGGGCAAACAAGGAGACCAGGACTGACGGGCAGTGTAAGGGCTGCTAAACAGAAACAGCTTAACAGTGAAGTGGCTGAAATATGAACATCGGGTGTCTCTGGTGATGATTTCCTTTTTGTAGTTTTCTAGTTTTCCAGATGTTTCCAAATAGGTATATATTACTTCCACAATTATATTTTTAAAACTGTTATAGAGACATAAAAAATAGGACATATTATGTATGAGAGAGGGACTTAGGATTTTGGAGAGGCAAGTGGGAGATCAGAAAGAGACAGGAAACCTCATTCTGTTTGTCTGGAAAAGCAAGGCCTGCAATAGATGAAAAGGAGTCCAGTTTTCTGCAGAAATGTACAGAATATTTTTGACCTTTTATTCAGGTCAACAGATTTACTCCATTTCTAGGACTGAGCCACCAATTGTGTTTCTTGGTTGAGTCTGAGAGTTTGATAGGCCAAACGGTGGAAACTGTTCCCAAGTTCTGAAACGAGGTAAGCTACCATTCTGGGCTGTGCAGTGGTGAGGTGCACTCTCATCCCTGCTGTGTTTTAGTGGGAAGCCTGGTGAGGCTTAATCAGGGACTATGAAAACATCTCTTACTCCAGAACCTCACTAATCTTGTAAAGTTTGCTTCCTTGTTAAATGATTAAAAGTAAACATGAGACGGTGAGGTCCTTGATATCTGTTTTCAGAGTGTCTTAGCCACTCCCTACTTATTATGTCTTAACAGATTTGCCTGATATATTTTTTAAATTTTTAAATCAAGGTCACTGTTCTGAAAGGGAATTTCAAAGATAATAAATTGATATTAAGGGATTGTTGCTAATTCCAAAACATATTCACCCTGTTAGACCCTGTAATATTAGCTCATATGTGCTTTTATTTTAATCTGTGATTGATGGGGTGATGAGTAGGGAATTTCAGGACAACATTTTAAACTAAGTTCTTCTGAGCTATTTCCCCTCATCTCTCTGTCGAAATCTTTATTGGGATCATAAATCTCAGCTCTCAGAAGAAGATGTGGGAATTAGATCCTATGACTGTTGAAACACCACATGGAGCTCAGCTGTGTGGACGCAAAATAACTCTGCGTGGGGTGTGAGGTGGGGTGTGTGTTTGGAACCCTAAGCGTGGCGAGTTGAAGATTTCAGAGCCTAGGGCAGCTGAAGAAGCCAAGTCCTGAGTTTTACACTAGCACAGAGGAGGACAGATTTTTATCTTGTGGTGGAAATAATATTTAACCTAGAAATAAGTATTTGGATGATGTCATACTTTCTTCTTGAAATATACAACCCTTTGATGAATTTCTTTCATCTTTAAACTCTTTCATAATGAATCTCTTACATAATAAATCTCTTTAATACACTTTGCAGTCTTTGTATTCATACACCATTGTAAATTCTTAAAAGAAGAGCATATTTATTCCAAGTTCATGTATTATTACTATTGAAAACAAAGACACAATAAATAAAGAGTATTTGCATGAGCGCTGAACTGAAAACTATGCTTGGAAGACACCAACAGAACTATCTTCAAGTCAGTTGAAGGAAAATATTTGCAGCCAGGCATTTCTTTCCCTGAAGTAATATCTATGACTTCTTGGTAGATAGCCTGAGGTAGCAAGGTAAGAGCTTCCATTATTGTAAATGAAAAGCTCAGGATATCACTAGGCATGGTAGCACACGCCTGTACACTGTACTCAGGAGGCTGAGACAGAGGATCTCTTGAGGCCAGGAGTTTGAGGCTATAGTACACTATGATCACTCCTGTCAATAGCCATGGCACTCCAACCTGGGCAGCATGGTGAGACCTCCGTCTTAAAAAAAAAAAAAAAAAGGAAAATCTAGAAAAGTTCCAGATATGCTTACAAGCAGATTTTTCAAATCCCATGGGAATGGGCTCAAAGAACAGTATGTTTAGTAACCAGCTGACAATGATTAAAGCATCATCTTTGGAAGATGATAAGCTAAAGATAAGGAATGTAAATCTTATCGTCTAAAACTCTTTGCAGTCAGCCAACTTAATTGAGTGTCTATGAGAAAATTATTATCTCATCTATCATATTTGTGCAATGAAAATAATACCTACACTATACACGTGGAATTTAAATAAGAAAATATTTTATATATCTATGTAGCTCCTGGATATAGTACAAGTTTAAAACATTGTAGTTTATTATCAGGTTCCTGAGAGATGGCACCAATGGCAAAACAGTTACCAAAGCTATCCCCTTAGAATTAGAGGATAATCTCAACTTTGTGGACAGCATGTGGGTCTAAGCACCCATTGCATCTGTCAGCCTGTCCTCTCTCCTTTTTTAAAGAGCAAAACAGGAATTATATTGTGATTGAAGGACTTTCTATCCATCCCTGCAATCCTAGATGCTTTGGGACACCGGCGTAGAAGTTGCGGACTTTTTACAAACACTGATGGAATAAAACACTGTAATTACCTCTCTTTTTTTTTTTTTCATACCTAGCATAGAAGATTGATCTCAGGTTTTTGAGGGGGTTGGGTGGTGGTCCTCATCTGAGGATACGGCTACATAAGTCATGGAAGACCTTGCCCGTCCAGGTAGGGTACAACTCTAGGCCCTGTGTGGCTGCTTGGGGAGTCAGTCACTGGCTCGACTCTGGCCTTCCAGGAGGCTGGCAGTTGAAAAAGATCTCAGGGTGATCAGATAGAGAACTGCAGAAGGGGAGGGTCAAGCCAGCTTCTTTCAGATTTATTACAGTCCCCTAAAGCATTAATGACCTTTTTGCCTAAAGCTGATACAGGGAAACTTTTAGTTCATTGACCTTCAAGTAATTACAGCTGTTTGGAAAGCTTTTGGTTGCAGAAACTGGCAGTACTTCCAAACATTTCAAAGATGTCTATCATCTTAATAGCACCTGTCCTTTAACCCTGCACACACATTCCAAAAATGTTAACTAAAAAATACAACTATTAATTTTATATTCTGATGTTTTCTTATGAGCACAGCTGTGGCCACTTTAGTGTCCAGCAAAGCATTTCTTTGGCGAGTGATTTAGGGAGGGGTGGAAAGTGGAATGGAAGAAGTCTCTGGAAAGTCTTTAACACCGGGGCGTATTTTCTCCCTGTTTGACTCAAAGGAATTCACACTCATGGAATCTGGCCTATCATAAAGAACTTTTTCCTTTTGTACTTGATTCAACTTAGTAAATTATGTCAACCAGCTATGGTGAATGATGAGTGTTCCCCAAACCACAGAACAATAGACTTAATCGTCGAAGCTCTAAAAGAGCAATAATCTATCTGTTCCAGATCCCTCCTGCTGGGCACCATCTTCTAGCTCAGCTGGAGCCTCTCCTTCATAATTCCTCCCCTAGAGCAAGTCCTTTTTTGCTGAACTCTAGGACACCCGGCAGGCATTCCTGTTCTAACTGCCTTTGTTGGCCTGAATGCTGAAAATACATCACTGAACTAACATCTCCTTAAGAAGACATTTGTCATCAAAGAGGCAAATCCTCAACAAGGACAACCCTATTTTAAAAAGTCATGCCTAAACCAGCACAATTTAAAAGATTCAGAGTTTTATTTTATTTTATTTTTTTACCTTTTTAAAGGTAGATTTCAAAAAATCAGTTTGCCCTACTAAATTCATGGTAACTGGCACATGAGATGAGGAGTATTCCTTTTAGCTATACCCACAATGGTCTGTATTCTTGTCCTACAACCGTATCACAAATTGTCAAATGTTGGCACAACACCGCATCCTGTATTTCACACATCTGATTTTTTCCTTAAGTAATTATCATTCCCAAAGCTCACAACTCTCTTTTTCTCAACTGTATTTCTCCTGGAGTTTGTCTTCCCACAAAGGTCTCTTCCCAGTTTTCTTCCTCTAATAACAGTACACTTATTTTTTCTCTCTGCTAGGCACACTGTCACCACATCCAAACTTGTTCTTTACAGCCACTCAGTCATGGCCCTTACAGTTTTGCTTCACTCCATGTATACCATTTCATTTCCCTTCCCACTGCCACTCCCTAGAACAGGCAGTCCTGACTTTTCGTGCTAATGAGGAGCCACAGAAATGACTATGCAAACAGAAACTGGGATGTGAGCTTGTTCATGGAAGGGGAACGTTACAATTGTTCTGGGACCTTTAAAAATATTTTGTTGAAACATTAAAAACTCCTTTGTTGTAGGTTATAAATGCACAGGAGAATTGTTTAAAATAGTAAAACTGGTCATTATTTAGTATACTGTAATTTAAAACATCAGAAATATGAAGCAATAAAGTATTTTATTTCTTTGTAAAAATCTCATGGAGTATAGTTTGAATGAGGTTGGCCCTCCTCTTCTCATTGTAGGACTTAGTGTATGGATTGAGCATCTTTACTACGGCCTGGAAAACTGTTATACTCTTTTCTAAGTTTGAATCAGCTTCCAACTATCTATTCTTTGTTCTTTCAATGTCATGAAATGCCTCTGAGAGTTCCTCACTCTGAGAGTGAGTTTTTTTGCCAGTGTAACTTTTCCAGGACACCTGTATCCTAAAATGAATGAACACATCCATTTTCTTTATTTATGTTGTTAAGTTTGCCTTCCCTAAGTTCCTCTGGAATGTCTCAGTGGCAATATTCCCTCCAATAGCTATTTCTTCCATGACTCCATTAATACTCAACTTGAATTTCGCTTTCAGGGTGTATTAGGGTTCTCCAGAGAAACAGTACACACACACACACACACACACACAGACACACATACACACAGATTTATTTTATATATATGAAGATTTATAATATACATGAAGATTTATATGTATATATATATGAAGATTTATTTTATTATGGAAATTGGCTTACACAATTACAGAGGCTGAGAAATTTCACCATCTACAATCTGGAGAACCAAGAAAGCCAGTGGAGTAATTCAGCTAAAAGTCCAAGTCCAAAGGCCTGAGAACCACAGTCCCAATGTCCAACTGCAAGAGAAGATGAATATCCCAGCTCAAACAGAAAGTAAATTTGCCCTTCCTTCACCTTCTTGTTCTATTAGATGATGCCTGACCACATTGGTGTGGGTGATCTGATCTTTACTCAGTTTACTGATTTTGCTAATGTCTTCTGCAGACACCCTCACAGACACACCGGAAATAATGCTTTGCCAGCTGCCTGGGCTTTGCTTAGCTCGTCCAAGTTGATGCATAAAATTAACCATCATATAGAGTTCTCTATTTCTGTTTCTTTGCTGTACTTTCATCTTTATGACACTTCATCTGTTGGCCAATTTTCTCTTTTGATTAGCCATTTTTGAAAATGTTGTGCAGTTTTATCGCTAGAAGAAAAGGAAAACACAACTACATGCTTTGCTGCCAGTGTGAGGATTTAATAAAAGATGGGCAGAGACCAGTCACCAATAGACATTGAAAAAAGTGGCATGATCGGTCACTGATCATAATGCACATCTGGTATGCATGTGGGTTTTTGGTGGGTATTTGTGGGTTGAAAGTCTAGCAGTGAAGTTTCTCCTTTATGCAATTACTCACAGTTAATATACTATAGCAACTGAAATCAGAACTGTGGTTGTTGGGGGACTGATGTCATTGAACTAAACTGTGGTATATTGGAATATTGGAATATTGGAGCTATGCTAAGCAAGGATGGGCTGATTATTACTAGGACAACTTTCTGGCTTCTCTTTTTATGTTTAGTGCATCTAATTCATCTCACATTTATCAATCCAGATTTTCTTCCAAGATAACTAATACCTTAGTCATCTAACCAATCAAGGACCTCACAATAACTTACATGTAGTTTTCACCTAAACCTGGGTATAACATGTTTATAACCATCTTCCTGGTCATCCTAAGCACTTATACTTATATCCTAAGATTTCATCTCTATTAAGCTCCAGGGGGTAATAGGTGTTCTTTAACCCTCTGCAGGATTAGAGAATTGAGGCTGCTTTGTTACTGTTGTTCACAATAAACTTCCATAGGAAGTGAGTTAGAAGACTCTAGACCTTTTTTAATCCTGAACTTTCTGGGCATCTTGTCTGAGTGATATTATCTTCAGTAAAGTGTATCCTAAGAGCTGTCTTTGTGTTTCCTTGGCCTTCTTCATAAGCTTGCTCTCCAAATACCCCCACATCTGGGAGACTGACTGCTGAGCTCCTAAGTTGGAACACAAAGTTAGAGTTTTCAAAAGTGTTGCTTTGTAGGCGACACCGACAGAGGTACTTCCACCTGATGTTCTATCAGAGTCTGAAAAGAGTAATCCTGCCTTGCTTATTTAGACAAAGATACCTCTCTCCTTAGCATTGCTATAGAGAGATGTCAACATCTTTTATCCGCAGTCTCCTTCAGTCACTGGAAAATAGGACAATACCCGTAAATATTTCTTTGTATATAACACAAAACTCCCTCGAAAGAATAAGAGATAAACAGTCAGAGGGTTGTTTTTTTGTTTTTTTTTTTTTTTTGTCTTTTTATTGTGAGCCCCTGAAGAAAAACCTATAGTTTCAAGCTGGCAGAATTTTGTGACTATCTTGACCAATGGAGTATAATCAAGTAATGCCATGTACCTTCCAAGGCTCGATGATAAGAACACCTTGCACTTCGGCCTTGCCTACTTAGGACATTTGTTCTTAAAACACGGCTGCTAGACATGCTATGAGGAAGGACAGAAAACCCACGTGCAGAGGCTGTGCAGAGGCAATTTGGCCAGTAGTCCATCTGAGGTCCCAGCCAATATCAGCATCAACTACCAGAGGTGCAAGTGAAGATGCAAGCAGATGATTCCTGCTCCCAGCTCTTGTCACCCCTAATCTTTGAGTCTGCCAAGCAAATGCCCCCGATGTGGCATAGCAGACATATAAGCATCTGCCCTGTGTCCAGACTAAGTTCCTGACCCATAAAATATGTGAATCTGTGAATACAAATGTTGTTGTTTGTCTTTGTTTCCTTTCTTTCCTTTCCTTCCTTTCATTCCTTTTGTTCTTTTCGTTCCTTTCTTTTCTTTCTTTCTTTCTTTTTTTTTTTTTTTTTTTGAGACAGAGTCTTACTCTGTCACCCAGGCTGGAGTGCAGTGACATGATCTTGGCTCACTGCAACCTCCACCTCCCGGTTCAAGCGATTCTTGTGCCTCAGCATCCCAGGTAGCTGGGACTACAGGTGTGTATCACCACATCCTGCTAATTTTTTGTATTTTTAGTAGAGACGGGGTTTTGCCATGTTACCCAGGCTGGTCTCGAGTTGCTGACCTCAGGCAATCCACCTGCCTTGGCCTCCCAAAGTGCTAGGATTACAGGTGTGAGCCACCACACCTGGCCCAAATGTTGTTATTTTTAACACAGTTGTATGCAACTGAGATCAAGGTGGTTGTTATGCAGCAATTGCAACTGGAACAAGAACACCTGACCTTGCAATACACTTGAAATTATATGAGTTATGAGATCAGTAAATTATCTTCCCTTATCTATACTTTCTAGCATAACCACAATGAACATGGATAATTTGTGAAGGCAATAAGAACGTAGTGAATAGCTGATTCCATGTGGATGGAAGAGGGAAGAGTCTGCAATTTTGCATGTGTTTCACATCCTTAGCTGCTAGTGAGAAGAGGCTGTAATGCATTAATTGTTCGCCTTCTCAAGTCCATATAATGATAGCACTGGTATCACATTACCTTTACTTATGAATGTGTTGCATTAGAAATTTCTTTAGAAGTAGTTCCCAAACTGTAACAGAATGTGATGTGATAATTTCCTACCCTCACCAAGTAATGCCAAGATGTAGAAGTGTCTTTACTCTTTGTAGCCAAATGGTTAATCCTGGGAGAGAGGCCTATTTGAATTATTTTTTGTTTTGTTTTGTTAGTCCTTTTATTAACATTTTTTTTAAGACAGGGTCCCATTCTGTCACCCAGGCTGGAGTGCAGTGGCACAATTACAGCTCACTGAAGCCTTGACCTTCCGTGAACAGGTGATCTTCCCACCTCAGCCTAATAGCTGGGACTACGGGCATGCACCATGAAGGCTAGCTAATTTTTTGCAGTTTTTCATAGAAATGGTGTTTCTCCATTTTGCCCAGGCTGATCTCGAACTCCTGGGCTCAAGCAATCTACCCACTTCAGCCTCCCAAAGTGGGCCATCTTTCATTTCTCCATCTCAGTCTGAGTCTGTGCTTGAACTGATGTACTTAGAGATTAAGGATCTTTCTGACCAAAGTCAAATGAGCCATCCAGCTGGTTCTGGTCCTCAGAAGGATCAGAGGTAGTCTGAATAGCAAGTAAGGATTGATTCAACCACCAGTTCACCAAATAAAGACATTGACATCAAGAAATAAGCCAATTGCTGACATATGTATATGTGCCAGAAGTTGCTTGTTTCAACTATTTGAATTCAACACATTATTGCCAGCAGGCAATTTTAAGTAATTATTTTATCTTTAGCAAGTGAATGCAACTTAATTTTCCATCTTCTTGGGGAAAGGTGAAAGCGTTTGCCATTTTCAGAGTAAATTAATCTGGGTTAGAAGGGAGCCCCCATAGCATCAGCAGAAAGCAAATTCTATAGTCAAGTTTCATAACCATTAAATTTTAAGATTATATTCTGATGGTATTTCTTAGAAAAACGAAAGAAGTAAAGTTTCACCTATGAGATAAATTAGAGGCCAAATTGCTACTTCCTGTAATCTTAAAGAAGATACTCTCAAAAAATCTTTTTTAAAAAGTTGTCTTGATCATTTTGGCATGAAATAGCTGGAGATTAGAGGAAGAAATGGCAAGGCACTTGGAGGAATAGAAAAATGAAAATAACCAAAATTACATCTTTGTTACATGAGGGGCCAAAACCAGAAAACTTCATACAAGGTTTTGTGTCTTGGCAGCAAGTATTGCCCTTACGCCATAGAATGTCATTGCAATCATATGGTATCAATAACAAACGAATTATGGCCAGAATGTCTAAGATCTGTTCTTCTAGACTTTAGATGTGAATTCCTCTTCTCACAAATCTCAAATGTGTGTTCATTCTGAACGCTGGCTGTTTTTTGACCTTTTTGCTGACCTGAAAGTGTTATATAGCTAGAGTAAGACTGAAACTAGTTCCTGGAACATCCCTCAGAGTGGCCAAAATATTTTCTTTATGACTGTGAAACAATTCCAGCTGATGTTGCTTTCTGTAATACAGCTTTCTAGACTACTGAATTCTACAGTATTTTCCAGTATAATCCTTTTCAATTTCTGTCTCAAGACTTGAGTTAGGCTCTTTCAATAGGGCCTAAACACACTACCAATCGATAGTATTATGCTGAGCTGAATTATGCTGAATTAGACTTTGGTACCAGAAATCAGAAA
Source organism: Rhinopithecus roxellana (assembly GCF_007565055.1). Classification (NCBI taxonomy): domain Eukaryota; kingdom Metazoa; phylum Chordata; class Mammalia; order Primates; family Cercopithecidae; genus Rhinopithecus; species Rhinopithecus roxellana. The sequence goes on from NC_044554.1 coordinate 91,258,243, forward strand.
TGGGAGCCCATATCTATTATCTATCTCATTTTTAGTGGTCTTTGTGGTCTGCATGGTCAAGACATAAAAGCCTTAACTAGGATGGTAAGAATGGAGAAAAGAAAATCATGAGAGGACTTGCTGACATTCTAAAAGTGGGTTGTAGGGGAAGAGGAAGCAAAGCTAAGACTTCTGGGTAACTGGATTAATGCTATGATGCCTAATTTAGATGGAGGATAACTTAGTTTTGGATGGTTACACCCTAACAAAAAAAAAATGTATTAAAGTAAGACAAACATTTTAAAACTTTATCATAATATCTTGATTTGATTTTCTAAAGAATTCTACATTGAACATCTTAATGATGAATTACTAAAGGAATTTCTGTTAGCAAGAGAAAAAGCCTGACTACTTTCACTGATAGTATTCAGTACTGTTATTTTTTTTATTTCCAGTGCAATATGACAAGAAAAATAAGGTATACATATTAAAATTAAACATTAGTTACACAGCCACTGATATAATATTCAGAAAATGAAACAAAAAATTAATAACAACAATGAGTTAAGAGGACAGATAAAAAACAAAATGAAACTCAAAAGAATTCTCATGAATCAGACTTTATCAAATTGAATTTGTAAAAGCAAAAAGTTTCTATTTACATTGAAAACTCTAAAATATCTTAATATATACTTAGAAAAAGCAAGTATTCCCTATGTGGATAAATTTACAGAATGTTACTTAGACTATAAGACTTAATTAGTGGAGAGACATCATCTGACTGGATGAGAATAGTCAGCATTTTTTATATGTTGATTATCTCAGCCTTCTCCAAATTAAATGTGTTTAATAAAATTTTAATCAAATTATTAACTTTTTTTGGAACTTGAGTGCTTGACTCCAAATTTTTTCTGGAAGAAAAATGTGTATGAATACTTTATATTTGATAAGAATGTGGAAAGATTTGCTCTATTATATATAAAAAAATAAAGCTAATCCAAACAAAATCAAAGGACAAACTCTATTATAAATACTGGTTAAAATAATCATAAAGACTGTCTACAATGGGCTGGGCATGGTAGCTCATGCCTGTAATCCCAGTACTTTGGGAGGCTGAGGCGGGCAGGTCACGAGGTCAGGAGATCAAGACCATCCTGTCTAACATGGTGAAACCCCGTCTCTACTAAAAATACAAAAAAATTAGCAAGGCGTGGTGGTGGCAGGTGCATGTAGTCCAAGCTACTTGTGAGGTTGAGGCACGAGAATGGTGTGAACCCAGGAGGCGGATGCAGTGTGCGGAGATCACGCCACTGCACTCCAGCCTGGGTGACAGAGTGAGACTCCATCTCAAAAAACAACAACAACAACAAAAAGACTGTTTACAACAGAAAATTAGACAAAGCATTTGAACAGACAAGTCACAAAAAAAGAAAGAAAAATAGGCCCCTTAAATGAAAATTTTCTCAATTTTCTTCCCTCAACAAAGATGTGAAAAAGGAAATCAGGGTTTGATCACTGCTTCTTTTGTTTGTTATGGTTGTTTCTCTTTCACATATAAGAGGTTTAGCAATTTGACACCCAGTGTATTTCAGACAGAAATGTCACTTATGTCTGTGTAATGTAATTTTGGAGGAACATTGTACCATATCTATAGTTCAAAGTGCTCTTAGTTTTTTAATATATATATACTTTATGCTCTAGGGTACACGTGCACAATGAGCAGGTTTGTTACGTATGTATACATGTGCCATGTTGGTGTGCTACACCCATTAACTCGTCATTTACATTAGGTGTATCTCCTAATGCTATCCCTCCCCCCTCTCCCCTCCCCCCACCCCACAACAGACCCTGGTGTGTGATGTTCCCCTTCCTGTGTCCAAGTGTTCTTATTGTTCAATTCCCACCTGTGAGTGAGAACATGCAGTGTTTGGTTTTCTGTTCTTGCAATAGTATGCTGAGAATGATGGTTTCCAGGTGCATCCATGTCCTACAAAGGACATGAACTCATCCTTTTTTAGGGCTGCATGGTATTCCATGGTGTATATGTGCCACATTTTCTTAGTCCAGTCTGTCGTTGATGGACATTTGGGTTGGTTCCAAGTCTTTGCTATTGTGAATAGTGCCGCAATAAACATACGTGTGCATGTGTCTTTATAGTGGCATGATTTATAATCCTTTGGGTATATACCCAGTAATGGGATGACTGGGTCAAATGGTATTTCTAGTTCTAGATCCTTGAGAAATTACCACACTGTTTTCCACAATGGTTGAACTAGTTTACAGTCCCACCAACAGTGTAAAAGTGCTCCTATTTCTCCACATCCTCTCCAGCACCTGTTGTTTCCTGACTTTTTAATGATCATCATTCTAACTGGTGTGACATGGCATCTCATTGTGGTTTTGATTTGCATTTCTCTGATGGTTAGTGATGATGAGCACTTTTTCATGTGTCTGTTGGCTGCATAAATGTCTTCTTTTGAGAAGTGTCTGTTCATATCCTTTGCCCACTTTTTGATGGGGTTGTTTCTTTTTTTCCTGTAAATTTGTTTGAGTTCTTTGTAGGTTCTGGATATTAGCCCTTTGTCAGATGAGTAGATTGCAAAAATGTTCTCCCATTCTGTAGGTTGCCTGTTCACTCTGATGGTAGTTTCTTTTGCTGTGTAGAAGCTCTTTAGTTTAATTAGATCTCATTTGTCAATTTTGGCTTTTCTTGCCATTGCTTTTGGTGTTTTACACATGAAGTCCTTGCCCATGCCTATGTCCTGAATGGTATTACCTAGATTTTCTTCTAGGGTTTTTATGGTTTTAGGTCTAACATTTAAGTCTCTGATCCATCTTGAATTAATTTTTGTATAAAGTGTAAGGAAGGGATTTAGTTTCAGCTTTCTACTTATGGCTAGCCAGTTTTCCCAGCACCATTTATTAAATAGGGAATCCTTTCCCCATTTCTTGTTTCTCTCAGGTTTGTCAAAGATCAGATGGTTGTAGATGTGTGGTATTATTTCTGAGTACTCTGTTCTGTTCCATTGGTCTATATCTCTGTTTTGGTACCAGTACCATGCTGTTTTGGTTACTGTAGCTTTGTAGTATAGTTTGAAGTCAGGTAGTGTGATGCCTCCAGCCTTGCTCTTTTTGCTTAAGATTGTCTTGACAATATGGGCTCTTTTTTGGTTCCATATGAACTTTAAAGCAGTTTTTCCAATTCTGTGAAGAAAGTCATTGGTAGTTTAATGGGGATGGCATTGAATCTATAAATTATCTTGGGCAGTATGGCCATTTTCATGATACTGATTTTTTCCTATCCATGAGCATGGAATGTTCTTCCATTTGTTTGTGTCCTCTTTTATTTCATTGAGCAGTGGTTTGCAGTTGTCCTTGAAGAGGTCCTTCACATCCCTTATAAGTTAGTTTCCTAGGTATCTTATTCTCTTGGAAGCAATTGTGAATGGGAGTTCACTCATGATTTGGCTCTCTGTTTGTCTGTTATTGGTGTATAAGAATGCTTGTGATTTTTGCACATTGATTTTTTATCCTGAGACTTTGCTGAGGTTGCTTATCAGCTTAAGGAGATTTGGGGCTGAGATGATAGGGTTTTCTAAATACACAATCACATCATCTGCAAACAGGGACAATTTGACTTCCTCTTTTCCTAATTGAATACCCTTTATTTCTTTCCCTTGCCTGATTGCCCCGGCCAGAACTTCCAACACTGTGTTGAATAGGAGTGGTGAGAGAGGGCATCCTGTCTTGTGCCAGTTTTCAAGGGGAATGCTTCCAGTTTTTGCCCATTCAGTATGATATTGACTGTGGGTTTGTCATAAATAGCTCTTATTATTTTGAGGTACGTTCCATCAATACCGAATTTATTGAGAGTTTTTAGCATGAAGGGCTGTTGAATTTTGTCAAAGGCCTTTTCTGCATCTATTGAGATAATCATACGGTTTTTGTCTTTGGTTCTGTTTATATGATGGATTACTTTTATTGATTTTCATATATTGAACCGGCCTTGCATCCCAGGGATGAAGCCCGCTTGATCATGATGGATAAGCTTTTTGATGTGCTGCTGGATTCGGTTTGCCAGTATTTTATTGAAGATTTTTGCGTCAATGTTCATCAGGGATATTGGTCTAAAATTCTCTTTTTTTGTTGTGTCTCTGCCAGGCTTTGGTATCAGGATGTTGTTGGCCTCATAAAATGAGTCAGGGAGGATTCCCTCTTTTCCGATTGATCGGAATAGCTTCAGAAGGAATGGTACCAGTTCCTCCTTGTACCTCTGGTAGAATTTGGCTGTGAATCAGTCTGGTCCTGGACTGTTTTTGGTTGGTAGACTATTAATTATTGCCTCAATTTCAGAGCCTGTTATTGTTCTATTTAGGGATTCAACTTCTTCCTGGTTTAGTCTTGGGAGAGTGTATGTGTCCAGGAATTTATCCATTTCTTCTAGGTTTTCTAGTTTATTTGCATAGAGGTGTTTATAGTATTCTCTGATGGTAGTTTGTCGGTGGCAATATCCCCTTTATCATTTTTTATTGCATCTATTTGATTCTTCTCTCTTTTCTTCTTTATTAGTCTTGCTGGTGGTCTATCAATTTTGTTGATCTTTTCAAAAAACCAGCTCCTGGATTCATTGATTTTTTGAAGGGTTTTTCATGTCTCTAGCTCCTTCAGTTCTGCTCTGATCTTAGTTATTTCTTGCCTTCTGCTAGCTTTTGAATGTGTTTGCCCTTGCTTCTCTATTTCTTTTAATCGTGATGTTAGGGTGTCAATTTCAGATCTTTCCTGCTTTCTCTTGTGGGCATTTAGTGCTATAAATTTCCCTCTACACACTGCTTTAAATGTGTCCTAGAGACACTGTATGTTGTATCTTTGTTCTCATTGGTTTCAAAAAACATCTTTATTTCTACCTTCATTTTGTTATGTACCCAGTAGTCATTCAGGAGCAGGTTATTCAGTTTCCATGTAGTTGTGTGGTTTTGAGTTTCTTAATCCTGAATTCTAGTTTGATTGCACTGTGGTCTGAGAGACAGTTTGTTATAATTTCTCTTCTTTTGCATTTGCTGAGGAGTGCTTTACTTCCAACTATGTGGTCAATTTTGGAATAAGTGTGATGTGGTGCTGAGAAGAATGTATATTCTGTTGATTTGGGGTGGAGAGTTCTGTCGATGTCTATTAGGTTAGCTTGGTGAAGAGTTGAGTTCAATTCCTGGATATCATTGTCAACTCTCTGTCTCATTGATCTGTCTCATGTTGACAGTGGGGTGTTAAAGTCTCCTATTACTATTGTGTGGGAGTCTAAGTCTCTTTTTAAGTCTCTAAGGACTTGCTTTATGAATCTGGGTGCTCCTGTATTGGGTGCAGATATATTTAGTATAGTTAGCTCTTCTTGTTGAATTGATCCCTTTACCATTATGTAATGGCCTTCTTTGTCCCTTTTGATCTTTGTTGGTTTAAAGTCTGTTTTATCAGAGACTAGGATTGCAACCCCTGCCTTTTTTTGTTTTCCATTTGCTTGGTAGATCTTCCTCTAACCCTTTGTTTTGAGCCTATGCACGTGAGATGGGCCTTCTGAATACAGCAAACTGATGGGTATTGGCTCTTTATCCAATTTGCCAGTGTGTGTCTTTTAATTGGAGCATTTATCCCATTTACATTTAAGGTTAATATTGTTATGTGTGAACTTGATCCTGTTATTATGATGTTAGTTGGTTATTTTGCTCATTAGTTGATGCAGTTTCTTCCTAGCATCGATGATCTTTACATTTTGGCATGTTTTTGCAGTGAATGGTACTGGTTGTTCCTTTCCATGTTCAGTGCTTCCTTCAGGAGCTCTTGTAGGGCAGGCATGGTGGTGACAAAATCTGTAAGCATTTGCTTGTCTGTAAAGGATTTTATTTCTCCTTCACTTGTGAAACTTAGTTTGGCTAGATATGAAATTCTGGGTTGAAAATTCTTTTCTTTAAGAATGTTAAATATTGGGCCCCACTCTCTTCTGGCTTGTAGAGTTTCTGCTGAGAGATCCACTGTTAGTCTGATGGGCTTCCCTTTGTGGGTAACCCGACCTTTCTCTCTGTCTGCCCTTAACATTTTTTCCTTCATTTCAACTTTGGTGAATCTGACAGTTACGTGTCTTGGAGTTGCTCTTCTCGAGGAGTATCTTTGTGGCATTCTCTGCATTTCCTGAATTTGAATGTTGGCCTGCCTTGCTAAGTTGGGGACGTTCTCCTGGATAATATCCTGCAGAGTGTTTTCCAACTTGGTTCCATTCTCCCTGTCACTTTCAGGTACACCAGTCAGGCATAGATTTGGTCTTTTCACATATTCTCATATTCCTTGGAGGCTTTGTTCATTTCTTTTTACTCTTTTTTCTCTAGGCTTCTGTTCTCACTTCATTTCATTCATTTGATCTTCAATCACTGATACTCTTTCCTCCAGTTGATCGAGTCAGTTACTGAAGCTTGTGCATTGTCAGATAGTTCTCGTGTCATGGTTTTCAGCTCTATCAGGTCATTTAAGGACTTCTCTACATTGGTTATTCAGTTGGCCATTCGTCAAATCTTTTTTCAAGGTTTTTAACTTCTTTGCGATGGGTTCGAACTTCCTCCTTTAGCTCAGAGAAGTTTGATCGCCTGAGGCCTTCTTCTCTCAACTTGTCAAAGTCATTCTCCATCCAGCGTTGTTCCATTGCTGGTGAGGAGCTGTGTTCCTTTAGAGGGGGAGAGGTGCTCTGATTTTTAGAATTTTCAGCTTTTCTGCATTGCTTTTTTCCCATCTTTGTGGTTTTATCTACCTTTGGTCTTTGATCATGGTGACGTACTGATGGGGTTTTGGTGTGGATGTCCTTTCTGTTTGTTAGTTTTCCTTCTAACAGGCAGGACCCTCAGCTGCAGGTCTGTTGGAGTTTGCTTGAGGTCCACTCCAGACCCTGTTTGCCTGGGTATCAGCAGCAGAGGTTGCAGAAGAGTGAATATTGCTGGACAGCAAATGTTGCTGCCTGATTGTTCCTCTGGAAGCTTCATCTCAGGGGGGTAACTGGCCCTGTGAGGTGTGAGGTGTCAGTCTGCCCCTAGTGGGGATGTCTCCCAGTTAGGCTACTCGGGGGTCAGGGATCCACTCAAGCTGGCAGTCTGTCCATTCTCAGATCTCATACTCCATGCTGGGAGAACCACTACTCTCTTCAAAGCTGTCAGACAGGGACATTTACCTCTGCAGAGGTTTCTGCTGCCTTTTGTTTGGCTATGTCCTGTCTCCAGAGGTGGAGTCTACAGAGGCAGGCAGGCCTCCTTGAGTTGCAGTGGGCTCCACCCAGTTCGAGTTTCCTGGCTGCTTTGTTTACCTACTCAAGCCTCAGCAATGGCAGGTGCCCCTCCCCCAGCCTCGCTGCAGCCTTGCAGTTAGATCTCAGACAGCTGTGCTAGCAATGAGGCAGGCTCCGTGGGCGTGGGACCCTCTGAGCCAGGCGCAGGATATAATCTCCTGGTATGCCATTTGCTAAGACCCTTGGTAAAGCATAGTATTAGGGTGGGAGTTTCCCGATTTTCCAGGTGTTGTGTGTCAAGGTTTCCCTTGGCTAGGAAAGTGAATTCCCTTCCTCCTTGCAGGTGAGGTGATGACTCGCCCTGCTTTGGCTCTCGCTCAGTGGGCTGCACCCATTTTCCTGCACCCACTGTCTGACATGCCCCAGTGAAATGAACCCGGTACCTCAGTTGGAAATGCAGAAATCACCTGTCTTCTGTGTCGCTTACGCTGGGAGCTGGAGGCTGGAGCTGTTCCTATTCAGCCATCTTCTCTTAGTTTTTGACCTAGCAATTCCATCTGTAGAATTTTTTTTTCTACAAAACACACATATAAAAATATAAAGATATGCTGGGTGTGGTGGCTCACACCTGTAATCCCAGCACTTTGGGAGGCTTAGGTGGGCAGATCACTGAGGTCAGGAGTTCGAGATCAGCCTGACCAACATGGATAAACCCAGTCTCTACTAAAAATACAAAAAATTAGCCAGACATGGTGGTGGATGCCTGTAATTCCAGCTACTCAGGAGGCTGAGGCAGGAGTATTGCTTGAGCTTAGGAGGTGGAGGTTGCGGTGAGCTGAGATTGTGCCATTGCACTCCAGCCTGGGCAACAAGAGTGAAACTCTGTCTCAAAAAATACATATATGTAAAGATACATGGCATAATATTCACTACTATAGAGTGTACAATAGCAAAAATTTGAAACTAACTTGTGAAGTTATAATCTATTTCAATTATGAGTGTTAGAAAATCCACTGTAGCTCAAACAAGATGAATATTCATTTCTCTCTCTTGTCAAAGCCCAGATAGACAGTTTAAGGTATATATAACACTTGATTATATCAGGACCCAGGCTCCTTCTATCTTGTGGTCACTGTATGAGGCTCAAACTCAAATAGGAGATGGCAGTATGTGCTTATAGGCAGCACTGAGGAAGGGAGATACAAAAGCAAAGTATGTAAGCATTCATTTCTTTAGGAAGGATCGTGGAGTCTGCCATGCCATACTTCTACCTACATCCTATTATTAAGAACCTAGTAACTTAGTTGCACCTTTTTTGGTGGCCTTTATTCTAGGCAGCCATCTGCCTAGCTAAAAATGTGGAGGTATATTACCATAGAAGAAAGGGAGAATGAATTTTAGCAACAACTAGTTGTTTCTGCCATGTGACTAAATGACCAACAGGGAAATATACTCCAGGACATCATACAATTAAATACTATGCAGTTGTTACAGACTCAGCAGCTCTACATGAATTGGCCTGGAAACTTCTTGCAGAACAGGGTATTTATTAATCAGCCTACAAAAATGCATGCAAAAAGCCCACATATGTTCACCAAAAGACATGTAAAAATGTGTGTTCCTCCATTGTTTGTAATATCCCAAATTTTTAAATGTCACAAATGTTTGCCAAAAGTACAATAGGTAAGTAAACTGTAGCATATTTATCTAGTAAAATATACTATAGGTTATGGGAATGAACAAAGTGTTGCCATACACAATAATACGGATGAATCCTAATGTTGAGCAAAAGAAGAGAGGCATGGAACATATAATTTACAATCCCACTTATATAAAGTCCAAAAACAGATAAAATTAACCTACAATGCTAGAAAGCAGGATAAAGTCAAGGAATGTTTGTGACAGGAAAGGAGAATGAAGGAGGCTTCCGAGGGGCTGGTAATGTTCTATTTATCTTTATTTTTGTTTAAATTATTATACTTTAAGTTCTAGGGTACATGTGCACAATGTGCAGGTTGGTTACATAGGTATACATGTGCCATGTTGTTTTTCTGCACCCATCAGCTTGTCATGTACATTAGGTATTTCTCCTAATGCTGTCCCTTCCCCAGCCCTCTACCCCCGAACAGGCCCCTGTGCGTGCCCTGTGTCCATGTGTTCTTGCTGTTCACCTCCCACCTATGAGTGAGAATGTGCGGTGTTTGGTTTTCTGTCCTTGTGATAGTTTGCTTAGAATGATGATTTCCAGCTTCATCCATGTCCCTACAAAGGACATGAACTCATCCTTTTTTATGGCTGCATAGTATTCCATGGTGTATATGTGCCACATTTTCTTAATCCAGTCTATCATTGATGGACATTTGGGTTGGTTCCTAGTCTTTGCTATTGTGAATAGTGCCACAATAAACATACATGTGCATGTGCCTTTATAGTAGCATGATGTATAATCCTTTGGGTATATTCCCAGTAATGGGATCGCTGGGTCAAATGGTATTTCTAGTTCTAGATCCTTGAGGAATTGTCATGCTGTCTTCCACACTGGTTGAACTAATTTACACTACCACCAACAGTGTAAAAGCATTCCTATTTCTCCACATTCTCTCCAGTATCTGTTGTTTCCTGACTTTTTAATGACTGCCATTCTAACTGGCGTGAGATGGTATCCCATTGTGGTTTTGATTTGCATTTCTCGGATGACCAGTGATGATGAGCATTTTTTCATATGTCTGTTGGCTACATGAATGTCTTCTTTTGAAAAGTGTCTGTTCATATCCTTTGCCCACTTTTTGATGGAGTTGTTTTTTTCTTGTAAATTTGTTTTAAGTTCTTTATAGATTCTGGATATTAGCCCACTGTCAGATGGGTAGATTGAAAAGATTTTCTCCCATTCTGTAGGTTGCCTGTTCACTCTGATGATAGTTTCTTTTGCTGTGCAGAATCTCTTTAGGTTAATTAGGGCCAATTTGTCTTTTCTTTTCTTTTTTTTTTTTTTTTGCCATTGCTTTTGGTGTTTTAGTCATGAAGTTTTTGCCCATGCCTATGTCCTGAATGGTATTGCCTAGGTTTTCTTCTAGGGTTTTTATGGTGTTTAATCTTACATTTAAGTCTTTAATCCATCTTGAGTTATTTATTTTTTTGCATACAGTGTAAGGAAGGAATCTAATTTCAGCTTTCTACATACAGCTAGCCAGTTTTCCCTGCACCATTTATTAAATAGGAATCCTTTCAGCATTGCTTGTTTTTGTCAGGTTTGTCAAAGATCAGATGGTTGTAGATGTGTGGTGTTATTTCTGAGGCCTCTGTTCTGTTCCATTTGTCTATATATCTGTTTTGGTAACAATACCATGCTATTTTGGTTACCGCAGCCTTGTAGTATAGTTTGAAGTCAGGGAGCATGATGCCTCCAGTTTTGTTCCTTTTGCTTAGGATTGTCTTGGCTATGCAGGCTCTTTATTGGTTCCATATGAATTTTAAAGTAGTTTTTTCCAATTCTGTGAAGAAAGTCAGTGGTAGCTTGATGGTGATAACACTGAATCTATAAACTACTTTGGGCAGTATGGTCATTTTCATTATATTGATTCTTCTTATCCATGAGCATGGAATGTTCCATTTGTTTGTATCCTCTTTTATTTTGTTGAGCAGTGGTTTGTAGTTCTCCTTGAAAAGGTCCTTCACATCCCTTGTAAGTTGTATTTCTAGGTATTTTATTACTTTGTAGTAATTGTGAATGGGAGTTCACTCATGATTTGGCTCTCTGTTTGTTTATTATTGGTGTATACGAATGCTTGTGATTTTTGTGCATTGATTTTGTATCCTGAGACTTTGTGAAAGTTGCTTATCAGCTTAAGGAGATTTTGGGCTGAGATGATGGGGTTTTCGAAATATACAATCATGTCCTCTGCAAACACAGAAAATTTGACTTCCTCCTTTCCCAGTTAGGAAAAGAGGTAATGTTCTATTTCTTGAACTGAGTGCTGTTTTTGGGGGCATATTCACCTTGTAAAAATTCATCAAGTTCTACACTTGTGTTTTGTGCAATTTGGAGTATGGATATTACACTTCAGTAAGATTTTTTAAAAGCATAGTTATATCTTGAGCATACATGGAAAATCTGGAAGTGTATATGCTGTAGTAAATTAGGAATCTGCACATATTTTTTCTGTAAAGGGCCCGTTACTATATATTTTAGGGTTTGTAACAGCAGAACCATATAGTCTTTGTCACAACTACTCAATTTCACTGTTGTTATATGAAAGCCAACATAGACAATGCATAAATAAACAGGTTCTACTAAAATTTATTTACAAAAACAGTTGAAATACTGTAGTTTTCTAGCTCCTATACTGAATTGTTCATAGTGCTGACTGCTGGGACTAAAGTTGAGGGGAAGAATGCCGCTTACTCTTTAGAAGTTTCTTAAGTGTCTCATATTTTAAAGTTAGCAATTAATTTAAAGCACTTACCTTTGTTAAAAGCTTATTGTTACAAATGTTTTCCTGAAACAAACAAACAAAAATCTGGATCTAAGTGCAATCAGTGGGCCTCAAGGTAATGTAATAAAATACAAACCTGACACAAGTTAGGCAGCAAAGTATTCAGCATATTATCTGTCACCTAAAATGTCCCAAAGAGTATAGAAAATTTTCTTGCCAATTAATAAAAAATATATAACATCTGTTAACAATAAAAAGCCCTATTCACCAATGTGCTTTGTCTAATAATAGTAGTTTTCCATTTTAAAAACAGGTATTGGCCATAACACCCAAGCCCATACTGTCAACTTTCCCTGTTGTAACAAGAAAGTCATTGTTTCACTCTTCATATGGGGTATATGTTTTGATCAAGATGTAAACATACCAGTAGCATAAATGTGCATGTGCAAGAGAAAACTATGATTCATGGACTAAAATAGCATTCACAAATAAGCTGACATTGCTTTTGAACTTAACTAAGATAAAAGTTCAATTGTTTTCCCTTAGCAATAGGAAAACAAATGTAAGCCAGAGACCATGGCTCCTAAGGATTTAAAATCCTCTTGTAGACCTAAGATATATACAGGCAATAGGTCACTGAGCTTAGATAGGCTGTGCCTTTTATTGTGATATGTTTATGCAAATGCTATAAAAATGAAAAAGAGTGTTGCTTTTCAAAGAAATATGATAGATAAGACTTGGAGAAGGGCAGAGGAAAACCAGACTCTCAGGACTGGGGGGAACACCAGGAGAAACAGAGAACAAACTTCCAAAGGAGCATGAGTTGCTCAAAGGACAGCAAAATCAGTTTGCTTTGGGGGAAAGCCAGTTTAAAGAGCATGGAATTTTTCCTGAGTTCAATAGGAAGACAGTGGGAGATTGAGCAAGGAATTAATGAGCTCTTAAGGAGACTAATTTTAAGACTATGTGTACAGCTCATAACCTTTTCCCGCACTCCCTTTCAAATACCAACTTCTACTATTACAAAAATTCAGGTTGGGATCTGAGGCTGGCCCAGGAGCCTAGAGTCTCCAATCAGGGTAATGACAGTATAAGTACCTAGAAAGGGCAAGTAGTTTACTTTCCCCATCTGAATGACCAATGCTTTTAGTGAAACTGTGGTTGAAAAAGGCCGTAGTCCATGCTAATGCTGTTTTTTGATTGTTTGTTTTAATGATAATCTTCGATCTATATGATTTCTAGCAACATATCTGACAAAATTTCATTTAAGCTCAAATCTTAAGAATGCCTCATAGAAGGTCAAATCTTTATCAAACACATTTCTTAAGTATCACAGTTTTTTGGTAGTGGCCCATTCTTTTAACCCTGTTAAACTTTGACTCTCTGTTTCTAAGCTTCTGGACCTTGTGAACAGTGTCAGAACTAGACAAAGTCTTTCTGATGCTTCCCTATCCTACAGGAGGCTTGCTTTGTGTTTTTTATTATTATTATAATTATTTTTTTTGGATTGCCCTGTGAGAGTACAAGAAGGCTAACCCTGCTGTTATTACACTGATGTTCGACCCTAAACTAATTAAAATGCTTATCATTCCTGACATCATGAATCAGGCAAAACCTAGGTCAAGACATTTTTGGGAAAAGGAGAATATGAGAGGATCTTGTTCTCTCACATTAATGGAGTATTATTTTTCCTTGGAAGATAGCAGGGTAAATATGAGAGTGGAAAATAAGACCCTGAATCTATACTGATGGGGGATGGAGCAAAAGCATGGCAACAACAAACTTCAGTAAAGAGGCAACTTCTGCAGAGGCAGACTGTACTAAAATGAAGTACCTTTGGCAAAGAGACATGATAGGCTCCACTGTAGCTGGGGTTAAGGGAACTGAGCACCTTAGTATTTTTTTCCGTGGCATAATTCCATACATAGTTTTTTAAATGTTGAAAAAAAGAAAGTTGTTTAATTTTCAGAAAGGTCTTTGGAAAGATGAGATGATGGGAATACATACAAATTAGTTTACCCTCTTGAGAGACCATAACTAAGCCATTTATTTTGGTCAGCTTCTGGCCTTACATGACCATGGTTTGGGAGCATACGGGAATGGTTCATAATTTTATGGGATCCTAGCTTTCACCATAGCTCCGACTAACTACTCAGTCTCTGGAGCTCCTGCTCTCTCCATCCCCTTATCCTCAGACTCTTTGAGGGCTATTATTTATTAGATATAACATCTTACCATTGAAGTTAGAAGTATTTATGTGATGCATATTTTTTATCTTTTTACTTTTAACCTATCTATAAAATTATATTTGAAGTGATTTTTATGTAGACAGTATATTCTTGAGTCATATATTTTATCTACTCTGACAATTTTTTCTTCTAATTAGCATGTTTAACCTATTTACATTTAATGTAATATTGAGTTTTTAAAAATTAGGCCTGAAATTTTATTTTTTTACTGTTAGCTACCTCTATTTTTTCTCACATTTTATCTTTTCTGCCTTCTTTTAGGTTACATAAATTCTTTTTGGTGTTCAATTTTATCTATGTGCTTTCTATTATATCTCCATATAGACTTCCTATTGGCTAATCTAGGTGTTACAGTATACATACTTAACTTTTCACCCTCTACTTAAAATCAATATTTTATTGCATCAAGTGGAATATAGACTAGTACCTAAAATATAGGTCTTACCCTTCCTTTTTTATGTTGTAGTTGTTCTGTGCATTTTCATATTCATTGAAAATACCATCAGATAATATAAAAAGTTTTGCTTTTAATCATCAAACATATTTGGGCTCAAGAGGAGAAAAATAGCCTATTAGAGCTACCCATTTATTTACCATGTCTGTTGCTCTTTCTTCAGTCTCAAAGTTTCAAGTTTTCTTCTGGTATAATTTTCCATCTGAGAACATTTCTATAGGAATTCTTTTAGTGCAGGTCTACCAACAAAAAATCTCTCTTAGTTTTATTTCAGCAGAGAATGTCTTTGCTTAATTTTTATTCCAGGAAGATATATTTGCTGCATGTAGAATTCTAAATTGATTGTCCTTTTCTTTCGGCACTTGAAAACTGTTGTGTCACTTTCTTTCCTAGTTTCTCCATGTAGTTTTTGATGACAAATACAGTTATTCAAATTGTTGTTTCTCTCTATATAATGCCTTGTCTCTGGCTACTTTCAAGGTATTTTCTTTACATTTGGTTCACAGAATTGGATTGTTTTATGGTTTTAAGATATATCCTGTTTGGTGTTTACTTAGCTTTTATAACAGATAGATTTAAGTCTTTCACCAAATATGAAAACTTTTCTTCAAATATATTTTCTTCAAATACTCTTCCTATACTGCATCTTTCTCCTTTATTTGTAGTTCATTAGTGACATGAATGCTAGATATTTTGGTATTGTCACTCAGGTCCCTAAGGCTCTGCTAATTTTTTTGTTTTTAATATTTTTCTCTCTGCTAAATTATCATTGAATAATTCCGTTGATCTATCTTCAAGTTAACTGACTCTTTCCTCTGTTATCTCTATTTCACTACTGAGTGTTATCTAGTAAAATTTTTTAGGTTATTTTAGTTCTACAATTTTCCTTTGGTTCTTTTCTATATCCTTTACTTATTTCCTCAGACTTTCTATTTATGCAGTCATTCCAAGAATGTTTGACTTTATATTCAGGAGTATTTTTAGAATAATGTATTAAAGACTGCATTAAAGTCTTTGTGAGTCAATTCTAACATCTGTGTCATTTTAGCACTAGCAGCTATTGATTTTTTTTTCATGTATGTTGAGATTTTTCTGTTTCTTCATATGCTGAATAATTTTGGATTGTATCCTGTGTAATTTTGAAAATTATATCATAAAACTCTGGGCATTTCTTTTATTAGGCAATCAGTCCAGTTGGATTCATGTTGCAACGTCCAACTAGCCTTCTGTGGGTGGTGATTTCAACGTCCGTTCTATTTTTAAAGACTTTGTAGTGTTATTTGGATTGGTATTGGATGTGTGTCACCAAGTAGTCAGTCTGAGACCTGGGTAGTAGTAATCCCTTAGTTCAATTCAAAAAGTTATTGGTATGCTATTTAGGCCTGGTTCCATGCATGCACAGCTTAGGAGTGAGCCCAGGAGTTTGTAAGCAAATTTATAGAGTTCACTTACCCAGATTCCTCTCTCTCCGTAATCTGTCTCTACTTTTTGGTTCCCTAAAGTTCTTTTTTAAGTCCTCCAGCTGTAAAGCCCGAGTTTTATTTGCCCTGCTCTGCTGCACTCTTCCCACAGATACACCCATATTTGGGTGAAGAGTCGGCAGGACGGAGAGGGAAGAAACAACAGGAGTTCATCCCATTCTCTTGAGACAACAGGTTCACTGATCACAGAGAAAGTTTCTTTTCCCTCAGAGTTTAGGCACATTCAGGTCTCTGCTGTCACCAATGTCCTTACTGCTACTGCCAAGGAGCAGGGATTCAAGATAATCAAAAGAAGACAAAAGTAAAGAAAAATAAGTTTTCTCCACTCTCTCTGAGCACTCAAAGATTGTTTTTTTCTCATCTTGAGCCAGAACCAGAGGACTTCAATTGCTCTCTCTCTTTCAATATCAATACCCACTTCTGGGTATCAGGCTTCCTTGGACCCAGGCTGGCAGATGGAGAGCAAAAAATGATAAGAGAACAAAATTTTTTTTTGGAGGGCAAAAAACGATCAGTTCATTATGGGTTTTGCAAGACTTCGAATTCTAGTCATCTTATCCAATCTACCTGCTATTATTTACTTTCAGAATTTTCATAGAGCTGTTCCAGGCATTCTTTATGGGTTTTATGGGTGCATTCAGCTAGAGAAATAGGATGCAATTAAACTGTTTTAATCTAAGATTTTTTAAATGTCACATTACACAGCAGAAAAACAATGACGTTAACAGGGTGGCATGTCAGATTTAGTTGCAAGTAAACATTTTACATATTCATTTTGGGTGCTGAAAACTATCCTGATATCTTGCCTTCTATGTGGTAAGAGGTGGCAAGAGCCAGATCTTGATTTCCTAGCTCTATTTGGCAGCAGGATTCCCAATAAAAGCCAGAATTTATTATTCAGGCTAACTTACTGCTTTCCCAAGCAGTTTAGTCTTGTTTTGGATCTTCTCTCTTCTGGTCACTTTCACATGCTAGAAATTGCTTAATAACCAAAATTCCCTGATGCAATGGAATTATCTTCAGATTCAGTGACTTGCTTGGTGGCTGACAAATGCTGCCAGATGGATAGGGGGATGTGACTGGCTTACTGAGGGAAAAACTCATAGGAGCTAAAGGAATAGGAGAGTAGATAAGCATTTTTCTCACTTACTGAACAAAGTGAGATTTCCTTGTTGGCCTTTATTTTCTGTATTCATGGGCTATCCACACACTACAAACAGTATAAATAGGTAGAGAGCTTACTACCTCTACTTAAATCAGGATTTACTGATTTTGCTCACCATCGCAACATTTCCTTCCAGACTCTAACCTCTCCTTTCCTACTAATCTCTCTGCCTTAGCTCAATCTGCCTTTCTTTATGGTCTACTTCTTTGGCACTAACTCTCACTCAGTACTTAGTATTTGTTCATAACCATTAGTGCTTAGGATTTAATAAGGAAAAAAGCCCACATCTTGAGCCAGAACTAGAGGACTTCCATTGCTCTCTCTCTTTCTATATCAATACCCACTTCTGGGTAGGGTATCAGGCCTTCTTGGACCCAGATATTGGAAAGCAAAAAAAAAAAAAAAAAAAAAAAAAAAAAAAAAAAAAAAAAAAAAAAAAAAAAAAAAAAAAAAAAAGATAAGCTCATTATCGGTTTTGCAATACTTCGAATTCTAGTCATCTTCTCCAATCTACCTGCTATTATTTACCTTCAGAATTTTCATATAGCTGCTCCAGGCATTCTTTTTGGGTTTTATGGCTGCATTCAGCTAGAGAAATAGGATGTACTTAATCTGCGTTAATCCAAGATTTTTAAAATATCACATTACACAGCAGAAAAACAATGAAGTTACCAAGGTTGCATATCATACTTAGTTGCAAGTAAACATTTGACATATTCATTTTAAGTGCTAAAAAGTATTCTAATATCTTGCCTTCTACATGGTAAGAGGTGACAAGAGCCAGATCTTGATTCCCTAGTTCCACATGGCAGTAGAATTCCCAATAAAAGCCAGAATATAGTATTAGCTAGGTTAGAATTAGGTGCTTGCAAAACTGTTAAAAGCCTGAACTGGCAAAAGATATTAGTTGTAGGTTTAGTGCTACAAAGAGACAGAGGTACTGTCATCCAAAGTCAGTGACCTGCAGAAATCTGCTGGAGATTTTATAACTCCATCATGGCATCCAGAAAGTTGAATGGCAGGAGAATGCAGAAA